>NW_027532172.1:3466023-3521770 GCF_008692635.1 Crocuta crocuta | reverse complement strand
CCTGAAGGGCGGGGGGGGGGGGGGAGGGCGCAGCAGAAAAATTGAATTAGTGGCCAGAAACGTCCCGGATTGACAAAGACTATAGTCACATGTCCAAAAAGCTCAGCAAACCCCAAGCATGGGAAACATACAAAAGGCACNAATCTGAAGCAGGCTCCAGGCTCTGAGCTAGCTGTCAACACAGAGCCCGAGGCGGGGCTCGAACCCACGAACAGTGACATCATGACCTGAGCCAAAGTCGAAGCTGGAAGCTCCACTGATTGAGCCACCCAGGCACCACCCCCCCAATACAGTAACTTCTACCAGTGCTATGTGGCTATTCATATGTAAATATAAGGTAATTAAAATAAAATAACATTTAAAATTCAGTTCAAGTACTTGAAGGAGAACATTCCAAGTATCAGAGGACCACTTGTGACCAGGGCAGCTCTGGAACATTTTTGCTTTATCTTGAGAAATTTTTCCTGATCTACTTCTTCAAACACCTTCCTCCAGAACAGGTTAACTCTTCATTTGAATTGCTAATACCAGCCAAGTGAGAAACAAATCAAATTGGTTCGGTGCGGATGAACCGATCAACCTGGATTTCCTAGGCTGGCGCAGCCTCAGTGGGCCAAGGAAAGAGGCAGAAAGTGGCAGGAAAATAGCAAAGCACCCAGGGGAAGGTCGTTGGCTTGGCCACTTTCCCAGAAAGGAGAGGGTGGCCAGTCACCTGACCCCGGGGGTTCCTTGGTGTTATGGAGAGGACCCAATAGGGAATCGCCAGGCGGAGCCCAACGCGGTGTTGACTCATCCTGAGTGTTTAGCCTAAGTCACTGTTGGCAGAGGGACCCCATCAGGACCTTCAGTTTCCTCAGCAGAAACCTGCCTGAGCTACAAATCTCATCCGCCCCCATCTCTCTCTGCCCAAACCCTCCAGCTCACTCCTTCCTTCTCAGTTCACCTGCGTTAAAAAGCCAGGTTTCAATTCCATCCGTCAGGCTTATTTTCTTGGAAAATACAACAGTGTGGGAAGCTGAAACATCAAATCCAAGCTGCAATCTACTTCGTCAAATTGTTGCAAGTTTTTCCAAGTGGTCTCAATTTCTGCACTTCTCTCCCTACTGGCCACACTGCCAGAGGCCACGCTCCGGGTAGACTCACTCCACGACCCGATCCTCTTCTCACTGGCTGCTCCCAAGTCTTTGCTCTTTTTTTCCTTATAGTTTTACCAATCCATTCTCTTTTTTGTTTTCCATTCCTACCACTCCAGACGATAACCATCTGGATCAGGGAAGAGAACGCCGCACAGAGAAAGAGGCCTGGAGACCTGCCGAGGCTGTCCTTCGAGCATTCAGCAGGGCTTAGGGCAGCACAGGCCTGTGAAGAAACTAACCCAGCCCAGGGGGTAATGTCACCCACAAGGGCCAAAAACAGTGCCTATTCCCACCTGCCAGAGCAGGGAAACTCATAATCCAGGAGTATTGGGTACTGAGTGAAATGCTCTAGAAGGTTTTGCCCTGGAGCCCCCAGCTCCGGAAACATCACTGCCGCCAAATAACTTACCTGCATTTCAGAACAGCTCAAGAGGATTCAAAGGAAGACAGCGACATCCAGGACTCAACAAGGTGAAATTCGCAATGTCTGGCATCCACTCAAAGATTACGGGGCATGCACAAAGGCGAGAAAAACAACCCGTGCTTAAGGAAACAGTCAATCTATGGAAATCAAGCCAGATCTGACACAAATCTTAGAATCAATAGAAAAAGAGACACAAGTTATTGTCACTGTATTTCCTATCTCCAAAAAGTTAAACAGTGACATGGAAGATCTTTAAAAGTGCCCAAACTGAATGGCCAAAGATGAAAACTAAAGTATCGGAGATGAAAAATACTTTGGATGGGATTAGGAGATTGCACACTGCCAGAGAAAAGATAAGTGGATTTAAAGGCATAATGATAAAAACTGACCACTCAATGGCCAAAATGAAACATTCATCTGAGAATGATATATTCTCCCTCAAAATGTAAAAGAATTTTAAGAATAAAAAGAATGTAAGTGATCTGTGAGACAACTTTAATTAGTTAAGATTTAATTTAAGGGGCAATTTATTAAATTTAACAAAGAAGCAACAGAAGGGATACNNTCCGACTTTCGCTTAGGTCATGATCTCGCGGTTCGTGGGTTCGAGCCCCGCGTCGGGCTCTGTGCTGACTGCCAGCTCAGAGCCTGGAGGCTGTTTCAGTCTGTGACTCCCTCTCTCTCTGACCCTTCCCTGCTCACGCTGTCTCTCTCTCTCCTAGAAATAAATAAATAAAAAAAAAAAGGCACCAAGAGACATCATAGTCAAAATTCTCAAAATCAATGATAGAAAAGTTAAAAGACAGAGAAAGAAGACATGTTACCTACAGAGAAACAGTGATAAGAGAACATCGGCTTTTTGATGGAAAACAATGGAACGATGTATTTTCTAATGTTTATTTACTTTTGAGAGAGAGACAGACTATGAGCAGGAGAGGGGCAGAGAGAGGGGGAGACACAGAATCCGAAGCAGGCTCTAGGCTCGAGCTGTCAGCACAGATCCCAATGTGGGACTTGAACCCACGAACCATGAGATCATGACCTGAGCCAAAGCTGGACGCTTAACCAACTAAGCCACCCACGTGTCCCATGGAATAATATCTTAAAAATTTTTTTATGTTTATTTATTATTGAGGCAGAGAGAAACAGAGCATGAGTAGGGGAAGGGCAGAGAGAGAGGGAGACACAGAATCAGAAGCAGGCTCTAGGCTCTGAGCTGTGAGTTGCCAACACAGAGCCCGACGTGGGGCTCAAACCCATGAACCGGGAGATCATGACCTGAGCCGAAATCGGAAGCTTAACCGACTGAGCCACCCAGGCGCCCCTGGAATAATATCTTTAAGGAAGCACAAGAAAAAACCATCAACCTAGAATTCTCTAGCCCCACAAAAAATATCCTTGAAACCCAAAAGTGAAATAAAGATGAATTCAGACATACAAAAGCTGAAAGGATTCATTACCAGCAGATCTGCACTATAAAAAAAAAAAAAAAAGTTGAAGGTCTTTAAGCAGGAGAAAAATGGTACCAGATGAAAATCTGGATCTAAACAAAGAAATGAAGATGACCAGAAATAGCAACAACTGTGTGGATAAATGAGATATTTTTCTTATTAGTTAAATCTCTTTCAAAGATAATTGACTAGGAGCAATGGGAAAAAAATTGAGGGATCAGAAACTAACCCTTACTTTTAGGGTGAATTCATTTTTGACACATTTGCCAAGACAATCCAATGGAGAAAGAGTAGTCTTTTCTGTTGTTTTTTAATGTTTATTTATTTTGAGAGAGAGAGAGAGCGCACGTGCGCAAGGGTGGGCACACAAGTGGGGGAGGGGCAGAGAGAGAGAGCAGAGAGGGAACCCCACTTAGGCTATGCACTGATGTCAGGAACTGTGAGATCGTGACGTGAGCTGAAATAAAGAATCGGATGCTTAACCATCCAAGCCGGCCCGGCGTCCCAAGATTATCTCTTCAACAGACAGTGCTGGGAAAACTTCATATCCGTGCGCAAAAGGATGAAGTGGGACCCCTACCTCAAACCATATAAAAACCAACTCAAAACAGATTAAAGACCTCAGCCTAAGAGCTAAGACTATAACATTCAGAAGAAAATATGGGCATGAGTCTTCGTGACCTTGGGTTGGGCAGGGTTTTCTTATACAGAGCACCAAAAACACAAGAAACAAAAGAAAAAAGTAGATAAATTAGATTGCATCAAGATTTAAAACTCTTGTACTGCAAAAACTTCAAGAAAGTGAAATGAGAGTACATAGGAGAGAAAATATTTGCAAATCACATACTGGAGACTCATGCAAAACATATAAAAATCTATCAAAACCCAATAATTTGAGTTTGAGCCCCACCCACATCAGCTCGCTGCTGTCAGCACAGGGCTGCTTCAGATCCTCTGTCTCCCTCTCTCTGACCCTCCCCTATTTGCACTCTCCCCCAAAATACATAAATATTTAAAAAAGAAAAAGATACTCAACATCGTTAGGGAAATGCCAATCAAACCGCACTGAGATTCAACTTCACATTAGGATGGTTAAGAATCAAAACGTCAGATAATCACAAGCGTTGGCAGGGATGAGGGGATACTGAAATCCTCATACACTGCTGGTAGGAATGTAAAATGCAGTCACTTTGCAAAACAATTCCTCAAAAACTTAAACACAGAGGGGCGCCTGGGTGGCTCAGTCAGTTAAGCATCTGACTTCAGCTCAGGTCATGATCTCTGAGGCCTGTGGGTTCAAGCCCCGCATGGGGATCTGTGCTGACAGCTCAGAGCCTGGAGTCTGCTTCTGATTCTGTGTCTCCCTCTCTCTCTGCCCCTCCCCTGCTTGCGCTCTGTCTCTCCCTGTCTCTAAAAAATAAGTAAGCATTAAAAATTGTTTAATAAAACACAGAGCTACCATATGACCCAGCCATTCCCACTCCTAGATATAAACACAAAGGGATGAAAACATATGTTTGCACAAAAACACATCCAGTGGACCCTTGAACAACACAGGGGTTAGGGGTCCCAACCCCGCCATGCAGTCAGAAATCCACATATAACTTCTGACTCCCCCAAAACTTTACTAACAGCCTCCTGTTGACCTTCTGAAAGCCTTACCGATAACATCAACAGTTGATGAGCGTGTATTTTGCATGCTGGACGCATTATAAACTGTGTTGCAACCACAACATAAGGGAGAGAATGGACCATTAAACCCCTAAGGAAAACACATTTACAACAGCGTACTGTAAAACGTCCACAGAGAAGTAGATCTTGTGGTCTACACCCGAGTTATCCAAGGATTAACCGTATGAGAGTGTTCACAGCGGCATCAAGTATAATGGCCAAAATGTGGAAACAAGTGTCCAACAAATGACAAATAGATGGATAATATGTCATATATCCAGAAAAGGGACCATCATTCCACCGTAAGAAGGAACAAACTTCCGGGCTACCCTGGAGCACCTTTTGCTGAGTGAAAGAATCCAGTTGCAGCTGACCACGTATTATAGGCTTCCCTTTACATGAAACATCCAGGATGGGCAAATCTATAGGAGTAGAAAGTAGACTGGTGGTTGCTGAGGGCTGGGGGAAGAGGGGTAGAGAATGGGAAGTGACAGCTACAGGGTACAAGGTAATACCCAGTGTTACACTGAAGGTACTGAAGGGTGGCAGGTGGTAAATCAAGATCAACGGAACATTATCCCCATTCTCCCAACACTGACCACCGAGGAGGGGACAGAGACCCTGCAACCAACCTCAATCCAACTGTATCTTAAACCATCACAAGATGGGTCAACAAACAAGGTGTCCATGAGACCCGAGATCGGATGAGCTGTAACAGACACCTCGAGGGAGGACAGCGCCTTAGAGAGCGGTATTCACGGGCGCAGGGATGAAGCGTGAGGGTGACAGGCAAGGGCGGGAGGCTGCAGGAGGGTGGGGGGAGGAGGCAGTGGCGGGACAGGAGACGGGCAAAGAATGGGTTCGATGCTGAGTGAAGGAACTGGACGGTGCTGTTCCGGTAAGAAGTGGCTGAGGCCTCCGAGCGGGGGCGTGGTCCCCACAACGGTGTGCGCAACGCCGGCTGTGTGGCTGGAGACGCCAGGCCAGCAAACAGGACCCAAGGCAGTTGGGAGCGATCGGCAGGGATCCACATAAGGACCAGAGAGGGTGTTCCCAGATGGGGCCTCCCGGGACCCCACTGGCATCCCGAACCCAGCAATGGTGGCCACGCGGCTGTGGAGGGGCGCAGCTGTCCCCACTGCCCTGATCACGGGGAAGCCTGCACTCTCTGCTGCGGCACCGCGTCTGCTGGATTCCCAGGCTGGTCAGTGCCCTGGAGGTGCATCCGGTCCTTGAACACGGGCCACAGGATTGCCGCCTGGCCTCGGTGCCTTCTCGGAACAGGGTCTGACACCCACGCACGTAATAAGGATTCTCTTCCCCTTTAAACTCAACTGGCAGGAAGGCTGTGCCGATTGAGTCATCAGGTCAACAGGATCTTATGCAGCATTTGGTTTCCAGGACTGCGGAGCCTCGAGGAAGGAGGCGTGGGATGTGCTTCCAAACGGAACAGTGGGCAGCACAGTGGACACAGGTGAACGGTAAGGATCCCGGGCACAGCGACACAGGCCTGGCAGACACGTTTTGGTCTCGTTTCAGTATTGGGTGATGGGTAAATTTCTTCTCCCATATGTTTTTTTTTTCCCTATGTGATTATATTGCCTTTGCAACGTATAAAGTACTAAACATAATAAACATCACTGATCATTTTGTATTAATAAGGGAACTTTGGTTTAGGAACGAGAGACTTTACCCACACTGTGCAATATGGTAGCCACGGACCACGTCGCTATTTAAATTTAAAACTTCAATTAAAATAAAATATGATGTAGGGGCGCCTGGGTGGCTCAGTCGGTTAGGCAAGTGACTTCAGCTCAGGTCATGATCTCGTGGTTTGTGGGTTCAAGCCCCACATCCGGCTCTGTGCTGACAGCTCAGAGTCTGGAGCCTGCTTCAGATTCTGTGTCTCCCTCTCTCTCTCTGCCCCTCCCCTCCTTACACTCTCTCTCTGTCTTAAAAATAAACATTTACAAAAATTTATAAAAACAAAAATACGGCGTTTGATTCCTCAGTCGCACTGACCACATTTCAAGTGTTCAAAAGCCACATGTGGCCATCGGCTGCCACAGCGGATGCTTCGAGTCTAGAGTTCAGGAAATAGGGAGCTAGAGGCCAAAGGAAGGCAGGGGGGGTGTGGGTGGTGAGGCCAAGTCCAGGGCCAGAGACACATTCCCAGGTGACCGTGGCTGAGGCCCCGGGATGCTCACCACGCACGTACACGCAGGTGTGGTCAGGGGTCTGCAGCGTACAGGAGCACAGAAGCCCCACAGGGTTCCATGACAGAGGCCGTGTGTGCAAAAGAAATGGTCAGTGAGGGGACACAAGGGAGGGAGGAAGTAGGGAGGGAAGGGAAAGTAATGCAGAAGAAGGATGGAAGGGTCCTTATTAGCCGGGGGGTTGCAGATGACCCGGAGGGTACAGGCATATGTGTGCACGTGCATGTGTAGGTGCGCACACGTGTGTATGCACATGCACGTGTGTGTGTACAGACAGAAACAGAGAGAGCGTTTAAAAGGAATTGGCTGGGGGTGCCTGGGGGGCTCAGTGGGTTAAGTGTCAACTTTGGCTCAGGTTATGATTTTGCAGTATGTGAGTTCGAGCCCCGTGTTGGGTTCTGTGCTGACAGCTCAGAGCCTGGAGCCTGCTTCTGAGTCTGTGTCTCCCTCTCTCTCTGCCCCTTTCCTGCTCATGCTCTGTTTCAGTCTCTCTCTCTCAAATATAAATAAACGTTAAAAAATGAAGAAAAAAAAAAAGGAATTGGCTCACATGATTATGGAGGCTGACAAGGGTGGCAAGGTCAGCAGCAGGCGAGCCGGAGGCCCAGGAAGGGCCGATGGCGTCACCCCAGTCAGAAAGCGGGGAGAATGCACGTCCCTGCTCAAGGTAGTCCGGCTGGAGGAAATCCCCTTACTTGTGGGAAGGTCAGCTTTTCTGGTTCTGTGTGGGCCTTCAACTGATTGGGCAAGGACCACCCGCACTAGGGAGAAATGTCTACTTTACTCAGTTTACCAACTGTTACTCTCATCCAGAAACATCCTCACAGACATACTCAGAATAATGTTTGACCAAACACCCGGGCACCTGTGGCCCAGTTCCAGCCGACACACTAAGTTCACCATCACAGGGCCAGAGTTGAGGACAGAAATTTAAGAGAATATTTGAGAGACAGAAGACTGAAGAAAGCAAAGAACAGACACTCTTAACAAGAGAGCCAAAGAGACCCAAGCAGCGTCTATGATGCCAGAATAGAGTTCAGACCTCCAAAAAGACCTTATTCCCTAAACCCAGAATTCTGGCTCGGAGATGAGGCACCGGATTCGATGTCTTCATGCTAATTAGGGTGCAGGGCCCCCCCCACAAAACCATGTGTGTGTGCTGTCACTGGAATCTACGTGTGGCGAGTAGGTGTGGGTCACGCTGGAGTCACCCTCTACAGTGTAGCGCTCCAATATCCCAGACCCTGTTAATGTCACAAGGAATCGGATGTTTCCTGCTGTCAGGGACCTCACGGCCTCTGGACCAAAAAAGTCTGATCTGAGAAACCAAATCTGGGCCCAAGTCAGGTGCTCCTAGCCAGATGGGGTTTGCTAGAGACAAACACAAGAGACTCTTGTAACAACACGCCAAGCCAGGGTCGCCCCTCTGCCCTCTGCCGACCCTCACAGCCCTTCGCCCAGCTCATCTATTTTGGCTGCTTCCTGATTTCTTCCTCGCCCACTGGTTTCCTTGAGTCCGTGCCTACTCTTCCTTTCTCACATTCTTGACCCCCCGCCCCCGCTTTTTCCTTAGATCCAGCTGACTCACGCAGCTTACTCACAACTGCTGAATGTGGCAAGAAACATTGGCGTGAGTCAAGGGCTCAGAAATTCAGACATCGAGGCCTTTAATCCAGGTCTCTCATATCTCCCCTCTTCCAAGGCTCGGGCTGTTCTCCTGCATCACACCCAGAGAATCTCTGCAAACCCAGCCTTTGTCACCACACAGTGCCAACACATGACTGCAGGTGCAAAGCCAGCGTCCTGTCTTCGGCACATGTCTGCTCCGAGCAAGGGGACTCTAACACGGTGGCGGGAGCAGAGGCCATGGGTCCACACGGTCCTGGGCTCAGGCGCTGAGCACGCTGCTTAAGGTAACCAGCCACCAGCAAACTACGCTCCCAAGCCTCTGTCTGCTTGCCAGGAAAAGAAGGCTGAGGATAATGCTGAACTCACTGGCCTGTTCCAGAACTTAGCGAGCTCCCGTGGGTGGAAGGCTCGGTGTGGGGGACCGTCCAGAGCAAGCTGGGCGGCACACCTACAAGCTACTTATAAATACTGTGAGGGCTGGTTTAAGGAAGCCATCCAGCTGCGAATTAAAGCAAGACCTCCCTGGTGCCTGCTCCGCTACTTCAGAATCTGTGAGCATTTTCAAATGCAGGGTGGCCGAGGTCGTATACAAAGTCAGCAAAACAAAATAAGTAAACAAGGGCGCCTGGGTGGCTCAGTCAGCTGAGCGTCCAGCTTCGGCTCAGGTCATGATCTCACGGTTTGTGACTTTCAACCCCGCATCAGGCTCCATGCTGTCAGTGCGGGGCCGGCTTCGGATCCTCTGTCTCCTTCTCTGTCTGCCCCTCTTCTACTCATGCTCTCTCTCTCAAAAATAAAACTAAAAACATTTAAAAAAGAAAGTACACGTGATCTCAGGGGCAGCATTTAAACTTTGTAAGAAAACAAAAGAGCTGACAAGCACCCTCCCAATTCCAGAACCTACCAGATGATGGCCCACCAATCAGAAACCACTGACTTGGGGNCTCTCACAGAAAGAAAAAAAAAATTAAAAAAAAAAAAAAACATGAAACCACCGACTTACTCAAGAACCCCAGTTCCATAACATTGGGCTTAATTCTGGCTGTTTTCTGAACCAATGAAGTGGTATGTTTTTAGAGTTCTGGATGCAGCCTCTTCAGTAACTTAGGCTGACTTTCCCATGACTGAGTCTCAAGGGGTGAGGTTCGCCATGAAATCCCTTCGCAATCTTTAACCTCCACCAGTGTTTGGATTTTCGAAGGTGGGACAGGCAACGGCACATATTCCTCAGTTACGGCGTGGGTCCCCCGAGGCACAACGGGCAGGTCCCGGCACACGGCCCACCCAGGGCTGAAGCACTAGGCACAACACTGAAGGCCACCTGCTCTGGCTATGACTTGCACATCCCAACGCTGTCCCCTGGGTGGACCCCGCTGGCTTGCAGCGGCCCTTCTCTGAGTCTAGGCCTGTGGGGGCACAGTTCCCATCAGCCTGGAGCCTGCCCCCCATCCCACGCCCGGGCCCGAGCCCTCGTGTTCTCTGGACTTCGGAGAAGGAGAGCACATGGGATTTCCAGCTCGTACAGATGAAAAATCAGAGCAGCCGTGAACACGCGCATGGCAACAGGCTTCACCTGGACTCCAGGATCGAGTCTTTACAAAAGGAACAAAATCTGACATTTTAGCTGGGTTTTTTTTTTAGTGTTTTTTATTTATTTCTGAGAGAGAGAGGCAGCGTGAGCAGAGCAGGGTCAGAGAGAGAGGGAGACATGGAATCTGAAGCAGGCTCCAGGCTCTGAGCTAGCTGTCAGCATAAAGCCCAATGCGGGGCTTGAACCCACAAACTGTGAGATCCTGACCTGAGCTGAAGTCAGATGCTTCACCAACTGAGCCACGCAGGCACCCCAAAATCTGACATTTTAGATCTAAACCTGCCTGAAGGAAGGACACAGAGCCTTATCTTCCTTCTCCCTCACAGTCTGTTCTAGAAGGTGCCAGAGCCCCACTCTGGAGAGGCCCTCTTGACCCACACGTCCAGACCTGGTACCTCTCCTTCCTCCTCATTCTACCCCTCTCAGCCACAGACGGGCGCCAGCTTCTCCTCAGGCCACTCAACACCCAGCGTCAGACGCAGAGCATGGCTGCCGGCCAGGGCCAAGGCCAATGCCATGCCTGCCCCCTGCGCTGACCCTCCTCCTGCTCCACACTGTGCCAACGGCTTCCTCAGGGCATCCAGTTGAGGGCACAGCCACCTGGGGTGGGCAGGTCCCACAGTGGGAGAAGGGACACCCCCCCACATCTCCATGGCAACCACACACGCTGGCCGCCCAAGGAGCAATCCGAAAGGAGGGACTTGAGCAGACCACACAAAGGCCCACACGCCGCACCCTGAATGTTGACTTCTGGGCAGCACACCAAGGACACAATTCAGCAGAGGAAAAAGGGGGTGCAGGCGGGCAGTGAGGCAGGCTCTGCAGAACACCCAGCAAACCCCACACAAGCCGAGTGCCGCAGAACTGTGGCCCAGCGCGGTCCATTGCTCTGAGAGTGTTAAATCAGTATGCTGAAGACTGCAGAGATGTGGATGGGTCCACAGCATGTTCGATCAAAAAGGACAGAACATTATTTACATGCTGTGATCACAGCTCTATAAGCCGTGAGTACCTCTGGGCAAAACCTAGAAGGGAAAACACACAAGTAAAAACACCTGTGCTAGAATCACACACTAGGTCTCTGCCCTTGAAATTCTCTGTGGGGACGCCTAGGTGGCTCAGTCGGTTAAGCATCTGAGTCAGTTTCAGCTCAGATCATGATCTCACAGTTTTGTGAGTTCAAGCCCCACATCGAGCTCTGTGCTGACAGTACAAAGTGTGCTCGGAATTCTCTGTCTCTCTTTCTCCCCTTCTCTCTGCCCCTCCCTCACTCACACTGTCTCCCTCTCTCTCTCAAAATAAACTTAAAAACAGTGCTCGCTTCGGCAGCACATATAGTAAAATAAACTTAAAAACAAAGTTTTTAAAAAAAAAAAAAAAAGAGTGGGACGCTTAACTGACTGAGCCACCCAGGCGCCCCCAGCGAGATCATCTTCACAAAGAAATGGGAAAACAGAGAGCACACACACCTATAAACTCACTGACACATACACTAACCGAGAGACACGGGCATATGCAAAGCTAATAAGATCCAGGAGCCTTGGATTCCGGCACCAGCTCTGCTCCTAGGTCTTTAATCTTGAGAAATGCTCTTTCCCTCTCTGGGTCCCCATGTTCTCTCGTGCCAGTGACGAGGGACCAGGCCTGGCCCGGGCTGAGCCGTCTGCGCAGCACCAGGGTTTGGTGACACACCTGGGGACCTGCGGAGCCGGGACGCGGAGCGCCCAGGTGCTTCCTGCTGCTGAACACAGTCCCAGGATGGCAATAAGTCAACCGGACAAGGCGAAGCACCTCTAGCGCCCAAGAGACGCTGCTCAGACGCAGGCCTGGGTCTCCAACTGCTCAGCGAGTGCAGGGGGCACATGTGTTCACACACAACGGGAGCCTGCAGGCCCTTGGCGAACGGGAATGTGCGCCACTCACTTCCTGATGGGGCCCTGTCCTCACCTGTCAACAACTCTGTTCCAGGGCCTGGCGTGCTGGCTCCAAAGTCACAGAGAGTGACTTCACAGTCTACAGGACAGCACCAGTAAGAAAGCAGGGCATGCCGAGTTCAAGGGGGGGAAAAATGGTTTCTTCCTGCTAGGGGAATAGGGAAGACTTCCTGGAAGAGACTGCCGTTGAGCTGGGCCCTAACGACTGGACAGAACTTAAATGTATGGAGTGGGGAGAGCAGATCTAGGGGGTGGCATGATCAGAGATAGGGAAGTAGAAAAGGGAGTTCAGTCTGTGATCAATTACAGGAAGCATGAAGCCAGAGACCACAACACAAGGGCCCTAGAAGCTAGACCAGGAAAATCCCAACCAGCCGTGTGTGCCGTGTTTGTGCCCGCCATCACCTGAGGATAAATTCAACCCGATATGGAACCAACAGGTAGTCAGGCAGCCACAAGTGGCACCAAGTGAGTTTTCGGTACCCACCCCAACTCTGAAAAACTTTCTTTGCTCAAATGGCAACTGCTTGAGATGGAAATTAGCTTCTATTTAATATTTTCTTTCCCCTGGAAAATAGCAAATTTTGAGAACCAGTTGCAGGAGCCAAAAGTCAAAGGTAATTAAAAAAATTTTTTTGATGTCTTTATTTTTGAGAGAGAGAGAGAGAAAGAGAGAGAGCACGCATGCACAAGCAAGGGACTGGCAAAGAGAGAGAGGGAGACACAGAATCTGAAGCAGGCTCCAGGCTCTGAGCTGTCAGCACAGAGCCAGACATGGGGCTCGAACCCATGAACTGTGAGATCATGACCTGAGCAGAAGCTGGACGCTTAATCAACTGAGCCACTCAGGCGCCCCAAAGATAATGTTTTAGAAAGAGGCAGGATCCCAACTCTTGTCCAGATAAGACTCAAACACACTGTCAAAGATTTAATTTAACTCATCAGTTAATGCAGGGAGATGCAAGACGTTACATCTGGGATAGTGCAAAGAACCCCGGCTATGTGGCCATCAGGAGTGCTGAAATAAACTTGCTTTGGCAGAAGCGAAACCAACCTCCACAGGGCGACCGGCAACTGCATCTCCACCAGACACAGTCTGCATTGTTAGGGACAAGAATCGTGGTTGCCATGGGGATTCTACAACTTACAAGGTGCAGCCTGGCTCAGAGACAAGGAGAAGATCGAGCCCAGGGAAAACGACTCCAGACCACGCCCACGCTTCCAGGCCACGCCCACATTTCTGATGCGGCTGCTCAGCAGGCTTCTGACTCACCTCTAAGGCTCTCTCACATTTTCCCTACAGAGGTGAATACTCATCAATGCACAAACCATAGACTGTAGGGCAGGCATTTCGTGGGAAATCGAGGCAAGGATTCACGTATGAGGTTTTGAACCCGGGCGTGTGCCTAGCCATCACAGCCTGGCAGGCTGGGAGGCAGGTCCATGCCCACCTGGCTCACTTTAGACTGAGAATCAGGAGGCTCACTGGACGTGCCACAAACCAGCCAAGACCAAATCTAACCCCTCCTTTCTCCAGAAGCTTCTGAAATGAGGAGGCTGGCACTAATCCAGATGCTTGGGCCTGACCACGCCCTAGAGTCCCCTGAGGAGACAGGAAAAGCACTCTTGCCCATTCTATAAACTCCACCCCCGGTGGCACCGGGGCATCACTGGCTTTTAAAATCCCCTTGGGGAGGAGCGTCTGGGTGGCTCAGTCTGTTAAGCATCAAACTCTTGATCTCAGCTCAGGCCATGATGTCACGGTTCGTGGGTTTGAGCTCTGCACTGGGGCTCTGTGCTGACAGCTGGGAGCCTGGAGCCTGCTTCAGATTCTGTGTCTCCCTCGCTCTATGCCCCTCCCCCACTCCTGTCTCTCTCTCTTTCTCTCTCTCTCCCNGCCTGTTTCAGATTCTGTGTCTCCTTCTCTCTCTGACCCTCCCCTCCTCATGCTCTCTCTCTTTCTCTCTCAGAAATAAATAAAACATTTAAAAAAAGTATTTTAAAAAAATAAAAATAAAAATAAATAAATAAACATTTAAAAAAGAATTTTTTTTTGATCCCCTAGGGGAGGGGCATCTGGATGGTCCAGTCAGTTAACTGTCCAACTCTTGATCTCAGCTCAGGCCATGATCTCACGGTTCATGAGTTCAAGCCTTGCATCAGGTTCTGGCCTGACATTATAAAGCCCTTTTGGCATTCTCTCTCTCCTCGCTCTCTGCCCCTCCCCTGTGTGTGTGTGTGTGCATGCTGATTCTCTGTCTCTCTCTCAAAATAAATAAATGAACTTAACAAAAAGAAACAAAATCTCTTAGGGGATTCTAATGAAGAGCCAGGATTGAGGGGCCAGATAACAAAACCCCTTTGCTCCGGACTCTCTGGCTTTACTATACCGTTTCCTTGTCATTGATAGCTGCTAGCCTCAGCACAGGACTGGAGAACATCGGCGGGGCATTTTCTAAAAAACACTCCTCAGAATTAATCTTTGGTAGAGGCCATAAAACAAGCACAGTTCCAGACATGGTCAGACTCAGCAAACATCTCGAATGTGCTAGAATCTTCCACTGTGCTTGCCATCAACCCAACGAACAGTCTGCGGGGCTGAGCACAGGCCTGGTCATCTAGTTTGCATATACGGAGCGGAGAGGCCAGCAGGTGTGTGCGCTCACGGGCACTGACGCCTCGGTGTGTGCACACACGGGCGTTTGTGCACACACTCACACTTCACACTCATAGAGAAGCCTCCAAATCAAAGAGTGGACTCACAGCGTACTAAAAGGGCCCCTCCTCACACAGGAGTAACTGACCAACTTTTGAGTGGCTGGTGCCACAGTGGGGGAGGACGATGGTGGATCCCAGTGCTCCCCCCTCTCCCCCTCCCCACTCTGCCCCCAGCCCCTCTGAGATCTCTGATTCGCATCACAAACCTGATGTTATTACAGACGTTACTACAGATACTACCGGCTCACTGGCCCTGGGCAGTCATTGGTATGGCCCCTTCCTCTGATGGGCCTTGCGCTGGGGGCTGTCAAGGGCCCTGACCCGCCTTTCTGCGGCGCTGTGGGAGGCCTGGGTCACGTGCCTCCAGAAAGGATGCTCTCCCCTGTCCTCCCTGTCCCCCCAACCCCCCGTCCTTGTCCCCGGGCACACCCCACACTTACTGCAGGCCGCGCAGGTGAAGCATGCATCATGGTAGAGGTTCCCCATAGCCTGGCAGGCCTGGCCGGCCCCGAACACCCCTTTGCTGCATTTCACGCAGGCTCCTGCAAAGCAAGAACATGCCGGTGAGTTGGGAGGAGACAGAGTAAACTGAGTCATAGAAAAGCCAATAAGCAAAGTGAGATGCCTGTCAGTTCCCATAACCAGCCCATCACCAAATCCAGTGGGTCACTCCTTGGAGATCTCTCTCTCCTCTCTCTCTCCTTCTCTCTCTCTCTCTCTCCATCAGCTTTTCAACTCCAGGAAACAGCCATCAGGCTGGCCTTCAGGCCCCTACCCCCAAGCCCCATGCTGACTGACCTCCACACTGGCATGCTGATAGTCAGGGGAAAAAAATCTCTGCTTTGTCAACCTACGTCCTGGCCCAAAGCTCTCAAAGGCTCCCACTGCTTATCAGATGGCATCCAAAAAACCGCACCACGATTATAACCTGCCAAGCACGCAGGTCAGACGATTTCAACAAAATTATCTCCTTTAATTCTCAATAGGAACCAAGTAGGGTTGACAATCCTCATCTTTTATTTGTTTTGTTTATTTCTTTATTTTGAGAGAGAGACAGAGAACCCCAAGCAGGCTCTGCACTGTCAGTACGGAGCCTGACATGGGGCTCGAACTCACAAACCGTGAGATTATGACCTGAAATCATGAGTCAGACGCTTAGCCTACTGAGACGCCCAGGCGCCCTGATGAGCCTCACTTTTTACAAAAGCATCAGGCCACCAGCCCCAGGTTTGGCAGACCACAAGGCCAGGGCCCTTCCCTGCCCCTCACCTCCAAACAAGCCCCACTGGGCCCCAGTTTTGAGCCTTTGCTCACGGGCTCCCCTACACCCACCCTTTGTCCCTTCAAGTCCCCAGGCCTCCCCCACTCCACTCTCAGGCTCTGACTGCAACATGATGAAACAGAAATTAGAGAGCCAGGCTCTAACCTTTAGCCTCCCCGCCCACTTGCTTCCCACGCAGTGTGAGTTAACCTGGAAACTTCTGGGAGCATCAGTTCTCAATTAGGAAAAAGAGGTTAAGGCCCCCTGCTCTGCCTGTTCCCAGGAGCGGCCAGTGGGGTGGCCGTGAAGGTTGCTCTGCAAACCACCAAGTTCATTGGAGTTGGCCCTGCCTCAGCTACAAAGTGTCTATCGAGCCTGCTCTTGAACTAGAACCCCACAATCTACTCTCTATGTGACTAGGGCAGATCATTTGAACTCCCTGCCGTCTGGTGTTTCTTCTGTGAGATGGGATGATGGCAGCCTCTCGCAAGCTTATGGGGAGAGAACACACCAAGAGTACTTGGTACAGCACCCTTCATTAGGCATACGTTCAACGACCAGGCACACACCTAGTAAGGATGCAAAAATGCTATGCATTTGGCAGAAAGTTGCTTCCACGTCTGATGGGCTCTCTAAGAGGTTCCAGCCCTCCCAGGATCGTACCCTGTGAGTAAGCCGGAACTCTCTCTGTCTAGACCAACCCAGAATCTCTGTGGCTGTAGCTCAGGCTCCGGGCCAGTCCACATAAAGGAGGTGCTGGAGCTTCCTTCCCAAAGAACTTCATTAGAGTCAAATGAAAAACATCACGATTATGTAAATGATGTATGAAATTTAAAAAAAAAAAAAAATCAGGGAGTAAATATACCAAAATATAAAGAGTGGCTGCTTGGGGTGCCTGGGTGGCTCAGTTGGTGGAGTGTCCGACTTCGGCTCAGGTCATGATCTTAAGGTTTGTGGGTTCGAGCTCCGTGTCGGGCTCCATGCTGACAGCTCAGAGCCTGGAGCCTGCTTCAGATTCTGTGTCTCCCTCTCTCTCTGCCCCTCCCCCGCTACACTCTTGTCTGTCTTTCTCTCTCAAATATAAACATTAAAGAAAATTATTTGAGGGCGCTTGGGTGGCTCAGTTGGTTAAGCGTCCAACTTCGGCTCAAGTCATGATCTCGCGGTTCGTGGGTTCAAGCCCCGCATCGGGCTCTGTGCTGACAGCCAGCTCGGAGCCTGGAGCCTGTTTCAGAGTCTGTGTCTCCCTCTCTCTCTGACCCTCCCCTTCTCACGCTGTGTGTGTCTCTCTCTCAGAAATAAATAAAACATTAAAAAAAAATTCTTTGAAGACAGGCACTTCTCTAGACTAGAAAGGTCTAATATCAAAAGCATCAGAATATGTTTAAATATACTGTATAGTGTTTATATTTTTGAACACACACACACACACACACACACACACACAGAGCTCCCCCATGTCTGTCAGGTAACCAGCCTGGGCTCCCCTTTTCTAACACTGGTGTCAGGCTGTTTTCAGGCTGCAAAGCCCCAGCCTTCTGCCTACAGGGTGGAAAGCCCCATGTTTCAGAGTCCTATTGACTCAAGTTGACAAACTGTGTCACCCTCAAAGGCGGTCCAGGCTAACACGTGGTTCATGAAAGCACTCACACCAGGTTCCCAGTGAGCTCACCAAGCCAAGGGCCCTCAACTCATTTCACCAACACTGCCTTTAGGAAGCAGGTGAGGCCGTTTGTAGGAATAATATGGTGTCAGCCCAGAAATCTAGCTGTTGGAAGGAATCTGTTTATGGAAAGTTCTAGAGAACACAAGTAGTAGTTACTTGTAATCCTTCTGTTTCACCATTTTATTACAGAATTTTCAATCAGGCAGAAAAGCTGAAGAATCGTGCAGGAAACACCCATACACCCACCACCCCAATCCTCCAATTGTGAACATTCTGTTGTCAATCAGACCAATAACCCGTCTCATTTTTGATGCATTTCAAAGTAAGGCACAAAGAGCACTCTGCCTCATCCCCAAACACGTCAGCCTGCAAATCATTAACAAGAGTTCATCATTTGCTTACAGTTGTTTTTCTCAAGAGAAAAGTCACAAACAGTGAAACGCCCCAATGAAAAGTCTACCATCCAATGAGTTTTGACAAATGACCTACGTAAGGCGAGCCCCGGCCATGATACAGAATATTTCCAACCCCTAGAAAATTCCCCAGTGGCCTTGCCTTCCATCTTCAGCAAATGTGATCATGAAGAAAAAACACTCTCTAAAAAAAACAAAAAACAAACAAAAAAAAACACCAAATAGGGCACAGTATGGTATTCATTATACTATTTGGTGATTCTGAGAATAAGGTGATTCTGAGATCCGCTTTCAGACCACCTGTCCATACCCGCCAATCGACCTGACTGTGGACCCTTACAACAGGCAACAAAGACTGGTGTGTCAGGCGGCCACGAAAGCACAGTCAGAGCAGACCATCCACAGACTGGATGGAAGGAAGCTCAAAGCAACAGGACTATAACTCTGCTCACGCACACAGAACAAAACCACGCCCAAGGCAACATCACTTTTTCCCTGTTAATCACGGTGACCTCATGGCTTAAGCCACCATAGCAACGCTAGCTGCAGAGAGCGGAGGGGCTTGAGACGCAGCGGTGTGGACAGCCCTTTCACCGTGCACGGGCCGGGCGCGGGAAGAGCGCCAGCCTTCTAGACAGCGCGTCGAGGCTGAAAGGCGAGACAGGTCTCCGGAGTCAGGGATGCTGCCGGCTCCCAAGGAGGACGTGGACTCATCTCGTTTGGATCTGGGGGATGAGACCAGACGCCCTCCCCTAGCCGCGCTCGTCAAGCCAACGGAGGACGTCAGCATCATCAAGTGGACAAGAACAGGTGCACGGGCCACCTGGGGGTTTCCTGCTACTTTATCACGGCGGGTCAGGTCTCTGTCGCTCCCTAGAGCCGGCACAGCAACGCTCTCCTCTGGCTTCCTCTCCACCCGAGGGCTCTGACCTACTGACTTCTGCCTCCCTGGGAACTTTCTCTTACCCCGCGTGCTCCGGGCTGCTGACCTCCCTTCCCGCCACTCGGACCATCCAGCACCGACTCAAAGCAAGGAAGGAAGCCGCTGATGCTCTAAGCCGCTGGTCACAGAGCGAAGAGCCCGTAAGAGGCAACTAGGTGGGGAAGTATCTCATCCTTGTGCCTTGTGGTAAATGGATAGAAAAGTATCCATTTACCATCCCACTGGGAGGCTCAGTCGGGAGTTTGAGTCCCGCGTGGGGCTCGGTGCTCCCAGCACAGAGCCTGCTTTGGACCCTCTGCCCCCTGCTTGCTTGCGCTCTCTCTCTTTCTCAAAGATAAATAAAACGTAAAAAAGAGAGAGACAGAGGCTCTGTGCTGTCCGCTTGGGATTCTCTCTCTCTCTCTCCTGCTCTCTTCCCCTCCCCCACTCTCACTCTCAAAATAAACTTGAAAAAAAAAAAAAGAATCACCATCCTTTGCTGCCTGATGTCCAGTGTCTTGAAAACCTTTGGTTCATACACTTCTAAGTTTTTTGTTTGTGGTTTTTCGGTTGCCTCAGTAAGGAGGTTAATCCAGGCCTGTGACTCTGTCTTTAGAAAGACAGTAAACAATGTATATGTGTTTTAATGACACATATGACAGTCCCACGGAACATCATTATCATCATTTTACAGGCAAAGAAACTGACGTTCAAAGGTTAAGCAGAATATCTGAAGTCAGGGCTGACTGTACACCAGGTCCTTTCCAGTCCACACACTGCATTTATAAGAGGGACTAAGAGAGGCACCTGCGTGGCTCAGTCAGTTAAGCTTCTGACTCTTGATTTCATCTCAGGTCACAACCTCACGGTTCGTGGGTTCAAGCCCGGAGTCAGCTCTGCGCTGACAGTACAGAGCCTGCTTGGGATTCTCCCTCTCTCTCTCTCTCTCTGTCTGCCCCTCCCCTGCTCACGCTTGCTCTCTCTCAAAATAAATAAACTTTAAAAAAATATTAAAAAAAAAATCAATAGATTGGGGTGATTTTTTAAACATGACATTTATCATTTTGGTTTATTTCTTTCTGGCACTTCTGTTAATAGAATTTATTTGTTAGAACATTAAAATCGAGCAGAAGGGGGAAGCCTAGATGGCTCTGTCAGTTAAGCATCCGACTTCAGCTCAGGTCATGATCTCTCAGTTCATGGGTTCAAGCCCCACACTGGGCTCTGTGCTGACAGCCTGGAGCCTGCTTCAGATTCTGTGTCTCTCTCTCTGCTCTACCCCTGCTTGAGCTCTGGCTCTGGTTCTCTCTCAAAAATAAACATTAAAAAAACTTTTTTAATTAAAAAATAAAATTGAGCAAAAGGTACAGAGAGTCTCCATATATTCCTGCTCCCCCACATGCTCAGCCCCCTCCACTATCACCATCTGCTACCAGAGCGCTACCTTTGTTCCAACTGATGGACCTACGCTGACACATCAGCACCCACAGTCCGTAATTTACAGGAGGTGTTGAACATCCAGTGGGTTTGAATGGAAGTAGAATGACACACGTCCACCATTACAGTATCATACAGAGGGCTTCCCTGCCCTAAAAATCTTCCGTGCTCCACCTAGTCCTCCCTCCCTCCCCCAGCCCCCAGCAGCCATCGAACTTCTTACTGTCTCCATAGCTTTACTTTTTCCAGAACATCATGGGAGTGGAATTGTACAGTATGAAGCCTTTTTAGACTGGCCTCTATCTCTTGCTGGGTAATACGCATTCAAGTTCCCTCCATGACTTTTCATGGCTCAATAGCTCATTTCTGTTCAGCACTGAATAAGATCCCATGGTCTGGATGGACCACAGCTTATTCAACCATTCACCCCCTGAAGGACATCTGGGTTGCTTTCAAGCTTGGCCAATTATGAATAAGGCTGCTGTGAATAGTCACATACAGGATGCTGGCATGGACATGAGATTCAATTCATTTGGATAAATACCATGGAGCAAGACTGTTGCTTTGTATGGTACGAGTATGTTTAGTTTTGTTTAAAAAAACGCAAAACTGTCCAACTGTCTTCCAAAGTGGCTATAAGGGATTCTTTTAAATCATAATGTTCCCACAGGAAAGGGCAAGGACTAGGGACAGTTTCCTGTTTTAAATGATGGACAACGGGAGGCAAAGAGCCACTGAGGATTATGCAAGCGCTTCAACCACCTGTCTGCTGCGGCCTGTGGCCCAGGCAGGGCTCGCGGTGTACGTCCCCTCTTACGTCTCGGAAAATAAGCTCGCTGAGAAAAGAAACCTGCCTTTCTCTTTTAGTACCCCCACCAACACAAGCAAAGCAGAGTGCCCCATACACGGCAGATACCAGAGAAGCGATGGATGCATTCAAAGGCAGAGGCAGGGGAGAGGCGGGGAGGGTGAGCCAGGTTCAGGAAAAGGTAAGAGAAGGCACAGAGACGGGAAAGCCGGAAAGCCGGAGGGATGTGCCTAACAGTGGGATGATTTGTGGCCATGAGCCAGCAGGGCTGGAGGCAGGGACAGGACGCAGGGAAACTCCCGGCGGCCCCGGGACATGGGAGGTGACGGGATGTGACGCTCTGAACCGGGAGGTGTGTGGATGTGGGAGGAGGACACACTGCACAGTTAAGGTAGGAGGCAGGATTTGCTTTCTCCGGGGAGGCTCCAAGACTGCCGTGGGCCCATGTGGCTCAGGCCTCCTGGGCCGCTCCCCACCAGAACCTCCTGGAAGACAGGCCCTACCTCAACACTTGATCTGCCCCTCCCGGGCTGCCCAGCTGTCATCCGGGAGGCCGTCGTGGGCAGGCCAGTGCCTTGGGCGGCTGTCCAGAGCTTTCTTGTTTTAAACTTTTTAAGTTAATTTATTTATTTTGGTGGGGACAGAGAGAGTGAGGGAGTGGAGCGGGGCAGAGAGCGAGAGGAAGAAAGAGAATCCCAAGCAGGCTCTGCACCGCCAGCACAGAGCCCAGGGCGGGGCCTGAACTCACGAACCGTGAGATCATGACCTGAGCCAAAACCGAGAGTCCGATGCTCAACTGACTGAGCCCTTGTCCAGAGCTTTCTCTAAGGTCTTCCAGGTGATAAGCAGAAAAACCGGGCACCAGCGACAAACACTGCCAAAGCTATGGCGGATCGTAATGTCCTCAAGAAGCTGAAGCAATAAAGCGAGCCTTACTGAGAGCTCTCCGACTCTCCAGAAGGAAAGAGACCAGTTTTACCACTACAGCAATTTGACGTTTTATTATTACCGTTACCGTCACTGCCACTGTTTTGGCTGCAGGTTAACAGCACGGGAGAAACACACCCAGGCAGGCCTCTCTGTGCGCACAACAGGGGTTCCCAAGGTGCTTAAAGCAGGAGACACTTGTCACAAAAAACAAAACAAAACAAAACACAACACAGTGAAAACTCAACTACATATAACAGAGGGGGAAACCACTCTGGTCTAGGTGGGACGCAGCCTCCTCCCCCTCTGCCTCCTGGAATGTTCCAGCCGCCCTGCCGCCGTTCGTTCCAGAAAGACTATTTGAGAACCGATTACACAGGATGACTGATCGAACGCAGACACCACCCAGCCTGGGCAGCGCTCCACGTGAAGTGGGTTATTCCAAATTGGTATGGAATGATCTCTCGTGCACCCGGAGCCAAAACCCAAACCTGGCTGAGGGCCACGGCAGCCGCCCCACTCCCTGCGAAGCTGGATTCACAAACAAGGAGGCCAGCAAAGCAGCCTCAGGGTGAGATCTTCCCACAGACCGCCCAACAGAGGACCCCACAGCCCTCCCTCACCTGAACACACAGCCGATCCGGGCGATGACCAGGTCGGCACCTTGTATTATTATGATAAGGTCTGAAGTAAGAAGGCTCCATCGGGCTAGCCCACGGGGGAGGCCCCACACCCCCCAGCTCACTCGGAAGGGAGGTGTCTGGGAGCCGCCCCGCCCCCACTGCGGCCACCGCAGGGCACCCTCTCTACTCCGCCCGGATGCCACGTGTCATGTGGGATCCCACAGCCACGAACCATCTACGCTGCACGAAAGGGATCCAGGCAAGGCTCACGGCATCCGGTCAAGGCTCAGGGGTTGGCAGGGAGGGGGTGGGTCTCCCTGGGGGCCACATCTGAACAAGTTACTCTGGACACAAGTTGAGAAAGGTCTTTTCCTCAGCTGAAGTTTGCAGCTTGTGGACCTGGGCAGCTCTGGGAGTCAACAGGTTCTGGAAGAGGGGCCGAGCGTTTGGGGCAGAGCTGGACCAATGACCCCGGCAACAGTCTTCCTCCCGGCCCCGTGTGAGCTCACAAAACCCCCCGGAGGCAGTGGGTGCTGGGTCCCCCGGCCCTGTGCAGACGGTCATGTCTCTAGTCTGGCTGTGCAGGTCAGTACAGATGCCCACTGTGACCTCGGGGGCTCTGGTGCCAGCCTGGGAGGGGACGCGACTGAAGCGCCTCAGATGGGTCTAAGGGAACAGCCAAGGTCAAGAGCCATGGATGTAGGTAACAAACACACCAACTGCATCCCACCAGGCACCAGGCCTTCTCTGTCTCTGACTTCTCTCCCATGCACCCTGAAGCTCCAGGGTCAGGCGGGGGAAACTCTCCCCAAGCCACAAAGGAAGTATTTAAGCCCATTCTGGGCGACGGGGTCATTGCGCCAGTCCGCTCTCTTCACCCCGAAAGCCGCTCAAAACCAATGATGGCTTCGCTTCATCGCAGTGGGGAAGGAAGTTTCCATCCCAGTTTCCCAATCACTGCAGGCTAGAGCAAGCCTCACCAGGCTGCCTGCAGGTTCGAGCCTGCCCCAGGACACCCCCGTTCTCTGGCCTCAATCCTTCCCTGCCCTCCGCTCCCCAGAGGTACACGGGGTTCAAGGTACACCCCCTAACAAGCCCTGTGCCCCCAGCCCGGCTCTGCAGCCGCTGCTGGGACACCCCGCCCTGTGCCTCTAGACTCAGCCTCCTCCGTCCTTCCCCACACAGAGGCCAGGCACCTCTCCCAAATCTGATCTGACGCGGGAATGGCCAATTAGCACAGGAAACAGTGTTCCACCTTGCCAGGGGCCACGTGCAAAGGGGGATGCCACTTGTCACTGGCCCATGGGCAAAGAGGAAAAACAATGACAATCACGGCATTACCATGCATGCTGAGAAAAGGGTATTTCTGGACGCTGCTGGCACAAGCCTAAATGTGGACAACACCTTTCAGAGGGCGGCGTGGGCAACGTCCCAAAAGCCTTAAAAAACCTTCACACCACTTGACCCAGGAATTTAAGAGGATTTTTCCCAAGGAAAAAAAAAAAATCAAAGATGCTGCCAAAGATGGGCGTGCACGAGGAGGTGAGTAGATTAGCAGTTGCCCGGCACTGGGGGAGCAGGGAGCTGTATCTCTAATGGTGGAGGTCTTGCTTTTTGGGGCGATCAAGATGCTCTAAAATCAGATACCGGGGACAGTGGCACACCTCTGGCTGCACTAAAAACCGCTAAGTTTTATACTTTCAAAGGGCGGGTTATGGTACGTGGATTACATCTCAACGAAGCTGTTAGAAACAAACAAGAAAACTCACGAAAACATTAAAACATGTAAGTATGCAAAACAGAAAAAAAACAGAATCCCAAATGCAGAGGTAGAGGTAAACCTAAATAAACACTGTACAACTTTTAGATATTCTAGAAATTTTAAATATTCTAGAGCAGCACTGTCTAATAGAACCTTTCCTGCGGTAACGAGAATGTTCTATTCTGCACTGTCCAATATGGCAGCTCTGGTGACTACTGGCCAATGGGGCTGGGACACATAAGTAACTCAATCTGTGATTTCGTTTCATTTTCACTAATTGACATTTAATTTTAATTAACTTAAACGTAATTTTAAATAGCCCCATGTAGTTGGCAACACAGTTTGACACAATTATCTTAAGACGTGAAAAAAGCTCATCAAACAATATTAAATGCAAAGAGGGAGAGTAGACCACTATGTAGTACGTGGTGCATTGTTTTCTATTCTTTTTCTTTAAGTATATTTATACGTGCAGATATGCTACGAAGAACGATTATGGATGGTTTTATTTTATTTCTTTTTTTTAAGTTTATTTATTTATTTTGAGAGCGAGAGAGCAGGGAGGGGCAGAGAGGGAGAGAGAGAGAATCCCAAGCAGGCTCCACACTATCAAGCCCCATGCAGGGCTCGAACTCATGAATCACGAGACCATGACCTGAGTCGGATGCTTAACTGACTAAGCCACCCACATGCTCCTTTTTCTTAAGCTCTTATGCATTTTTAAAAAATATTCTACAATGAAGATATATTACCTTTGTGTTCAGAAATGGCGGCTTTTTTTTAAGACTTAAAGAATGCTTTAAATTAAAAAAAATTTTTTTTAATGTTTTATTTATTTTTGAGAGAGAGATAGAAACAGTGTAAGCAGGGGAGGGTCAGAGAGAGAGGGAGACACAGAATCTGACACAGGCTCCAGGCTCTGAGCTGTCAGCACAGAGCCTGACACAGGGCCCAAACCCACGAATCATGAGATCATGACCTGAGCCAAAGTCGGATGCCTAACCGACTGAGCCACCCAGGCACCCCTAAATTTATTTTTTTAATTTTTTAATGTTTTATTTATTTCTGAGGAGAGAGAGAGAGAAGACAGCGTGAGCAGGGGAGGGTCAGAGAGAGAGGGAGATATAGAATCTGAAGCACGCTCCAGGCCCTGAACTAGCTGTCAGCACAGAGCCCAACACAGGGCTCGAACCCACGAACTGTGAGATCATGACCTGAGCAGAAGCTGGACGCTTAACTGACTGAGCCACCCAGGGACCCCAAGAATGCTTTAAATTTAATGTATATTCACCACATCATGTTCGTGCTCAAAAATGCTCAGTCTCTGATACCTACAGGTGAAGTTCAAAGTCCTCAGAGCACGCTGTGGCCTCACAGCCAGCCTATGCATGGAGCTGCTGACGCCATACCCACCCCGCCACCTCCAAGCTCGTTCGCCTTACAGGGCCTTCTCATGTCACTGCAGACTTACAAAACAAAAAAAAATTATAAAAGTAGTACAAATAATTCCTATATACCCTTTATCCAGATTTCCCAAATGTTAACATTTGTATGATTCTAATTGCCAATGTTCAGAAAATTAACACTGATAAATCACATACTTGCACATACAGGTGTGCAATATATACACATACATGGACATGCAATATATATACTAATCTACAGACTTTATCCAAATTTTACTAACTGTCCCACTAACGTCCCTTTATCTGGACCAGGACCTCATCCCACACCCCAACCACGGACAACAGAGCAGGCAGAGTGCAGGATGCACACTGGGTTCAGAAGGGATGTTGAGGCACAGAGAGGCTCTGACATAAGTCACTCCAGAGCAGTGAGACACCCCCACCTCAGACTACAGCCCAATGCCACAGCCACAGCTAACCAAGTGGAACCAGAAAGAAAATCCTTTTGTTTTTTTAAGGAAAAAATAAAAATCCTAAACTTTCTTCATTATAACAGAATAGGCTGGGGGCGCCTGGGTGGCTCAGTTGCTTAAGGGTCCAACTTCGGTGCAGGTCACGATCTCGCAGTCCATGGGTTCTGCTGTCAGCACAGAGCCTGCTTCAGATCCTCTGTCTCCCTCTCTCTGTCCCCCTCTCTCTGTCCCTCCCCCACTTCAAAAATAAATAAATAAATAAATAAATAGGGGTGCCTGGGTGGCTCAGTTGGTTAAGTGTCCGACTTTGGCTCAGGTCATGATCTCACAGTTCGTGAGTTCGAGCCCTGCATCGGGCTCTGTGCTGACAGCTCACAGCCTGGAGCCTGCCTCTGATTCAGTGTCTCCCTCTCTCTTTGCCCCTCCCCCACTTGCACTCTGTGTCTCTCTCTCTCTCTCTCAGAAATAAACATTTAAAAAATTAAAATAAATAAATGAACACTTAAAAAAAGTTTTAGAGTAACACAAGGCTCGTGGCGCCTGGGTGGCTCAGTTGGCTAAGCATTCCAACTTCGTCTCAGTTCATGATCTCAGGTTCCTGGGTTCAAGCCCCACAGCGGGCTCTGTGCTGATAGTAGCTCAGAGCCTGGAGCCTGATTCAGATTCTGTGTCCCCTCTCTGACTCTCCCCTGCTCATGCTCTCTCTCTCTCTCTCAGAAATAAATAAAACTTAAAAAAAAAAAAGAATAACACAAGGCTGCTTTTAGAGGTACTTTAACTATGCATTTACCAAAGAAGGAAAAACGGTGTAACAGAAAAGGAAAATAACGCCAAGGGGTGGAAACTTTAAACTTTGGGGCGGGGGTAGCCTGTGCTCTCCAATTTCCAAACAGAGCCCAGGGAGTTAAAAGCAGGAGACAGTGGGCTGGAGAGGGTCTCCCCCTTCCGTGCCAGCTGGGAGAGGACACCACCCACACTTTGCCCCTTGGGACAAACGCAGAGTCTGGAAGCACTCCGCCCGGTTCTGCAGCTAACCCCGTGTGCAGCCTTGGACGAGCGGCTTCCTTGCTCTGTCCCCATCTTCAAACCAGGAAACGGTACTGGGCACTCTGCGAGCTGCTGAAAGCGTGAGATGGTGCTGGTAAGGCGCCTGGCACAGCCCTCCTTCCGTGACCGGCCCCAAGCCTCGCATGGGACCAACGTGGGGGGACTGGGTCCGAGTCCCCACCAGTAAACAGGGGCCTTTCACACCCATCTGCTGATGGACCAAGAGGCTAACACGGGGCACTTTGTCAATTCTCCTTCCCGAGAAAAGACGAAAGCACTGCTTTTGAAGACTGTCATTTAGGACCTGTAGAGCAGGCCGGCCATCTGTAGCGCAGACACAGATGTGATTTTGCTATGAGTGAGGAACAGGGAGAAGAGCATGAAGATTCTTTCCGGGCTCAGGAGTGACAGGACCTGGTGTTGTTTTAACAGGATCCCCCCAACTGCTGATGGGATCAGATCCTAAATTAGACTGCTTGCTGGCCAGACAGAAGAAAAAAAAATTTTTTTTTTTTAGTCTTTTATCTATTTTGAGAGAGAGAGAAAGAGAGAGCAAGCAGGGAAGAAGCAGAGGAAGAGGGAGAGACAGAGAATCCCAAGCCCACCCCACACTGTCAGCACAGAGCACGATGCGGGGCTCGAACTCACGAACTGTGAGATCATGACCTGAGCAGAAACCAAGAATCGGATGCTTAACTGACTGAGCCACCCAGGTGCCCCCAGAAGAAGAGACTTTCAAGCCACCAGAAGGTACCCTTGAAAGAGCCCTACCCACTGCTGGTTCCCCAGAGGAATGAAGAGGGGTTTGTCCGAGGGTCTGGAGAAGAGATCCCCAAGGCATGGGGTGGGGGGGAGAGGCTTCCCCTCCCCCCCCACTCTCCATTCTGATCCTATAATGACTTGCATAAAATTAGACGAGGGGCAGCCTTCAAAAAAATCAAGCCACTCCGGTGACACGAAGTCTCGCAGCAAGTACCAGAAATCAAATGCAAGGGGGCATTTCCGACAAGCAGCTCAAGGGGCAAAGGCTCCACTCGCTGGCTTCTGAGCTCGAGTTTTGTGTCCTCCCACGGAGCCCTCCACCAATGCAATTCTCACCAAAGACTCACTGCTCTAACAAAGTTCACTCTCGTTCCCTCAGACGCTGAAAAAGTAAACAGCCGTGTGTGAAAACAAAAGGCTGCCTTAACAGTGACAACCCCAAAGTGGAATGGTACATCCCTTTTACTATCATTTTTGTCTGCGCAGAGTTTCTGACTTTCCCACAGTTAGTTGTGCGTGAGTTTTTGGAAATGGCGAAAACCACACAAGTGTTGTGAGTTAGTGAAAGCTGGTGGGGAAAAAAAATCAGGGGCGCCTGGGCGGCTCAGTCGGTTAAGCATTCGACTTCAGCTCAGGTCATGATCTCGCGGTCCATAAGTTCGAGCCCTGCATGGGGCTCTGTGGTGACAGCTCAGAGCCTGGAGCCTGCTTTGGATGCTGCATCTCCCTCTCTCTGCCCCTCGCCCACTTGCATTCTGTCTCTCTCTTTCTCTCTCTCAAATATAAATTTAAAAAAAAAATTTTAATTAAAAACAAAAGAAATCAAACCCTTGTGACAGTATAGTAACTACCAAAAAAGGCATGAAACTCGGCTGTGAAGACAGTATTTCAAGAGAAGGAATTGGAAGGGTGTCAGCCAAGTGTCTCCTCAGAGAGAAGTAACCAGAGGAGCGGAGCCCAAAGAAACCCCCAAAACAACACGTCAAAACGAAAGGGAGGGGGCTCTCACTGACTTAGGGGGAAGGTTAAACGGCCCAGCCCCTTTGTAAAGCTTTTTGGCAGCTGCTGAGAAAGTTAAACACACTCCTACTATATGAGCCAGCAATCCCACTCCTGGGTATTTACTCGGGAGAAGGGAAAGTGCGTCTCCACACAAATGACCACAGCTGACTTCTTATTCAGCCCCAGAGTGAAAGAAGACAAAAATTTCTTAAGAGGGAAATGGAAAAACAAACTGTGGTGTACTCACAGAATGGAATACTACTTGGCAAAAAAATAAATAAAATACAAAAAGGATAAACATCTGATACACACAGACAACAGAGATGAATTTCACAGGCATTCTCTGAGTGAACTGTGCCAGACAAAAGAGTTCTACAGGCGATTCTCGATGTTCACAGTATAATGTTCCACGAAGTCACCGCAAATACCGAAGTAGCGAATAGTGAACGCTTCCCCCCACCCCGGAAAGAAATACAGGGTTAGGTTCCCGCCAGCCTCTGGTCATAATATTTGCATCAACCAGGCAGTACATAACCTTGTTTTATCTGTTTCTATTTAAAGACATCTTATTTAAATATTTTTAAATATCTATTTTTGAGAGAGAGAGAGAGAAAAGGAGAGACAGTGCATGCACAAGCTGGGGAGGGGCAGAGAGAGAGGGAGACACAGAATCTGAAGCAGGCTCCAGGCTCTGAGTGGTCAGCACAGGGCCCAACGCGGGACTCGAACCCATGAACTATGAGATCATGACCTGAGCCGAAGTCGGACACTCAACTGACTGAGCCACCCAGGCGCCCCTAACGACACCTTATTTAATATATCTTGTTGATTTCATTAACATTGAACTCATGGCCAACACGCCTGAACGAACAGGACACACACCTGAACGAACTTTATTAAACAGGTATTTTCTCTGTTAAGGCACATCACAGCCTTCTCCGGTTTACGAATTCCACCCAGCCCTTCAGCTCTGCACTTGGGGAACGTTTTACACAGAAAAGTCACCAACAAAGGGCACAAAAATGCTTATAAAAATCATAGCACTAGAGAGACCACAAAAAAGATGCTTGTTTACAGTCTGAGAGCTAAAACAAGCCGACAGAGCATTGCCCTGCTCGCCCTCAGCTGGGAATGTGGTGAGGGGGGGGGCACTCAAGTTCTTCACCCTCCACACATGGCCCCAGGCGACCACCAAAGCGCCACGAGCCGACTTTGGGGTTACAAATTTTAGCAAGTAGGCAAACTCGCAAATACGGAATCCGTGAACAGTGAGGATCGGCTGTATACGATCATGTGACTGTGGCTGCATACGACCCTGTGACTCCATTTCTGCTGTGTTTTAGGGCGGGCGAAACTAACAAACTATGAAAAGAATCAGAGAAGCGGTTGCCTGGAGGTGGGCACGGACCAGAAGCGGCAGGAGGGAACTCCCTGGGGCTGGAACGCTACCTCGGCAGGAGTGTGGGCTACGCGGGTGCCAGCCTTTGCTGTAACTCGTCCGACGACACCTTTCAGGGTCTGTTTAGGGGTAACTTTTTAAAAACACAGCCACGTGGGGCACCTGGGGGGGCTCAGCCGGTTAAGCGTCCGGCTCTGGGTGTCAGCTCAGGTCATGACCTCACAGTTGGGGAGTTTGAGCCCCACATTGGGCTCCACGCTGACAGTGCAGAGCCCGTGTGGGGTTCTCTCTCTCTCCTTCTTTCTCTGCCTCTTCCCAACTACTGTTCGTTCTCTCGCTCTCAAAAATAAATAAATAAATAGACTTCAAAAAATAAAATAAAAATAAAATAAAAACACAGCCACAAATTCCTCGATGTCCCTTCCTACAGAGGTGGGGGAGGCTCCCACCCCTCCCCTTGAATGGGGGAGGGCTGGTGACTGCTTTCACCAATGGTGTGCAGCAGAAGTGACACAAAACCACTTCCACGGCTGGGTCAGAAAAGGCCACGCAGCAGAAAGGGCCGGGCCTGCCCTTGAACGCCCAGTGCAGACAAAGCGCACAGCTGGGCTGGGGCCCTGGCGGCATCGGCTCCTCCTTCCTGCTGCCCTCCCCGCCTCCCTTCCTTTGCTCTCTGGCTATAAGCTCAGGCAGGGCTGCCTCGCCCCACACCCGCACTGCCACCGCCACCGATGGGTGGCAGCTGGGGGCCACAGGCAGAGGAGGGAGGGCTGGCTCCAACGCCGAACTGACCTCCGAGGCCCAGCCACCCAAGGGCGTCTGTCTAAGCCCCACGCCAGAGAGGAAGGCGTCAGCAGCGCCGGAACAGGCCCTTGGAGGCTGCTTGGAAAGCCGCTGCACTTGGCCACCCTCCCCACGCCCAGGCATGGCCTCCACAGGCACCGGGTGTGAGGGGCCCAACCCCAGAGGGCCTTCTGCGCCTCTCTCACTAGGAACACCGTCTTTCTCCCAGGACAGCCAGGGGCGGGCGGTCTGGGTGCCCTCCTTCCTCGGGAGACTAAATGCGGTTTTCAGGTCCTGGAACGCCGGCTCAGCTACAATGACCACCTGCTCAGATCGCGGACTACCTTCTTCCTCCATCAGGACAGATGCTTCAGGGGCCGTGAGGGCCATCTTGTCATCTCCGCAGGCACGCAGCCTCCATGGGCTCGTGTCGGGGCGGTGGCGACTGGACAAACTACCACCGTTTTGTGTAAGCATCTGTGGGTCTGAACAAACCAAGGGAGCGTGGCTTTCAGATGGGACAAGGTAAAGGTGCTTTGATATTTCGGGAAACAATAACAGTAACCACTTATACAGTAAGCAGCCTGCAGGCCGTCTGTCCTCTAAAGGTTTCACAGGCCCCCACCGACAGAAAAACAGTGCACGCCACCTGTTATTTTAGATTTTCAAGGAGCCACGCTTAAAAAGTAAAAGTGGGTCACACTAATTTTAATTTTTTTTTTAATGTTTTTATTTATTTCTAGGAGAGAGAGAGACAGCGTGAGCAGGGGAGGGTCAGAGAGAGAGGGAGTCATAGACTGAAACAGGCTCCAGGCTCTGAGCTGGCAGTCAGCACAGAGCCCGACGCGGGGCTCAAACCCACGAACCGCGAGATCATGACCTAAGCGAAAGTCGGACGCTTAACCAACTAAGCCACCCAGGCGCCCCTAATTTTAATGATATATTTTACTTAGCCCAATACATCTAAAGTAGTCTCTTTTTTAACGTTTATTTTGAGAGACAGAAAGGGGGGAGGGGAAGGGCAGAGAGAGAGGAAGAGAGAAAATCCCTAGCAGGCTCTGTGCTGTCAGCGTAGAGCCTGACACAGGGCTTGATCCCCCCAAACATGAAATCATGACCTAAGCTGATATCAAGTCGGTCACTTAACCATTAGAGCCACCCAGGTGCGTCCAACGTATTCTTTTTTATTTTTTTTATGTTTTATTTACTTTTGAGAGAGAGATAGACAGGGGAGGCTCAGAGAGAGAGGGAGACACAGAATCCGAAGACAGGCTCCAGGCTCTGAGCCGTCAGCACAGAGCCCAACGTGGGGCTCGAACCCACAAACCATGAGATCATGACCTGAGCTGAAGTTGGATGCTTAACCGACTAAGCCACCCAGGCGCCCCTCAATGTATTCTTGTTTAAACATAGAATCAATGTAGGAGATGCCTGGTGGCTCAGTTGGTTGAGCATCTGACTTCAGCTCAGGTCATAATCTTGCGGTTTGTGAGTTCAAGCCCCGCATTGGGCTCTCTGCTGACAGCTCAGAGCCTGTTTGGGATCCCCTGTCCCCCTTCTCCCTCTGCCTGTCCCTGCATGCATGCTCAAATATAAATAAATAAACAAACAAACTAACAAACACTAAACATAGAATCAATGTAAAAATATTAATGAGCTATTTGACATTTTTTCCCCATATCAAGTCTGGCCCACAGGGGGATCACCCTTAGAGCACATCTCACGGGGACCAGTGTGTTTTGAAGTCCTTCCCAGCTGCTGGACAGTACAGATCTACGTTAATGAATTCAGTCTTCCCAACAGCCATGTCTGCATTTTCCTGACGGGGAAACTGAGGCACAAGGCTGTCGAAGAGTCTGCCGGGGCAGAGCCGGAGCCCACAGCAGTGCCGCAGATTCTGACTACAGTATGACATGAACGCACACACCCGCCAGCACATCGCCCTGCTCCCGTCCAAACCTCCCCGGGACTCCGGTCCCTGGAGCTCTGCAAAGTTCCCACCCGGAGCACGGCATCCCAGCCCCTTCCCGCCACTGCAGTCCTGGGCCACCTGGGCCGGGGAGCTCGTGCAGGTGCCTGCGTGTCCCAGGGTGAGGTGTGCCAGCGAGCCCGGTGCTCCTGCCTCCCGCTCATGCCCCAGCACGTGCACGTGGGGTGTGGAGGGGCCCCGGAGCGTGTGCCCACCACAGCAGGGCACCCCCACTCAAAGGGCCGGCAGTCAGGGGGGAGTCGGGGACTCTCCTCATCCCTCCATTGGCCACAGTTCAGCAAGTCCTCACTGCACACCTGCTGTGTACCGGCCACTGGCCTGGGCCCTGGGATACAAGGGTGAACAGAACAGACACCCACCCCGCTCATGGCGCCCACATCCCAGCAGACGGAGCTAAGCAACAGGACTGTGTGCAAAAGATGCCCCGCGAATCCTAATTCTGTCTCCTGTATACAGCAGGTGTTCCCTAATGACACACTTGAGGGAGTATGTTATCTGGGTCTGGAACTGGATCTGGAGACGGACAGAGGTGGGGGAGGGGCCAGCAAGGGCCCTGCCCCCCACCCCCCCCAAGGAAAGCCAGGGACCCAGTCGCAGGGGTCACACCCATAACCCGAGCTTCAGGACTCCAGAGCTCCATGCAGCCAAGCTAAGCCGGGAACAGTCCAGAGGCTCACCCAGGTTACAGGCTCCCTGGCCGGAACTCCCTTCTCCTCAGAATGTGGCCAAGGGTCAAGTCGGCCCCAAGGGCCAGAACGTCTCCCAAGTTTAGAAGACACTGGAGGTTCAGCACCTCCGACGTTCAGCTGTGTGGCCCACCTCCCACCAGTCACGTCACCCAAGTCTCAGCCCAAGCAGCTCAGCCTTCCGCCCTGCTGGGCTGTCAGGGCGTCAAGCCGCTGCCGGGCACAAGGGGACAGAGCAATGGCCTCTGTGGCATCCACAGTTTCCCAGTCCACTACTGCCCAGCCAACGGTGGCTTTGTAACTGAAACATCTTAACTTCTTTTTTTAAAGTTTTTATTTATTTTTGAGGTGGGGAGGAGAGGGGCAGAGACACAGAATCCCAAGCAGACTCCAGGCTCCCAGCACAGAGCCCCACATGGGGCTCGAATCCATGAACCATGAGATCAGGACCTGAGCCCAAGTTAGACACTTAACTGACTGAGCCACCCAGGCGCTCTCAAAACATCGTAACTTTTCATTCTTCTACGGACCAAGCCCTGTGTTTGGTACTTTTAAACTTATCACTAATTCCGTGTTTGATTTCACTTCCTCATTTTCCTTATTATTCTCAAGTGCCACTTCATATGAGCTTAAGATTTTCCTAAGAATGTAGATTTGATTTCATGAATGAAGACGACAAAGACCACTATTAGTGGGAGAAGGGCATTTCAGGGTCACCCTGGTTGGGGACAGTGACCTCATGGAGGGACGTGGCAGGGCCAAGTCAAAGAAGTGCCTGCCATCACCAACCACAGGCCAGCTGCCCAGGGAGTGTGCATTTACACACGCATTGTTCCCGGCTTCTCTGCCAGGAGCCCTGAACCCGTCACCGGCCCGCAGCACGGGGAAGGGAACAGAATTATACAGACTACAGGACATCTAGTCCCCAGGAGGTAAGGAAACTGAGGGCAAAGAAAAGAGAAGCCAGGCGCCCAAGCTGGCACAGTTGGCCGCCAGCATATTTATGGTGAAGGGCCTCAATCAGCAGACGCCCTGGAGCCTGCAGTGGCCAGCCCCCCGCTGGGCCGCCCCCAGGGTCCATCTTTCTAAATTTGCTACCTCCCTGCCTCATCAGGAAGCAACGCAAGCCACAGAGCGGGGGAGAGAGGAACAGGGCAGGCGACATTTCAGCAGACACGAGAGCTCTACCCGGATGCCCTGGGCGAGGCCTGACCATCATGTGAGCAAACGCGGCCACAGCTTGGTCCCACCCTGCTGGACGGGAGGCTCCGGAGAACAGGGAGGCTGCTATTATGGTCAGAAAGGCCTTGACAAGCGTGCTACTATCTGCATGCCGAAATGACCGTCACATGCTGTCCGGGCCAAAGCCCGCTGAGATGCGTGTGCGCCCCCAGACGCAGGACCTGCATTATACGCAGGTGCCATATCCACTCGTCCTCAAACTACCTGGGTTTTTACCCTTCTCAGGGTTGGCTAAAGGGCAGATGCACACTGAACGCCAGGCCCCTCCTCTTCAGTGACAGACAGCGGCAGGGCACGCTTCCAGAACTTTCGATATGCTGCAGATATGTGCGTAGGGGAGAAAAAAAAGATGGAGGTCCCTGATACGCTCCCAACAGACTTCCAGTAACCGGGAGTAACCGGTCCTCTCGCTCTCCTGGGACGCGTAGAGTTGAGTCACAGACCAAGAAAGATGAGGAGGGAACTCAGCCAAGTCTAAACTCATGGCTCTCAAAACTTAAAAATAGCCTGGCTGTGGCCCCTAAAGTATTCCCTTTGAAACACTCGAGCAGAAAGTCTCCAGCCTTCCAACATGACCCTGACATTCCGTGTCCAGCTGGTTTCCCTGGGAGGGGACAAATGAAAAACAAAACCTGAAGCAGATATAAATATTTGCTGGCAAGTACTGCCCCTGCTGTCGATGCACCTCGGGAACTGGAGGCCTGCTTCGTTTGCAGGGAAGCTTTCTGCTCTGTTGGCCGGAAGGGCTCTAAGCATCGCTGCGTCCAATGTCTGCTTCTAAGCATCTCTGCACACAATCTGGGGTTGACACCGATCCTTTCTTTTTTTTTTTTTAAGAGAGAGAGAGAGGGTGCAAGTCAGTGAGGGGCAAAGAGAGAGAATTTCAGGAGGGTCAGAAAGAGAGAGAAAGAGAGAAGCAGGGCTCACCCAAAGTGGGGCTCAGGCTCACCTAAAGAGGGGCTCACGCTCACCTCATGTGGGGCTCGAGCTTGCCGGATGTGGGATTCGAACTCAAGAACCATGAGATGACGACCTGAATCGAAGTCAGAGGCTTAATGGCTGAGACACCCGGGTGCTGGACACTGATCCTCAGCCAAGGCACCCTGGCACACTGCTATGCTTGCCCACAACCCCTGGGGGTGTCACAAAGTCCCCAAGAGCATGGCCTGCTTGCCCCGACCCACACCCATCAGAGGAACACAAGAAGTCAGGGGCCTAAGGGATCACGGGCAGTCAAGGTCACTGCATGGGCCCCGTGTGTCCCTCTGAGCCTCGTGGTTCCATCTCTGTTCTGCAGGAAGGTTGGTCTGGGCACGGGCTCCTGGCCGGGAAAGGAAGCTGGGTGCCAACCCTGTCTGCAAGAGCAGAATCCAGCAGCCCTATGTCCTGCCTCCCTCACTGCTCCACCACAGCAGCGGAGGACCTCAGCCCTGACCTACCCAGGGCCACATTCCCCCTGAAGTTCCCTTTGTCCGAAAGCCACTGTGCTCCCAGGAGCTGAGGGTCAAGATCTTGGACTCAGTCAGCCATGCTCCTCAATGAATGTATTCAGCAGGTTACTTGACCTCTTTGTGCCTCAGTTTGCCTGCCTATAGAATGGGGCTAATGAAATACAGTTATTGCCAAGGATCGAACAAGCCAACGCACGTGAGAGGATGGAAAAGTACCTGGCACAGGGCAACACGTTTTAGCAAAACTATCTCAGAGCCGTAACCCCGGGTACAAATCCCTTCCCTGCTCCCGTCACACCCCAGCGGAAGGCCCTCCACCCCTCCAGCAGGACAGCGGCCGAGCACCTGACACGTGGGCCCCGAGGCCACTCTCCAGTGTCCGATGACCCAGCAGCACCAAGGACAACACACGAGTCCGGGGAGGAAGTGTGGGCCACGCCAGCGAAAACAAGGTCAGCGAACCCCACAGCCAGTGCTACTCGCAGTCCCCCTGAATCGAGGACCCCGCATTTAATTAGAACAAGAGCCCCAAAGGGCCTCGGGGCAGGCGACCGGTGTGGCACCAGTGGCTCCTTGAGTTTGCTGCTTTCCTAGAGATCTTTCCTTCGGAATCTCACTCTCCTCAGACACACTCTGCACGGCAAAGTGACCCCCGGCCGAGTGAAGGCTTCTCCGGCCGGCCGGGGAGCCCAGAACGGCAGCGCATGACGCACCCCGAACCGCGGCAGGCTCCAGCCATGGCCGGGCGCTGGAAACTGCAGAAAATCGTAACGCCGATTATTCTAAGGGTGGCCGGCACGTCGGCGATTCACGGTTGTTTCTGTTGGATGTGTCTTCCGGATCCCTAAAGCAAAGATGACTACCGCTTGCCCCAGAAAACGTAAGCATAACTCAACTACAGAAGCGTTCTACTTCCGCAGAGGCCTGGACGGGGCAGGGCGCTGGCAGCGATGCGGTGCCGTTCCCGCTTATTCAGTCCGCTAAAACCCAGGCATCCGAGGGTCCCCACAGCCACTGCCACAGCCCTTCGGGCCGGGACGAGCCCTCAGAGGTCGGCTTTGTCTCCGCACTGAGGGAGAGCGGCTGGCCCTGTGTCACGCCCAGGGCTACTGGTAAGTCAGGCGCAGGACACCTGGGCTCCTCGCTCCCCAAACCGGGCCCTCCCTGCCCAGTTCCGTGTCCCATGGCGGGGTCGTAAATCAAAAACTGTAAAGAAATGTCACTTAAAAAAAGTTACGTGAACTATTATTTTTTTAAGGTGTTTTTTTTTAATGTTTATTTACTTTTGGGGGCGGGGGGGGAGAGAGGGAGACACAGAATTGGAAGCAGGCTCCAGGCTTCTGAGCTGTCAGCACAGAGCCCGGTGCGGGGCTCGAACCCACGAACCATGAGATGATAACCTGAGCCAAAGTCAGACACTTAACCCGTGGGGCCACCCTGGCGCCCCCATGCTGTGGATTGTTAATGGGAAAACAAGACATTCTTTCCTGGTCACAGAGGACTAGAGCAGAAACATACCACCGTGACCACGACAGAGGGTCACGGCACACACCGTGGGAAACTGAAGTCAGGGCACATCAGGGCTCTGCTGGAGACCCGTCCCTGAGTAGGGTCACGGGAGCAGGCAGCTCTGGGTGCCAGAAGGGTGCTGGCCGGGGAGGGGTGACGACAAGGACCCTGTGGCGGGGAGGAATTCCAGGAGCTCGAGGACCAGCAGCGAGGCTGCTGTGACGGGCCCGGTGAGCACAGTTGGGCCAGGGAGGGCCTGAGTGTGAGCCCAAAGGCCGCACGCAGCACAGGACGTATGGGATCACTGTCACTCATGTTTTTGCCTTGACCCGCTTACCCGGGTGCGTTCACATTGTGAGCACCTACCCTACGTGTATGCTACACATAGATAAAAAGTTACAAAACATACACCTTCCTGGGGCGCCGGGGTGGCTCAGTCCATTAAGCATCTGACTCTTGATTTCGGCTCAGGTCATCATCTCACGGTTCATGGGTTCAAGTCCCATGTCCGACCCTGCTTAGGATTCTCTCTCTCTCGCTCTCGCTCTCTCTCACTCTCTTTCTCTCAAAATAAACATTTTTCCAAAACACATATGCCTTCCTAATTTTGAGGATGTTACCTGGTCTGCTAAAAACGATGCACCTGGCTGCCTGGTTTCTAAAGGAGCCGGTGTCCCCACATCACATGACGCGCACCGCAGGGCGAGACGGGCAGACCCAGAGCCTCGGGTGTCATTTACAAAAGTCACCTGGGGGACCAGGAGTGTCCTCCCAAGGCAACGAACGCCTGGGTTAAGTTAGGTCCAAATTACACGACGTCTCCTGCGTGTCGGCTGTGAGCCCCCAGGGAATCACGCTCCGTCACGCCAGCGACCCAGAGCCAGATGGTTAACCGTCTTCTGCCACCTTCCTCTCTCCCTCGGCACTTGGCTTGGGCTTATGGCAATGCCTGCTATCTCGGGGGTCACTGGCCTCTGGGGCACACGCAGGGCCCAGCCCTGGCTTTCCGGAGGGGCCGCTTGCCCGATGCCGTTGCCTTCTGCCACCCTGAAGTGGCAGAAGTGCTCTGAAGCCACCCACCACTTTTCATTCCGGGCGAGATTTAAGCACCACATTGCAAGCATCTGTTGCTAATAAAGTCAGATAAGCAGTGCTCACAGGGTCACTAAGACAATCATCGTAAGGCTCGAGGGTGAAGAGGCCGTCAGCTGGGAAGGAGCGGATAGGATGTTACGTGTTCGTCCTGGGGACCACGTATTTAATCATCTTGCTGCCTCCTGCCATGCTAGTGACCTGAGATCACATGGGACAGCCTTGCTGGCCCCGGCAGGGGCATTCCCGGGAGGAGTCACACCTGTTGACAGGTTCCTGGGCAAAGGCGGGTCGCCGGCTGCATCAGGAAGGTCTGCAGGACGGGGCACCTGACTGGCCCAGTCAGTTAAGCATCCAACTTTGGCTCAAGGTCATGATCTTGCAGTTCATGAGTTCAGGCCCCGCATCGGGCTCTGTGCTGACAGCTCAGAGCCTGCTTGGGATTCTGTGTCTCCCTCTCCCCTCTCTGTCTCTCTTTGTCTCTCAAAAATAAATAACCGTTTAAAAAAAAAAAGGAGGGTCCAGGGGAGGCTGGAAAACTACGGGCAAAGCCGGCCTTTTCTCCCTCCTATGCGGGGTGGGGGCGGGAGGAGCCGGTCAGCCCACTCACTGGGTGACAGAGACCCTACAGCAAACCCCTTCTTGCCACTCCGCCCCCTGGTGCCTGACCAAGTCTGGCAGAGCCTCCCCCTGCTCCAGGGCAGAGTGGGCTTCCCTCTGCTCCCCAGACCCCACCGCCCAGAGGGAAGGCATGTGGGGCGGGGCTACAGGCCCAGGGCCCAGCGATGCCCCGCAGCAGCTGGGTAGGGGGTGAATCTGGAGTGACCAACAGAGCAACAACACAGACCTGAGTCCGAGACCCCCCGGGGAGCCGCAGAGCCCAAACGGTGTGGAAGCACCACCACCCTGTGGTCCTGAGCAAGACACGAGCCTCAGTTTCTCAACTGTGAACAGAGCCTATGGGTGTCTGCCTATGAACATTAACACAGAGCACATCCCCGATGTCAACCACGTCACAGGCACCCAACAGGCGGTCGCCAGGATTAGAATCACAAAGCCCAAAGGTCGATGTAAAAGGGGTCTTGTCTGCCTAATTCTGGGGGCTGCGGTGGCCATCCCTATAATATATTTTTTAAGTTTATTTATTTTTGAGAGAGACAGACAGACAGAGCATGAGCAGGGGAGGGGCAGAGAGAGAGGGAGACACAGAATCTGAATCAGGCTCCAGGCTCTAGGCTGTCAGCACAGAGCCCGATGCAGGGCTCGAACCCATGAACCACGAGATCATGACCTGAGCCAAAGTCAGACGCTTAACAGACTGAGCCACCTAGGCGCCCCTATGGGGGCCCCTTTGATGGGCCTCCCAGATCCACCTTCACCAAAGGGGCCTGGCTGCCGGGGGTGCAGCAGGGGAGTGGCGTAGCTCGTCCACCCCTCGGGCCCTGTCCCAGCTGCACGGGGCCACCCCGCCCAAGGTCACATGCTTCCCAGGGCGGCCCACATCTGAGAACTGCTCTATGAGGAGCGTGAAGGCCTGGCCATCTCGCCCCAACTTGGGACAGATCCGAAGGGCTTTTCCAGCTCCCGGGACCCCTGTGGGGTGGGCCCCGGCCTGTCAGGCCTGCACAGCGGCTGAGGCCCTCCTCTACCCACTCCTGCATCCTTTCCCTCCTTCCAAAGGCACCTCTTGGGGAGCCCCCTGCACACTAAACTGTCTAAGTAGCTTCCCAGGGAAACCCAGGCTGTGACAGGTGGCTTGTTCGTATCCTTTTTCCTTGGGAAGGGAGGAGGGAAGCAGTGTGAGGAAGACGGTGGAGACGGTGGAGGAAGAGGCCAGGGAAGAGTCAACAAAAGACCCGGTGACCTCTCCTCTTCCTCTGCAGTGTAAACCGCGGCACTAAAACAGGAGCCGCACTGCACTGGGCAAACCAGGGACCCCCTCGAAGCAGCGCCAAGAGTCCATCCTCGCCTCTCTCCTCACGGACAGAAAGACACAAAGGGGCCCCAGAGGAGGAACGGAGAAGAAAGAGTGGGGAGAAGCAGTGGCTAGGACCACACTGCACCAAACCCACAAACACGGCCAAGGAAAGTGCCAGAAGCTGATCAATTACTGGACACTGAGGTGTCTACAGACCCAAGTGTTCTCAAAGGCAACAGCAGGGATTCACGCGCGCTTCCCACAGTGTGAGCACCCAAAGGCACGCCTTTGTTTGACCCAGGAGGCCGCCTGAGTCACCGACCTACACATCCACTTTGCTTGCTTCCAGCTGGAGCTCCATCCACTCTGACGGTAACGGTTCCAGCGCCCGGACTCTCTCGGGAAGAGCCCTGTCTCGAAAGATACTCCTCTATTTGCAAACACAAGTTCGTCACCATTTAAGAAATGCCGTGCGTGGGGCAGACACCATCTTTCAAATGACACCTCATCTAGGGACAGGGAGGCCTCCGTGTGGAGCCCCTCAGCTGGTGCAGACAGTCCTCGATACGGTTGCAGGGGTGAGTCCCGGAAGAGAACAGCATTTGTTCAAGGTTGTGCGGCAGGGCCGGCCGAGAACTGCCAGCTGGGGAGGCTCTGGTGAGAGACTTCCTCCTCGGCCACACAGCCACACGGCTGCTCGCGAAGAGTGAGTGGAAGCCCAGTTGTCAAAGCGACTGCGAGCAGGGCCCCTGCCGGGTGGGGGGCCCTGTGGTCCCCGAACAAGCCGTGCAGACAGCGGCCAGGCAACACGGAAAGGGCACAAGGCCCAGCCCCGCCACCCCACCCCGGGGAGTCAGCCCGAAGCTGGGCCTGCATCCTACAGACGGGGCCCCCTCCCTTTCCCCAAAAAGAAACTAGGGTTCCATTTATATGAACAGTCCCGGACAGGCAAATCGTAGAGACAGGACACATATTGGTACTTCCCAGGGGCTGGGAAGGAGGGAGAGTGAGGAGCAATTAATTGCTTCATGGGGAGGGGGTGTCCTTTCGTGGTGACAAAAACGTTTTGAAACTATTAGAGTTGGTGTTCGGAAAACACCGGAAATGTACTCAATGCCTCTGAACTGCGTACCTTGAAAGGGTTAATTTTACGGTGTGTGACATTTGCTGCAATATAAAAAAAAGGGGCAGATGAATAAATAAATACCTACATAAATCAGTGTTCCGCATTGTGCTTGGGAGGCAGCTTGGCCACGCTGGTTGGAGGCATGGCCACTGCGGCTGCGACTGCATCGCAGGGCTCAACTGCCAGCCCCACCCGGCGCCCCCCTGGGAGGCCTGTTAAGTAATGCAGCTTCCCTGGGCTTTAGCGTCCCAGGGGGTGAGACAGGCATACTGCTTCCCAGGGTGGCTGCAATTAGTAAATAAAATGGTAGAGCCTGGAGCCTGCTTCGGATTCTGTGTCTCCCTCTCTCTCTGACCCTCCCCTGCTCACGCTGCCTCTATCTCTATCTCAAAAAAAAAAAAAAAAAAACCATTAAAAAAAAATGGTAGGTCAGCATCCAGCACAGAGCCCAGCACAGACTGACCCCAGGACCTTTGCCTCTGCCATCTGCCCACAAAGAATGCCCTTTCCTGGGGCAGATGTTGCCTCCTTCAGGCCTTTCCTCAAATGCCACCTTCCTGATGGGGTGGTTCCTTGACCCCCTGCTTGAAAACCAGAAACATCCCTGCCAACACCTGCCCCCAGGCTCCATCTCCTCCTCGACCTGTGTCTCTCCCCAGGACTTCATTATTTATTTTGTCCATCTCCTTCCACGGTTCCGTCTGTCCTGTTTAGTATGCACGCTGGGACCTCGAACAGAGCATGGCCCAGGGCAGGTGCTCAGTAAATACATGTTGAATGGCTGGTGTTAGCGAAAACCTCGGTCCCGATCCGGTGTGTAAACCTGCCATCCTGACAAAAGAAAACTGCTGTTTGTTGTTTTAAGGACTTTGAAATAAAAACTTAAGCCCATGTGGGGCACCTCAGTTGAGTGTCCAACTTTGGCTCAGGTCACGATCTCACGGTTCATGAGTTCGAGCCCCGCATTGGACCCTGTGCTGACAGCTCAGAGCCTGGGGTCTGCTTCAGATTCTGTGTCTCCCTCTCTGTGTTCCCCACCCCGCTCATGCTCTCTCTCTCTCTCGAAAATAAAGATTAAAAATATTTTTTTAATTAAGCATAAGTTTACGTTTAAAAACCATAATATTTCCATCTAAGTATTACTCCCCAAGGGGGGAATCTGCAAAAGAGACAGAGAGCAGTAAGATGGTGCCACGTGCTTTGAAAGATAAATCAACGAAGTCGCCCCAATTTCCGAGTGCCCACATGAGGGCTGGGCCCATGAGGCTTCGGAGGACAAGGAACACGGTGCTGTCATGGGCACCTGGGACCCCGTTCCTCCAGGCACTTCAGGCCAGAAGAACAGGGCAGGCGAAAAACAGGCCTTTCCCAGCGCCCTGCCCCGCTCCGTGCAGCACGATGGCCACCCTCATGGGACGTGGCTTCCCAAGGCCTCAGATGGGGAAATCGTGACCCCAATTATCCACAGCACAAAAATGGGGGGGGAGTCAAAAACAACCCTCAGACACATCTTAAAATAGCCTTTCTAGTTAGTTCTCCTATGAGACCAAGACATTGTTACCCCATAGAGCAAGAGAGCGGCTTTCTCACTGTCTCCAAACCCTGAGCAGAGAAAAAGCAAAAGCTGAAGCCAGCAGCCTCGGAGAGTCTGAGATTTCACAAAGACAACAAAACAAGACCAGAAACTGAGTAAAATCAAGGAGTATCTTCCATCCCACTGGGCGCCATGAGTGGGTATTAACCTGGCTGTGGGCTCGAACCTATGGCGGGGGCTGAGTNCTCCAGAACTACACACACACACACACACACACACACAGGGCCAGAGAAAGCCCCTGCCCAACCACTGGTCTTCAAGTAGCCAGACCAGCCTGGCCCAGCCACCAGCTGATGGAACGCTCAGAGGTACCGGCACCCCAGACTCTGCTTCCACTCAAGTCCTGCACAGGCCAGTCACTGCCAAGAGGCTCTGGGGGCACAGCCGGAACCCCTGAACCCCAAAGTCCCGGCATTTCCCTTTTCTGAGAGCGGTCATGAGCAATCCCACCCCACTTGGCCCTTTTGCACGAGGCTAACGCCCCGGCTGCAAGATCCGCTTTCCGTTCAGGGATGCTTTCAAGTTTCTGAATCAGAAGATGCGGCTGAAAGAGGAAGCCACACACCCCAAAATAAAACAGCATGCCACTCAAGGAGCGCTACGGCATCCCCGATGGGGAGCCCCTCCCCCAAATGCAGGGACCCTGTCACCCACGGCGGGCCACGCCACCAATCTCTCACTCACCAAAGTAGTCGGCCTTTGGGTGAGCACCCATCTCACGCTCCAGACGTTGAGTGAGGGCTTCTAACTTCAGTTCGGCGGCCGAGGGCCCAAGCTCGGGGCCTGGGATGACGGTCTGGCAGGGCAGCCTCACCCTGGGGGAGCTGGGGCTCCCCGGGAGCCCGGGCCCCAGGCTGCCGTCCGATGACCAGCCAGTGGGGCCTTCTTTACAGGGTAACTCAGGCGGGGTGGACATCCCTGGATGGACAAGGCTGGTGGCGCTGAGCCTGGGACCAATGCCAGAGTCTGTGCAGACGGGCTTGGGTCCAGGGGCCGCCCCCGACGGCAAACTGTCCGTGCTGGCTGCTGAGGATGATGGGGCAGAGCTAGGAAGGTAAGACTTGGGTCCATCTTGGAACCAGGCTTGAGGGTCCATCGTGGGTTTGGGCATGGTGCCTGAAACCTCGCTCCCCACCCCCAAGTTTGTTCTGGGAAGAGCTCCCCGGCTGGGGCAGCTCTGGGCCGGGGGTGCTAAGAAAGAAGGGGTCCTGGGCTGAGCGGGCCCCAGGAGGGCCCCGTTCTCTGGGCCTGGGGGAGAAAGGCCAGGGCTCACCCGCTGGGAAGAGGCGGTAGTCCAAAGCCCGGCTGGCTTCTCACCGCTGCGGCCACCGCCACCACCACCATCCTGGCCACTCTCCGATGACTTGCTGGAGCTCGGGGACAGCTGAGGCTGGTACAGGGAAGGGTCCCCGGGGGGGTTGGGCAGCGGTGCATCAATCCCTGGGGTGCCAGGCCACCCACTGCCTATGCCCCCCCTGATGCCGGGGGACACTCCCGGTTCATCAGCCCACTTCGGGCTTCCCAAAGAGAGGTTGTCATAATAGTCTCCGTGGGTGAGGCAGGAAGGATCCTCGCAGGGGCCCGGCTGGCGGAAGGCAGACATCTCCCAGCGAGCCACGCTCTCCTTGGAGCCACAGTCCTGGCTGCCGAGGCTTGTGCCACGGACGTACGGCCTGGCCCTCTGGTCCTGGGGTGGGTACGAGGGCTGCCCAGAGGCGACCGTGGTGGCTGTCCCAGGACCCGCTGTTGAGGCAGCGAGAGGGGGCTTGGCAGCCCCGTGCGAGGTCAGCTTGCTGCCCACACCGGCGTCCCCGCGGACCTGTGGGCCGGGGGGGCCCCCGCCGTTGACCGGGGCTCGGCTCCCCCTGGGCAAGGCGTCCTCCTGCAGGAGCTGCTGCTGCTGCTGGAGGTGGATCTTGGCCATCTTGGTGGCAAACACCCTGCGCGTTTCCTCAAACTCGGGGTTGTTACCCGCTCCCTTGTCCACTCGGAAGAGTCCGTCCTTGGAGGCCTCGTACATGTTCAGGTCCTCAATGAATTTACTGGCCTCCAGGCCCAGGTCGCCGTACTTGTCCATGTCGCAGGCGGGAGTCAGAGGCTAGCCCAGGTGGCCGGTATGCGGCTGCGGGGGGAGGGGGGGAGGTGCGCAGGTTGCTGACGCCGGGCGGGGGCTCAGGTCCAGCCCAGGACAGGTAGAGCCTTCCACCTGCGGAGCCGGAGAGTCATGGCCTCAGGCCTGGGAGTCCGGCCGGAGTGGAGGCCGCAAGGCCGGCTGGCCCAAGTGTGCTTCCAACTCCCTTTCCCCTCAGAGGTGTCCACGTGGGGGCAGCTGGTGGCGCTTCACCGGCCCCGCTTGCCGCGCGTTCTTTTCTCTTTTGCAAAGCGTGAAAGGAAGAAGAAACAGAAAAAGACAAATCCCCTCCGTAAGCAACCAAAGTCCGAAACGGGACGACGAGAGCAGCCTCTGGACGGGGCTGCGTGGGGCCGGCTCGGCGGGGGNCTCGCCCCACCGTGACCCAGTTCCCCAGGTGGGCAGTCATCCCCGTGTGTCGCCTCCACTCAGGCCGTGCCGGCCTCCAGGCTTGCCCAGGGTGCGCGACTGGAGGCCCGGGAGGTCACCCGGGGCTGGCCCCATGTTCTCCTTAACAGGTGGGCAGACTCAAGCACGGAGGGGGAAGTGGGAGCCCAGGTCCTCTGAAAGGAGGAAAAGAAAAAAGTCACGTTGTTCCCCGGTGCTGGTGCCTCCTTATTCCTAAAGGGATTCCTGACCCTCCCCCCCCCGGGGCCGCAGGCCCGCTGGGGCTGCGGGCCTGACTCCTGGGCGCCCCCGCCTGGCCCAGCGCTCCCAGCACCAACTCCGAGGTGACCCTGCCGAGGTGTCGTTCATTTCCCACCATCGCAGCCAGAGTGATCCTTAGGCAAACACCAGACCAGTCACCTCCCTGCTTAAACTCAGTGCTTAACTCCGAGGCTTGGATTAAAATCCGCTCTCTACCTGAGGCCCTGGCGGGCCCTGCCTTCCTCAACTTGATTGGGGACCCTGGGCCGCTGTGCTCTAGCTGCAGGAGCTTCCTAGTGTCTGCCCAGAGCTTGACCTTGAACTCTCATGGCTCATCCTTCCCATCTTTGCTGAAATCACCTCCTCTTTTTCATCACCCTCTTTCTTTTCTCATCAGTTCTGATCACTATGTATCTGTTTACATGCAGTTTTTTTGTTGTTTGTTTGTTTGGTGGTGGTCGGTGGGTTTTCCACCTCATTGAGACCTTATCTGGATACCCAGTACATAGTAGATAGTAGTACATACTAGTATCTAATGGTTGAAAAGGTGAATTAGTGAATCTATTTACCAGGACTGTGACAGGGAACAAATAAAATAATCTACATAAAAAGTGCTCTCTATATTCTGTAAACCCCGAGTGTGGTTTACATGAGTCAGTATGCTATACTCACCAGGAAACTCGTTGAAAATATTAAAATTCACTACTCCCTCCCCCCATTCCAGCCATCCAACCTACTAAACCAGAATCTTCATTTTAACCAGATTCCACAGTGCTCTGTTTGCACAAGTTTGAGAAGCGCTGCTGAATAGAACTATATAGAATGAAGTAATTTTACTTTTACAAAGTCTTTTAACTTTTTTTATCTACAAAAGTAACGCACATTTATGGTCACAACTTTGAACAATACAAAGACACGTGAACTTTTAAAAAGTTGCCCATGATCCCCTTGACCAGAGATCATTGTTAAACGATCCTTCGGTATTCAGTCATACTTGGTAACTGATCACTGGGTTTACTCATAGAGTGAGTGATGTGCCTGTGAACGCTGTACAACAGTGGCTTTCAAACGAGGGCCCTGGACCGAGCAGCAGCAGCCGCCCCTGGAACTGGTCTAGACCTGTGGTTCCCAAACCTGAACACCGATCAGAATTCCCTAGGGAGCTTACTAAACACTGCTTGCTGGGACTTACCACCAGCTTCTGACTGGACGGTTCTGGGGTGCGGCCTAACAATCTGCCTCTCTAGTTCCCAGGTGTCGCTGATGCAGGTTCAGGGGCCACACTTGAGAACCACTAGAGTCCCAAGTCCCATGCTTTTGCTCTAGGCACTGTGACAGTGGCCGTTAGTGTACGGGGAGGTGAGGGCATCCATCAGAGTAGAGAGCTGTGGCCCACGGCACCTGACCCCTGAGTATCGGGGACGTAGCTGACAAAGTGCCGGGAACCCGGATACTAGAGCCACAGACACCAGCCAGGGCCTCTTGTAAATCAGTTTTCTCTTTTCATGCTAAGCCGGCAGCACCTGAGCCCATAACCCTTGGTCCCTACCGGCTCCTCCCACCCCCGCCCTCTGTTTCACCTTGCCCGGAGCACTCAGAAGCCATGGGTTTTACTCCCCATCCCCGCTGCAGTTCTAGAAACTGCTGCACCATCTCCACACACACACACCTGAACCCATCATCTACCTATTTCCCCACTGGACTGGCTGGCCCCCTCCTGGTCAGTGGAGTCCCTTATAGCTTTACAGAACAGCGCATAAAGATAGCATCCCAGGGGCACCACAGCACATCACATACTCTTGGGAAGGGCTCCTCAGAAATGACAGTCATGGCCAGGAGGCCACTGGGTATTTTACTGCTGCTGTTCAATGCTTCAGAGGCAGAACTGCTTTCCAATTCCGTGCCCAACATTTAGAATCCCAGCCACGATTATTTAACGTAAGCCGGTTTTGTCTGTTCTGTGTGCTTGGAAACATCTGTTGATTAGAATCTCAAAAAAATGTGTCCATACTTGCACATCAGTTGTTTAGAAAGCAAAATACTAAAGACCTAAATCTTTTTATCAGTAAGTAGGCAGAGCATGGATGGTTTTAAGTGTTTACCGATGTTTTGTTTTGTTGGATGAGAAATGCCCCACACTCTATTTTACCAACAAAGCCATTCCACGGCAGTGACCATCCCCCATGGCCCCGCCTGTAATAGGAGCCATGATCCACATACAGCTTTCCTTTAGCCTTGAAGCTTATTGTCACGAGCACATGGGTATAAAAAGTGTGTGCCCATGAACACACTTGTGAAATGTGGAATTTTCAACTTGACCTGCCCAGAATCAATCAGATTAAGTGCCTTCAGCCCAGCCCCAAACCCTCCAGCAGCATCCTAAACCACAAGGAGAGGGAGACCCTCCCCTTGACCCTATGTGATCGGGCCTCTGGCCACCTCTCCCGCCTCATTTCCCTCCAATCTGCCTTCTTCCTCTGCTCCAGCCGCACTGACTTCCTCACTGTGCCCTCACCTTGCATTCGTTCACTCACTGAGCAAACATTACTGAGCGCCTAGGGGGCCTTGGGCCCTTTTCCAGTGCTGAGGATACAACAGTGAACAAAATAGACACGGCTGTCTATCTGGACTTACACCCCAGTGCGGCAGGGTAGACAATAGAGAAAATAAACACCTGCCATGTGGAAGACATTAGAAAGTGAGGGGAGCTAATGTGAAAGATGAAATAAGGAGGAGGATGGGGCGCCATTTTGAATACAATGGCCAGTCTCACTGAGCACAGACTTGAAGTGCAAACGGAAGGAGCCATGTTGGAGACGGACATCTAAACAGCCCTTCTCAGGAGTTTTGTTGGGTATGAAGTGGAATAGAGGGGGAAATGCCATCAAGAGAGGCTTTTTTACATTATTATTATTTATTTATTTTAGAGAGCAAGAAAGTGTGAGCTAGGGGGAGGGAGAGAGAGAGAGAGAGAGAGAGAGAGAGAATCTCAAAAAGGCTCCATGCTCAGTGCGTAACCAAGCACGGGGCTCAGTCCTATGACCCTGGGATCATGACCTGAGCTGAAATCAAAAGTCAGATGCTCACCTGCCTGAGCCACCCAGGTGCCCCTAGACATTTTCTGTAAATGTGGGAAGTGGTGCACGTGTCTATGCTGATGGGAATGGCCCCCTGAGGTGGGGGTTGGGGCAGGAGAATTGCTCTTGTAGGGGAGAAAGAAGGGGATTTTTGGAGTGACATACCAGAGTAGCAGAGAGGGCCAAGCTCAACTGCAGATTTCATCCATGGTAACAGGAAGGACGTGGGCAAGAATCAGGTAGGGAGGTACGTAAGGAGTTGGAATCTCAGGGTGGTAGGCAGCTCTCCTGAATAGTTTCCTCAGAGGCCAGCTGCAGTGGTGGACCGGTGAAGTGGTGCACTGATGTGGGCATGAAGTAGGTGGAGAGTTGGATCCAACTGGCTTCTGCCAAGTGAGCGCAATGTATCTAGAATGGGCAAGACACTTGCCATTTCTCCTGCCTAGACCCTGCTCCCCTCCCCCGAGGCCCCATAGCCCTGTGACTCCGTGGCCTACAACCCTCTGGTCTGCACCCAGCGGTCCCTTCTCAACTCCCTGTCTCCATCCCTGTCCCCACCTGTTGTTGCAGGGAACGTCTGTCTCCTCACTGGGACGCAAACCTCTCCCCAGGCTATGGGTCATTGGCCATTCTGTCCATTGTTATGTTCTGGGAACCTAGGACAGCGCCTAGCATGTGGTAGGGCCCCTTCAAAATGCTTGGTAAATAAATGAAGGGGTCCCATTTGAAAAGCGAGTACAGGCATTATCATCTATAGGTGGAAAAAAACTAGTTGGACTTAACCATGACCCAGATTTGGAGAGACAAAGAAAGGAGGCTGTATTAATACTCTTGCAACTTTGGGTGTCATCACAAACCTTCTGTAGAGCTTGGTGATCACCTTGTACAAACATCTGATCTACATCATACATACTCTATCTTGCTAGTCAATTGTGACTATATAAAGATATGTGTGTGTGTGTGTGTGTGTGTGTGTGTGTGTATTTGAATGTATAAAGGATATTTGACTTAAGAATATCTGTTTGCAGAGCACCTGGGTGGCTCAGTCGGTTGAGCGTCCAACTTCAGTTCAGGTCATGATCTGACAGTCCAGGGTTTGAGTCCCGTGTTGGGCTGTGTGCTAACAGCTCAGAGCCTGGAGCCTGCTTCGGATTCTGTGTCTCCCCCTCTCTCTCTGCCCTTGCCCCGCTCCTGCTATCTCTCTCTCTCAAAAATAAACAAACAAAAAAAGAATATGTGTTTGTTTCCATGCATACATGTATATTTCTCATATAGGTGTGTATACAGAATTGTTGACTAAAGGGCATTCAAAAATCCCTAATCCAGGAGATTGCAGGCAATAAATGGTGCCCGGCCAGTTTGTGAACTACCAAGGGGCCCATGAGGCAAAGGGCCCCTGTTCTTTAGACAGAGCCCTGCTTATTTTGCAGTTAACTGAAAGGGCCTTTCTGTCACTTTTGCTTGGCTACAGGGAACGTCCCCGCACACAATGCCGCGTGTGTCCCAGAGCTGGAGGGCCACTTCAGGGAGAACTCTGAAAAGAATCTTTATATTTCAGCTGCGCTCCAGATGGATGAAGAACGAAGAGCCCAGGTTCCTCTGGGCTCTCTCCATCCCACGGTGGCCCAGCACGGGCCAGGAAACCTCGGTCCCTCCACATCTGCTTCCCGGAACCCTGGCTGCTCCGGCCTTGAGTTTCACTGTGGAATTGCCCCGTGAGTGGAGAGAAACAGGTGTGGTGAAGGCCTTCTCCCGGTGCTCTGTGTCATGACCGTCTGCTCTGGAAAGCGGCCCAGGCCAGACCCAGATATGTGGACCTTGCCCTTGCTCTGCCAGGCTACGGGAGCCCACTCTCCGCTGGCCTCAGCCCTGCACCCAGGCCCTTGCGCCACCCAGGAAGGCCCAGCTGCAGGCATGTGCCTGGCCACGGGGGCCCCACGTGGCTCCCATACACCCATGGGGGAGGGAGAGCCACCCGCAGGCCCCGGCCCAACCATCCCAGAGCCACCTGCTCCGAAAGCCACAAAAGATGGTCAACGGGACACAGTGTACTGCAGTGCTTCTCCATGAATCAGCTCCAATTTCTGCTCACTCTTGTAGTTTTTAATATGCAATACACGCATATAGCTTCAAATTCAAAAGGTATCCATGAGCACAGAGTGCAAAGTGCGTGTCCTCCCTGCACAGAGCCCCGTCCAGGGACGGCCACCGTCATGTTACCAAAGTACACGGGCACGTCCATTTCCTTCTCGCTTGCTTTTTGGTAACACAAAGTAGAACTGCACTGCCCTTGCTTTTTGCACTTAACAGTAATACTCTTGGAAATCTTTTCACATCATTTCACACGCGGCCGCCTTGGTATTTCTGAGGGCCGACAGTTCTCTCTCTGGAGAAGTCGTGGAGTTTCTAACCGGTCCCGTCTTCACAGACCTCTAGGCTGCTTCCACGCTTTGGCCGTGACACGCACCATAGTGATGGCTGCCTTGCAAGCCGGCTCATACCTGTGCAAGCATCTCCGCGGGGTAAACCCACAAGGCAGGCATGTTCTGGAAAATCCACCATTCTGCTGCAAATGATTAGCTGCCTTGACTCCTTTCTCTACTGACACCAAGGAGCTCTGCCTCCCTCTCCCTTGGGTACCATCTCACTGGGACCAGCGTTAGAACCGTGCACGAGACCCGACAAGAATAAGGATGGCTAACGCGTCACGGCGCCCGCTCTGTGCCCAGCTCAGCACCACCCTCTTCATCTACAGGTGGGACAGTGTTCAATCTCCTCAGCGGCTCATCAGAGAGGCACCGTTACCCACTCTTCTGTGTTGAAGAGGAAACGGAGACACCGAGGAGGAATTGCTGGCCTCACCTAGAGGAGGTGGTGGATCCCAGATTGGCACCAGGCTGCCCAGCCCCGTGCCCCACCGCCTCTCACAACACGGCCATCTGGGTGTGTGCTTGTCCACTGCAGCCCTGAGGTAGTTCCGCGTCCGAACGGGAACCACATCTTCTGTTTCCAGCACCGCCGCGTGCCCAGAGAGAACCTGGACCTGACTGCAAGCTCTGTGAGGGCAGGGCTCGAGTCTGCTTCAGGCCCGCCCTGGACCTTGCACGCCGCTCAAGTACTGAATGAACGGCTACCGTACCGGACAGTAACAATGCTGATACTATCATCCAGGGAGCACTAAGAGGGGCCTAAATGACCCTATTTAATCTTTGCAACAGCTCTGAGGTCAATCCCGTTATTATTTCCACTTTACAGACGGAGACGCAGAGGCTCACAGGTGCACACAGCAGGTAAGCAGAGAGCCCAGACCACACCCGGAACCATTCAGATAGAGGGAAGAGCCAGGAAATGAGGGTGAGGTGAGGGGCCAGGGGGGCAGGAAGAGAAGAGACGAAAGAGTGGCGGGGGAATTGAAGCAGGAGAATGGAAATGCATCCAGGGGCCTGTCTACATGGAGGTCACTGGCAGGGCCGGCTTCAGGCTCGTGGCTCGGCCTGCACCTGCTCTACATGGGCAATCAAGGAGTAGGAAACTCCAGACGGGCAGAGGGCATGGGGGCATCTGTGCTACACGTGTAAAGCAGTATCAAAAGGGAAAAAGTGCTGGGGCGCCTGGGCGGCTCTGTCACTTACACGTCTCACTTCGGCTCTGATCATGATCTCACGGTTCATGAGTTCAAGCCCTGCATCGGGCTTTCTGCTGACAATGNAAAAAAGAATGGATGAACGAAAATTAACACCTTTAAAATAAATAAATAAATAAATAAATAAATAAATAAACTTAAAAAAAAAAGGAAAAAGTGCCTGTGACATTTTCATTTGTCAGCGTGGTCAGGTGTGAGCTATTGAAGAGGCACCTCCCAGCTGGAGGGCAGCCCGGAGAGGCCCCTCGAAGCTGCTAGAGGTGCTGGACCGAGGATCTCGGTGTGAGGCAGGCCCCCAGCAGCTACCTGGGAGAGGTGACCGCCACTCAGAGGATGTGAGCCCTGCAGACAGGAGGGAAGAATGCCCTGTTTATTCCCGCCTGCCTCACTTCATACCATCTTCATGCCCACTGTGTGCCCTCCTTCAGCCTCAGCCAAAAATGTAGCCCCAAGGCCAAAGCTCTGTGTCATGCTCAGTCCATTTGGCACAACCACTCTATGCGGAACTCAACAGGGGAAATACAGGGAAGTATAAAATGCTCACACTTCTCAAAGTCTGTTTAAAAAGGAAAAATCAGGGGCGCCTGGATGGTTCAGTCGATTGAGCATCTAACTTTGGCTCAGGTCATGATCTCGCAGTTCATGGGATTGAGCCCTGCATCGGGCTCTGTGCTGACAGCTCAGAGCCTGGAGCCTGCTTCAGATTCTGTGTCTCCCTCTCTCTCTGCCCCTCTCTCTCCCTTTCTCTCTCCCTCTCAAAAATAAGTAAATAAATGAATAAAAATCACCCCAAAACATGAAAACACTTTGCTCCATGCCCTCTGAGAGCTGTGGATAGACCCCAAGGCACAGCGGGCGTCCACGGGGCGCTCACCACAGCTGAGGGCCGCTCAGAGCCACTATTTTTTTTTCCTTGTCAAAATAAATGGACCTTTTGTGTTGAAAAAGATTTCATGGTTTGATTTCCTCTGAGGACAGCTGACCCTCATGGAAGTTAAAGGACCTCACGGAAACTCCCACTGCCGTGGGCTGGCATCCTGGGTGACCTCCACCCCAGGCAGGGCAGCCCGGGTGGGGACGGCTGCCTCCCTCCTGCACCCCCAGGCACTTGGGAACCGGTCTGGGTGGGATCCCCCGGTCCCTGGCAGGCCTCAGGATAGGGGCCAAGCTGACGACAGGGCCGAGAAAGAACTGGGCGTCTGGAGCCTCTGGCAGGCCCTCCCCACTCCTCCTGTAGGGGGTGCAATAGCCTGGTGCCCCACGTGCCGCACTCTGGATGCAGGTGCACTGAGGCCACTGGTCCCGGCTGCCCCCAGGCCTGTTCCTGCCAGATCCCCCCGCCCCCCACAGCTGCTTTGACGTGAGGACCACTCTGGACGGCAGTGTCAAGCCGGGCTCAGCCTGGGGGTTCTCCCGCCTTCCTTCATCTTCCTCCTCATTCTCTCACACAGGTTTCCCCCCATAAACCTCTTGCACGTCCCATCTTGGTATTCGCTTCTCCAAGAATCCAAATGAACACACCCGAAGCTTCTAGAAATTGATGGGAGTGCAGCAAACAGCCTGGGCATTCACCACCTGGAGGGCGAGGTCAGTCTTCTACGGTTTCGTGCCAGGTCCCGGCTATAACTGGGGTCATCACTCTGTCCCCTTCTAAAGAGACATGGAGGGGCACCTGGGTGGCTTAGTCGATTGAGCGTCCGACTNATGGACACCCTTCCGAGAGGTGCACACTGAACCCCAGCCTGTCTTAACCCCATCCACGTGAGCGACTGCGTGTCCCCATTACGGCTACCTCGGCAGGCTGGCCATTCCCATGTTCAAGTGTGACGCTACCTCACACGGAGAAACAGAGGGTGTTGGGGTGCAGCGGGCGGTTCCTGCTCTCGTTCACCAGGGGACATGACCCTGTTGACCCTAACCAGGGACTCAGGGTGCCATGAGGTCAAGGGGCAGGGAAGGGGGAGAGGAAGGAGGGTGCAGGGGTGGGGGGTGGTGGGTCACTTTTACCATTTACTGAGCAATTGGTGCTGCCTTTTCCTAACCAGGTAGTGAAGTCCTGGTGAGCCAGGGGGGTCTGCCAGACCCCTCCCCTAGGGGAGGTGTAGGGGCCTCAGAAGTGGAACACAGGCGGGAGGTTAGAGAAAGCAGTCGGGAAAGAGCAGCAGGAGGCCCGTGACGG
>NW_027532172.1:3433891-3465984 GCF_008692635.1 Crocuta crocuta | reverse complement strand
CGGGTGGCAGCGTCCCCCCAAAGTCACAGCCTTGCTGGAGCCTCACAGTGTGACCTTATTTGGAAACGGGGGTGTCTGTGGCCAGAACTAGTGCAGGTGATGTCATATGGGAGTAGGGCAGCTCCAGGGACCAGTAGGACCCTGGTCTTGATACAAAGTGACACAGAGACATGGGAGGAGAACCCCACGTGACACAGGGCGGAGGTTTGTGTAACACAGGCGCAAGCCAAGGAGTGCGAGGAATGCCAGAGTCCCCAGATGCCGCAGAGGCAAGGGAGGCTTCCCCCTGGAACCTTCTAGAAGGGAGCAGGGCCCCGCCCACACCTCTCTGTGGGACTTCCAGTCTCCAGAATGGCGAGAAAATACTTCCCTGTGGTCGGAACCCGTCAGGTTGTGGCGCTTTGTTGCGGTACTTTCCCAGCCCGAGGGGCACGTGTGGCAGCCCGTGGCTCCCCTTCAACCAGCCCCCCAACAGTCAGAATCCCCCAGCAAGGCAGATGTGAAGATAACACTTCATTCAGTCACTCAACCAACAGTTACGGAGCACCGACTCAGGGCCGGGGGGCCGCGCTAAGTGCTGGGGGTGCGGCGGGAATACGGCGGCAGTGGCCTCGCGGGGACAGGTGCACACAGAACATCGCAGGGAGGACGGAGGATCCCATGTGGTAGGAAGTGCTGGGCGCAGAGTGAGCAGGGCATGAGGGGCAGGGCGTGGCGAGGAGTCGGGGATCAGAGAGTGACTCTGTGAGATGACATTTAAACCAGGAGGGTGTACATAAAGCAACTATAAAAAAAAAAGGGCACCTGGGTGGCTCTGTCTGTTGTTAAGTGTCCGACTCTTGGTTTCAGCTCAGGTCATGATCTCACTGTTGGTGAGTTTGAGCCTCATGTGGGGCTCTGTGCTGATGGTGCGGAGCCTGCTTGGGATTCTCTCTCTCCCTCTCTCTCTTGGAATAAGTAGATAAACTTTAAAAATAAAAAGTAAACCAGGAGTGTGGTGCGGTGCAAGGGCAGGGAAGTGCTCCCCTGGCGAGGAACTGAAAGCACGTACAGCCACGCAGAGCAGGACTGAGGGGGCAGGAGGCAGCCCCCTAGGGCTGGTCAGGGTTCTGGACTTATCTTAAATTCAATGAGAAACTACCACCAGTTAAACCTTCATCCCAGCTGGTTATTCTCACAAATGGATTTTTAAAAAATTTTATTGTTAAGTAATTACTACACCCAACACAGGGCTCTAACTTACAACCCTGAGATTGAGAGTTGCGTGTTTTGGGGGCACCTGGATGGCTCAGTCCGTTAAGCGTCAGACTCTTGGTTTCAGCTCAGGTTGTGATCTCACGGTTCAGGGTTTCAAGCCCTGAGTTGGGCTCTGTGCTGACAGCCAGCTCAGAGCCTGGAGCCTACTTCGGATTCTGTGTCTCCCTCTCTCTCTGCCCCTCCCCTGCCTGTGCTCTGTCTCACTCTCTCAAAAATAAATAACTTTTAAAAAAATTAAAACAAAGAGCCACATGTTTTCCTAACTGAGCCCCCCAGGCGACTCCTCACAGATGGATTTTAAAATGGGGCGGCCCAGGGTGCCTGGGGGGCTCAGTTGGTTAAGCATCCATCTGAATCCTGACTTCGACTCAGGTCATGATCTCACTGTTTTGTGATATCAAGTCCCACATCAGGCTCTGCACTGACAGCATGGAGTCTGCTTAGGGTTCTCTCTCTCTCTCTCTCTCTCTCTCTCTCTTTCTCTCTCTCTCCCTCTCTTACTGCCCTTTGCCCTCACTTCTCTCTAAATAAACATGAATGAATGAATGAATGAATGAATGAATGAGTGAGTGAACAAAATGGGGAGGCGGAAGGGCCTGGATAAGGCCCTGACGAGGCACTGCCATCTCCAGGGGAGCAGTGGGTCACTGTGGCTGCAAATGTGCCCTCCCACCCCCTGTGTACATACAGACCTCACACTAAGCCTGTCTTGAAAAACAGGCTCACATCTGGATTCCAAATTGAGAGGAAAAGGAAGGAAAGCGAGAGGTGGGGGGGTGGGCCTTCTGCCTTTTGCAGGCATCCGAACCCAAGAAGTCAGCGCTGAGGGGGGCATGGCGGCTCTGCGTGGATGCCCACACACCCTGAAGGGCCTGATTTGGGGGCAGTTTTTAGAGAAAAACATTCTGTGGGGCTCGTCTCTCTCTCAGGGCCGCCCTGGATCTCAGAGGCCCATTGCTCTTGTGTCTGTGGGTGCCTCTTCCCCGTCCAGACAGCGGGAACCCGAGAGGAATGCGGAAGGGGCAAGAAGGGGTGTGTGTGGTGAGGAGAGGGCAGGGGAGGGGCAGGAAGATGCAAACCCCAGGTCATCCCAGTGATGACCTGTGGCTCTCATGAACCCCAAGCAGGGCAGATACAAAGAAAACTACATCTAAGCAGGTCCAACTCAAATCACTTAAAGAGAAAATCTTTTTTTTTAAAGTTATTTTGAGAGGGAGAGCAAGTGCATGTGCGCGGGAGGGGCAAAGAGAGAGAGAGAGAGAGAGAGAGAGACTCCCGAGCAAGCTTCTTCACACTGAATGTGTAGAGCCAGACGCGGGGCTCAAGCTTACAAACCGTGAGATCATGATCTGAGCCCAAGTCAGACGTTTAACTGGCTGAGCCCCCCAGGCGCCCCAGGGTTAAAGAGAAAATCTTAAAAGTAGCCAAAGGCAAAAGGGCATCTTCAACGGCACAACAAAAAGAATGGTGACTGATTTTCCTCAGAAACAAAGAACCAGAAGTCAATGGAATGTCACCCAAAATGTTGAAAGGAAAACGTGTCAACCCAGGAGTCTCTGGTGAAAGTATAGGGAAAACATTTTTTTTTTTCACACAAAAGCTGAGAAAACCTGAGAGAATTTACTGCCTATAGAACCACTATACTAAACACTAAAGAACATGCTTTAAGGCTAAAGGGAAATTATCTCAGATTCGAGGTCAGATCTGCAGGAAGAATCAAGAACACCAGAATTGGTATGTGTCTGGGTAAAACTAAAAGACAATTGTTTCTTAAAAAAAAAATTCTTTGAGGCGCCTGGGTGGCTCAGTCAGTTAAGCACCCGACTCTTGATTTCAGCTCAGGTCATGATTTTACCATTCATGAGTTCGAGCCCCACGTTGGGCTCTGTGCTGACATCTTGGAGCTGCTTGGGATTCTCTCTCTCCCTCTCTCTGTCCCTCTCCCTGGCTCTCTTTCTCTCAAAATAAATAAATTTTTAAAAGCAAACTCTAAAAAAATTTAAAAACAAAATTTCTTTAAAGACTGTCAGCTGTTTGAAGAAAGAATAATAAGCAATTTATGTGGGATTTACAGCATATAGAGAAAAGGTATTTGGTGACAGCTCAAAGGAAAGGAAGAGCAGTTCCATGTGTATGTACACTGTGAGGTGACACAGTATAAACTCAGGGAAGTCTATTATCAGTTACGTTGGCATGTTCCAATGTCTAAAATAACCATTAAAGGGGCGCCTGGGTGGCTCAGTGGGTTAAGCATCCGACTTCAGCTCAGGTCATGATCTCACGGCTCATGAGTTCAAGCCCCACATTGAGCTCTGTGCTCACAGCTCAGAGCCTGAAGCCTGCTTCAGATTCTGTGTCTCCCTCTCTCTGCCCCTTCCCTGCTCTCTCTCTCTCATGTGCTCTCTCTCTCTCTCAAAAATAAACATTAAAATAACCATTAAAAAATACAAAGAAATATAATAGATATATAACCGATTTGATGCTCATGATAACTGAGTAAACCATTCTGGGCAGACCATTTCCGTCCAAGTTAAAGAAGATAAAGATACTCAGGCTCGGAGGGTCTAAAGCTTTGCCCAAGGTCGCCAGATAGGAAAAAGGTGCCCCAGAAGTCAACCCAAGTTTTTAGACCCTCCAAGCCCCTTCCATCATCCCAAGACTCAAGAAACTTTGTACAGCGCCAGATAATAAATATTTTAGGTTCTGTGAGCAATACAGTTTCTACCACAGCTTCTCAATTCTGCACAAAAGCAGCCACAGAAAAGCATATAGACCCTTAAGCATGGAAGTGTTCCAATAAAACTTCATTTATAAAAACAGGTGGCGGGCCAGATTTGGCCGATGGGCCATAGTTGGCCAACCTCTGCATTATTCCACCATCAAGTGGTCTTTAGTTCTGGCCCACAGAGGATCATTGCACTCCACAACTGGCCAACGGGCCGTATTTGAGCCAATATGGCTGCCCCAAGCCCCTCTCCCCTCCCCGACTCTCTTGGGTTCTGGCCCCAACATGAGGGTAAGTAGAACACTTAGTTCCTTTTCACTCCTGCCTCGGGGGAGATATCCAAGTAAAGGCCAGGGGCTTCTGGGCCTTGATTACTATACCATCTTATGCTCCCTGAGCTTTCCTTCTTTCTAGGCTTAAAATAAACCAGTGGTGCTTCCTCCATGTGGCCTTTTGCTTTAAAGCTCCCTCCCCAACAGGCTCCCAGCCCTTGGGGTCAGCCTGGTTCTTGACTATCAAGACTTAAAACACAAACTATATTTGCAACGTACAGGCCGCTGCGCTCCAGCAACACCGCGTGATTAATCGTCCATGCCAGTCTTGCGGTGGCCCAGGCACAAGGGGCCAAGGCCAAAGCCTTAGATGTAAGACTGCGGGAAATCGTCCAATTGTTACGCTTTTGTTCCCTGCCAAGAAACCCCCAGACTGTCACTTAGGGCTGCACATGAGTTTTCAATTTACAAAATATCCCCGGACTATTTTCAGCAGTGTTCCCTCCCGGGGTGCCCGTCTCCAACCAGCTGGCATCGCCGGTCAATTTGGTAATTAAGGACATAAAAGTCTTGGCTGTGTTTTCACCAGCATGCTCAAGGTCACGGAGCTCACGTAGGGCCTGAATCAGAACTCAAGAGTTGTGCTGCAGCACCGAGCCTCAGCCAAAAGTCTGTAACCACTTCTCCACCCTTGGAATCACATCAGCACCACGAACCAATGTTCAAGGTCAGTCTTTTAGCTCATTCTGACCTGATGCTGAGGACACCTCAGCGGAGAGGCACTGTAGGAAAGAATTTGCCTAGGGCCTGCGGGGCAAATCAGCCAGGGCCTGCCTTTTCCTGACGAATGACATGCCAGACCCAGTGAATGACATTCCTCTTTGGGTGGCCCTGTCTTCCCTATCGACTGCATGGAGTCCATCACACCCTTTCCCGACTTCCCCCCGGCGCCTGGTCTGAGGAATGGGAATCCCTCCCCAGGACGCTGTTCTCTCCGGGTTTTGAGTGCAGCAGCAGGAGTGGGGGAGTTCTCCTCTGCATGGGGCCAAGGGCCTGGCCAAACTCAGGACTCCCAGGTGAGGTTCTTCTGTTGTGCGTGGAAAGGATGACCCAGGGAGGCGCTGTTCTAGGCTGCAGTGAGGCCTCCCCGGGCCTCCTTCCATGGGATTCTCCCAGTAGTATGTGACGCTGAGAAAAGTTGACTCCCTGACTTCTAGGTCCCAAAGATGGTGCCCAGAGGAAGCTCCGTCTGTTTGCCAGCGGTGATGGCTCCTTGGGAGTGGTCAGTCCCAGGCTCAGAGAGAGCCCAGACCTCTCCCCTGGCACTCGCTGAGTTGGGCCACACAGGATACCAGGGATGTGCTCACCCAGGTGTGCATCCACAGCGAGCTGACCTGCCCAGCCACAGATCAGGACGTGCAGATCCGGTAGGTTGTAGGGTGCTTGAGGGACAACCGGAGAGCGAGCCAGAAATCAGCACTGGCTGGGAAAATACAGGAAGTGCGTGGGCTGGTTTGCACAAAGGCCTGTGGGAAGTGGTTTGGCGGCAGAGGGTCAGAACCACAGCTCTGTTGTCTTCTCTGGAGCGGAATGAGCAAGGCCCCTTCTGTGGTGGAGCTCGGAGAACAGGGGCTGGCATGTGATTAGTTCCCAGGAAGCGGTAAATGTTACCGTTGCCCTTAGTGGGGGGTCACAGGTGGTGGGTCCTGCACCCTGGGTGTCCGGTGCAGGCAGCACTGCACTCCTCCAGAGGCTGAACAAGAACTGAAATTCAAGTTCAGGGCTTGAGGCTGGGGGAGATGAGTCATCAGCGTTGGGTCGCAGGCCAGCTGGGTGACTTCAGCAGGCCTGGCTGCCACCTCCCCTGCAGGGCCTCACCATCCCTGTGCCCCTCCTTCCTGCAGGCCGGTCCAGAGGCGGGACAGACAGGGTCCGTCCTTCTGGGCAGCACTGGCCCCGCCCTTGGATCTGGGGCCTCTGNAGCCCATAGAACAGATGTTTTCTGCTCCTTCTTTCTGCAACTTTTTCTCACAGGGAGAAAGGGGAGAGCAAACTCTTCTCATTTTGTCTACCCTCTGCCTTCCCTTGACCTTCTAGGGTGCAGTGGGGCTTGTCTGTTAGGACAGTTTACATCCGGGGCTGAATCTTGATGCCAGCAGCACCATGCTTGTCCTGAGAAGGAGGGCGGGGCTCTGAGCCGAACGGGCACAGATTGGGGTCTTCATCGCTTACGGCCCGGGCCTCGAGCAAGTCCCAGCCTGTTGGAGCCACAGTTTTGTCATCGGCAGACAGGGGATGATAACGCCTTCCGGTTGGTCTTCTCCACAGCCCGGGGGGCCAGCGGCACTGCCCTGAGCCGCCTAGCACACGGCACAGGGCGGGCCGGAGGCCGCTGGGCTTGTTCAGACTCCAACCCGCATTCCACTCCTTGTGTGTGAGGCCACTATTGTCTAGGGCCCTTCCTCACCCACGGGCTCGCTGCTTCTCAGGCTGGGGCGGCTGCCTTCTCTGCTCGTGAGGGTCCCCTTGGGTGCTGATGGGTCTCTGGTGAGACCTCTTCCAGGCTGGCAGGCTGTTGATGGCTCCTCTGTGCCCTTCTCCAGAGACTTTCCCTGCGCAGAGGGGAACCCCCCTCCACACTCCCCCAGATGCCCAGGAAGTTACTAACCCCCACCCACCCACACCCCAGAAGTGGCCTGCAGCCGGTGATGGACAGATTCAGGCACAAAGGCCCAGCCCCTTCTGCAGGGAGGGACATGTCTGCAGGGCCACACGCTGCAGGGCTCCAGCTCAGAATTCTCTGGATAGAAAGAGCAAGAAGGCCTGCACCTGCTCCCAAGACAACCCAGGTAGGCAGGTTGGTATGTAGAGAAAGCATGAGCAGGGACAGACAGGCAGATGTGGGGCTGACGCCAGCTCTAGCGGTTCCCAGTGGTGCGGCTCAGGTAGTTCGCTGGAGGTTTCTACGCTTCTTCTTCATAGGATGTCCGTTATGATGCCCGCACTGTAGCTTCGATGTGGGAATTCCAGAGCGGCTGCAAGGCCCTGGAATGGTGTCTGGTGCACAGCCGCCCCTTCCCCTCTCTCCCAGGAGAGAAAGGCTGAGGGGGACAGCTGGCGCAGGAATCGTGCCCTAACTTGGCCTTGGTCCGTGGTGGCCACGCTGTGGCCTGTCTGCAGGCCCTAGTGGCCTCATAACTCCTCTGCAACTCAGTTCGGAGCCAAACCACCTGTAAACGAAAACCTCTGATGCCCGGCTTTTGGTCTAGAGGCCATCTTGTCTGGGCACTGGCCTGCCACATGCCCTCTAGGACATGGAAGGCCTGCCAGGGTCTCTTCTCCAGGTGGCAACAAACCTCCTCTCGCTCCACACCACTGGGCCATTGCTCTCAGCAGCCTCAGGCCACCCACCAGTAAGCCCCAAGCCAGGAAGAATGAGGGCCACTCCACCGAGTCAAGAGGCCTCCGAGCAAATCACAGGCTCCCTTTCCAATAACTACTATTGAGGAAAAGATGCAGAGGCCACTTGTAACCTTCTACTCTGCGCACCAGAGGCAGGCCACCCAAACCAGACTTGATCTATGGGTGGAGGCTAGGCTCACACATACGGTTTCCAGCTCTTGGCTTTTTGTCCCTTGCTCCATTCCTTACCATGTCACAATCCCCTGTGTCCTGGGACAGAAGCAGATGGCCACAGTGGGCCCCCAAGAAGGTTGGGAACTTCCCGGACCCTCGTCAGATTGTGGCCTGGGCTACCACTTAAGGAAAAGAGGTGTCCAGCCCTAAAGACATATCACTGTCACCCAGATGGAGCTCCAAGAAACTAACCAGCATGCATGGAATTATGGAAGTAGATAATACTAAGGTTTCAAGAGGTGAAAATACCATATAATAGGGCTGATTCTGCCAACAGGATTAAAATTCCTCCAAGTTTACTGCTTCAATCTTTTCCGTCAACAGGCATGGGATGCTTTTTTTTCTAAATGTTCCCTTTTTTCTGACCAAAGATAATCCCATTCTAGACCATTAGCCTATTCTTACTCCAGCCAGATTACTCATAATAAACTCATTTACTGAGAGCTTATTACATGCCGCGTGCTTCACACACAGGATCTCCCTTTGCCCTCATACCCCAAGGCATTACTTTTATAGTTGAAGAAACAAAGGCTAGGGTCATTTCCAAGGCTTGCGTCGATCACTGAGGTGTCAGGCGACCTGGTTGCTTGGTCACACAGTCCCAGAACCTTGGTCTGGCCGAACTCCGGAGCTCATGCTCTCAGCTGCCATATTGGTTCATCTACCAAGAACAGTAGAGACCCAGGAAGGGAATGTTACCTTCTGTTCTTTTGTCCTCAGGCTGCGAGATCCTAAGGCTGAGAGATGAGGAGATTCGCACACCTGCCCACTCTGAGGGGACTACAAACACCAGCTTCACAGGGGCTGCTTTCTGCTTCTTTGGGTTCCCCGTCACAAAACAGAGGGCCTATGTTTTGCTAACAGGGACACTCCCCCAGGGGCCACTAGATACTGTGGGAAAGAAAAAAAAAAAAGAGAAAGAAAAATCAAGAGGGGGAAGGCCTTTAACTCATGTGGATCTTCATGTCCATTTTGACATTCCTCCCCACTCAACCATTAATGAAAAATCACATAGCCAATACAAGTTAGAAAATGCAAAAAAAACCAAAAACAAAAACAAAAAAAAAGAGGAAACAAGGGAAAAAAAAATCACTCGTCGGACTCTCAACCAATAATCTGTGGGCAAATTTCCTTCTGTCTGTGTAAGGGCAGGAATTAAAAAAAGCATGGTGAGGATCACATTGAGTATACTGATTTATTCATGAGAACAATGTCACAGTACATGGTTTTTATAAGCCATCCTTTGCCTTACATCCTTTCATAAACCAAGCTTTGCCTTCACTGACTGGCCGCACCCTGTTTTCCTTAACTAGCCCCTGGGGTGTGCGCTTAGGTTGGGATGAAGCCTGTCTGAGCCATTTCTCAGCTTATTTATTGTTTTAGGGGCTCCGAGATCAATGTCCTCTTCCTTGGTACACCTAAGCACCTCCTGTAGTGGCATCTGCCACGGGGCACTCATGCTCCTGACAGACATGACCCCGCCATCGCCCGTGAGCCCGGGGCTCCCACTGGCTTGGCAACAACTTCTGCCTCCAGCCCACGGACCCCACACCGTGCTCCCGGCCTGTCAGCCACCACCTGTCCCTGCACCTGTCCCTGCTGGGACTTCCTGACTTTACAGATGTGGCTTTACAGATGCGAGGACGTCACAGGAGGAGGGGCCAGGCCAGACAGCGGGGAATGCTGAATTTCCTGACCGTGGTACTTCNGTGGTATTGGGGGATTTAGAGGCCAGAAGATGTGGGTTTGGATCCAAGTTCTTCTATTTTTTTTTGCTATGGAAACCGAGCAGATTCTTGGACCTCAGAGCCTGGGTTTCTTCACATTTACTGGAGCAAAATTCCTCCCCTCTAGGGTTTTTGTGGGAACTACATGACATAATGCTAGTGAACTTGTTGAGTCTAGGTCTGGGCCTGATGGAGGCAGTTAATAGAGGCCTGGGATGTTCCCCACCCTGCCCCCCACCCCCGGGGATTAGCCTTCTGTTCCTCTATACCAATCATCTCCAGGGGTACCAAGGGAGCTCTTGTTTTCAAAAGGCTTAGCCTTAGGAAGAAAAAGTTCTCCGAAGCCACACTGGTCAGTGCAGGAGCCCAGAGGCTTTAATGGCCCATTGCTCTGGCCGGATTATGTGCAGATAAATCCCCCCCCCCACCCCCCGTCCCCGGTATCTTGTTGACGGGTTCAAGGCAACTCGGCTCACTTTAGGAACAAACAAGACAACCAAGCAGAAACACTCACTCCTCCCACCCTCCCCGGATCAAATATTCCGTATCTACTTTGCTAGATTTAGTCCACAGGGGCTGGTCCGTGGGTGTGTCTCCCGAGTCAGCTCCAGGAACATTCGTACCTGCGGGGGAGTTCTGGCCCCTGCTTCCCTTTCTTTCCCAGCTGTCCTCCTTCCCATGTTTGGTCCTACACCAAACTCATCCCAGAGAAGCTGAAGACAGGGAGAGGAAGAGCTAGTTACATATTATGGTTCAAATCCACCAGTGAATCCAGTGGTTCTCAAACTTTGCTGCCCATTAGAGTCACCTGTGCTGGGTGCCTGGGAGGCTCAGCCGGTGGAGTGTCCGACTTCGGCTCAGGTCATGATCTCATGGTTTGTGAGTTCGAGCCCCATGTCTGGCTCTGTGCTGACAGCTCAGAGCCTGGAGCCTGATTCTGTGTCCCCCTCTCTCTCTGCTCCTCCCCACCTCAGGCTCTGTCTCTGTCTCAAAAATAAACACTAAAAAAAAAAAAAATTAAGAAAAAGATTTTAAAAGACTCACCCGTGTAGCTTTTAAGATTCTCTGATGCCCAAACACACCTTAGCCCAATTAAATCAGAATTTCTGATTTACTGAGGACCAGGCATGGCATTCGGTTGAGCCACATTCGAGAACCAGTAACTTAACAGCTGTTGCTCAGAACCCTGAATCAGTGCTGTCTACTGTGTGTGTGAGTCCTACACGTACCTCACTTCAGAACTTTCCATGCAGAGTCAGGCACATGGCCAAGCCTTCTGAGGGTAAGAGAATACCTCAGTCTGTTCCTGATTAACTCCCAGAATTGGCATCTGGTGGCTATTCCAAGATCACACATATGTCCCGTCACACATGACAAATATTTTATTACATTAAAAAAAAGTCATCTGTTAGCTGCTCAACTGCAGGCTACCTCATCTGAGGCCACCTCAGAAAAATGGCATCAGAAAACAAACAGATTTTGAGGATCACAAAACGGCTAGATTCCCCTCCACGTCCCCATTAAATATTAATCTGTGGCTTCCGCCACTTCTGGTAAGAGCACCTAATTGCTGATGTCACATAAAACCAGATTACCCTAATGACACCAACAACAGGAGTCCGTCCCCGGCCACTTCCCTGGCTGCCAGATGGCGGCGTGAACAAGGAGGTAACGCCCAGTGGCACAGGGCGACTCCGCTTTGGTGAGCTCGCCCTTGTAGTGATGGGCCCTGGGGGCCACATCAACCGCGGTGGTGGTGTCTGGGTCCCATGAACACACTGCTCGTGGGGCTGAGGCGGGCCCTGGGATTGGTTCCATCCGAGGTCCAACCGGCGTGGTTCTGCTTCGCTACACAGCAAATGTCACACCCTGAGAGAGTGGTCAGGAGGTGACGCCTTCGCCCGAGCAGGCCGGGCAGCGGGGACGTCTGCAAAGGGACCCGCCCCGCTTGCCTTCTGGTTCCCAGCAGCTTCTGAAGACCACCGCATCCACGTCACACTCTGGGTATTTGGACACAACCCAAATACTGTGTGTGGGTCCTTAGTTTACCCTCCTGTTCCTGGGGTGTGTCTAAGGCCGTGCGGTTTCTGGGGGTCAGAAGCTCCCAGGCTGCTTGAGAGGCACACGCTCGTTCTCACTTCTCTTCTCGCCTTCCTGCAGAAACCCGGCGGTAGCTCTGGTGGCTTCGCACGGGCTCAGATGGCTTCCTCCACCTGCAGGGGCTGCTCTACCCCTCCACCTTCTCGAGTCCTTCTCCTCTGCCCACACCCGCCCCCACCCCTGCACCAGGTCCTACCACAGAGGCTCGCCACCCATGCCCTTCCATCAGAGTTCAAGGGTAAATATTCAAGACACCTGTCGTGTCCCCGCCCTGGGCCCACACGCCCCTACCCCTTCCTCCCGGGCCCTCCATGCTGTCAGTCCTGCACCAAGAAGTTGATTAGAGCCGTTCTGGGGGACAGGAAAGCCTTCTTGATGCTTCGCCCCTGCAGGAGCCTGACACCCAGCTCGCTTTGGAGGATGAGTTCATGGACTTTGTCCTGGTCCCGCGCAACTTCCTGGGGTACAGGGACTTTGCCGCAGGCCTTGTTGTTGATCTGAGGACAAAAGGCAAGACAAACAATGAGGAAAGTCCTGAGAGGGAACCTCGCAGAACCAGCTTCCCAACACCACAGATGGGCAGACAGAGGCTGGGTGCCCACACCTGCAGCCGGTGCACCTGTGCTCCCGAGCACGGCCCCCTCCCAGCTGTGCTGGAAGTTAGGTCACACACCCTCAGCCACTGCCAGGGAGCCACCCAGGATTCTACCCGGGCCGCAGGTGGGCTGGCTCCTGGGGAAGGCAGGCAACCTCCTGGTCACAGGCCTGGCTCCTCTGAAAGGGGACACCCAGGCACAGTGACTGGGAACCTGGGCCCACGTCACTTGAACTCTCCTTGCCAAGAAGGGACCGGTACACTTGCAGACGTCAGTGGATATTCACTGAGCGTTGTTCAACATGGACAAACTTCACAGCATATATGAATTGATCTGGGCACAGAGGAAAGTGCTCTCACGGCCCAGGCGGCTTCTCAATGGCCAGGCTCAGATCCCCGAGCCCACTGCTCCCGTAAGAACACTTACGATTCTTTCACGGATGCTCCTGCTTTTTACCAGGGAAAATACAGTCACTGTATTATGAAAAGTTATCAGGAATAATTTCTGAGCTTTTAACTAAAGTCTATTAGGTGTCCCTAATCACCCACTTCATTTTTTTTTTTTCAGATTTGCATAGAACGTAATGGCATTTTTCTTGGTTGCATTAACCTACATCACTGGGTGCAAGCCAAGTAAGAAAATACTATGTCCTGAAATATTCTAAAATATGGTTCTTTTTTTGGGCTGCCTGGGGGGCTCAGTCAGTTGAGCATCCGACTCTCGGTTTCAGCTCAGGTCATAATCTCGTGGTTTGTGAGTTTGAGCCCTATGTCAGGCTCTGCACTAGCAGCACACTAGCAGCACAGAGCCTGTTTGGGATTCTCTTTCTCTCTCCCACCACTCCACCCCCTCCCCCACTTGCACTGTCTCTGTCCCTCCCAAAATAAATAAACTTAAAAAATAAAAATAAATAAACTAACTTAAAAATATGGCTGTTTTTAAAAAGTGTGAGTCTCAGGGCTGGGGCTGGCTCAGCCAGGTTAAGTGTCTGACTCTGGATTTCAGCTTTGGTCATGATCTCGTGTTTTGAAGAGTTCGAGCCCCACGTCAGGCTCTCTGCTGACAGTGTGGAACCTGCTTGGGATTCTTTTTCTCTGCCCTTCCTCTGCTTGCTCTCTTTATCTCAAAATAAATAAATAAACTTAAAAAAAGATAAAAAACGATGAGTCTCCCGGATGCAGGGATTTAGTGTTCTAAAGCTATGGAGCTAGGGCTGCCGTTCGAAGGACTGTGCCCCCCACACTCCCCACCCCCGCCACCTGCCTTTTGTTTCTAAGCCATTAGGAGCTTCCTTCTTTTACCACCCTGTGCTTGCTTTAACGAGAGCCCAGTAGAGGCCTCCCACCCTGTCACACCAAAGCCGTGCCCCTCGTGAAATCCTGGGGGCCTCAGACACGGCACCCTAGAACGGGCACTGGATAGTGAGTCACGGCTCCAGTTTCTGCTCTCAGGCTCTTACCCAGGGAAGAGGGGCCCAGGGCAAGGCGAGAGAGTAGGTGCCTTTGAGCATACTCAGGTCTGACTCTCAGGCCTGGACTTACAAGCCGTGGGACCTTCAGTTTTCTCTTCTTTAAGGATGGAATCCTCTGGATCGTTGAGGGAAATAAACCTGTATGAGGCAACCAGCCCACTAAGCCTTACACCTCCTTATCCCCTGACTCCTGGCTATGACGGAAGGAGCTGGTGTGGGATGTCCTCAGCACAATGGTGCCTCTCTGGGGACCTGGGAGCTGGCCCCTCTGGTGAGGCTGGTCCAGGGAGCTGAGTCATACTTGTCCCCAGCTGGGGCTGGGAAGGGGGTCCCATGACCTCTGCACGTGTCCAGGGAACGGCCCCAGGCACCCTCTCATGGCTTCTGGCTCCCTGGGACTCCTGAGTCACCTTACCCAGGGCCGACCCTTCACAGTGGGCGGGGCTCCATCCTGATCCAGCTCCTGGCAGGAGGCACCAGTTAAATGGACAACAGATGCCCCCGGACTTGGCCCTCAGGGGCCCAAAGGGGAAGAAGCTCTCGTGTGACTTTAGAAGAATCTTTGGGTCCCTGTTCGGTGGCTTCTGCTCCTCCAACTTTGCCATCTCCCCTCATCACTCCCAGCCCCGGTCCAGGGCCTTGGCATGTTCTCTTGGACTTTTCCAACAGAAAAGCTGGAAACCCTGAGTGCTGCCCTTGCCCCATCCACAGCCACTTACCGACACAGAGGCAGCCCTGTGACAGCTATGAAAAATGGAAGCTCCCACCGACTGAGCTCTCACTCTGTGCCAGACTCTGGGCTGCGCAATCCACCCAGGGGGAACCTGCTTGTCTTCCTGCAGCCTTGTGCAGTACATGCAGGACCACTCTGTGCCCATTTTACAGATGGGGAAGCTGAGGCACAAGAGGTGAAGCCCCCTGCCCGAGGCCCCACCCCACAAGTGATGAAGACGGAATGACTTCATGGCTCGTCTCTGCCCCCACTCAGCCCCCTGCCACCCCCTCAGGGTGACGCCTGGCCTTCTCCCCAGTGACGCCCTACTTGTGCCTCTGCTCGAGCCCCTCCATGGCTCACAGTCTCAACATCACCGAGGGCTTTCCCCACCCTTGCTTGTGCCAAGCAGCCATCCTCTTCTGCACTAGGGAAATGCTGCTCCCCTTGAGAGCCAAGGTCTCATGTCCCCTCCCTGCAATGCCCTCGAGCACCTAGCAGCACCTGCAGCGTACCCAGGGAGTGAGTAAGCCCCTTCTGCCACCGTTTCCTCCCCAGTCAAGTGGCCTTAGCCACACAAATGCCTGTGAAATGGGTAAAACAGGGCCCGCTCCAGAGCTGTTGTGTTGGGGTAAAGGAGTCAGGATCTCAAACCACTGACTAATCAATAAACTCAGGCAAGGCGACCAACTGCGCTGAGCCTGATTTCCCCACTGCAAACACCGAGAATGGAAATACCTACTTCACTGAGTGAGAAGAGTCTACTTCGATTTTGGATGTGAATGACCCGGCCCCATGCGTGGTTCAGAGACATGTGCACTCAAAGGTCCCCCAGTTCAGCCCCGTCAGCCTCAAATGTGTAAACATTATATAAAGGACAAACCATTAAGAGTTACCTGCTCTATAAAAGGTTGAAATAAAAGAATGTCTTTTATGTACCTACAATGATGCAATTTACCAAAAAGGTTGTTGTCTTTTTAAATAGGCTCCATGCCCAGTGTGGAGCCCAACACGGGTCTCAAAGCCGGAGATCAAAGGTCAGATGCTCAACTGATGGAGCCACCGAGGCATCCTCCCAAAAGAGAAATTCGATGCAGCCTTTCTGAAATAGATGTTTTCAGTGACATGCCAACCTCCTCACCCTCACCCTCCTCCCTAAATGAACTGAGAGCAGCTGAACGAAACAAAGGAGGAGGAGACTGGAACACAGCTGGGGGAACAAGACCACCAGAACCTGTAACACAGGGCAGGGTTCCCTTTTCCACTTTCTAATCCCTGATGGGTCCTGAGTGTTTTATGCTCACAAGCTTTTGGTATGTGGTGACCTGAGGTATGCAAAGGAAAGAGGGGCGGGACGGTCAGGCTGGGGGCGGGAAGGCTGTAAAGGCCCAGGCAGTGGCTGAGGGGCTTGTGCACGGGGCCGGGACCTGCCCGGGCCAGGCTCTGGGGGAGACACTCACCAGGACGGCCATCTCCACGATGTCAGGTTGCTGGAGGAACCGCGGGTCCACGGCCGGCCACGCCTGCAGCAGCACGCCGGCGTCCCAGGCATAGTGGGCGCACAGCTTCCTGGGCACCTGAGCCAGGCCTGCAACACCAAAGCACAGAGGGTCACCAAGCACACACAGGGATCATGGGGGCAGCGCGAGCTTTCGCCCCAGCAGAGCCCGGCAAGGAGCTGCCCGAGGCCACACCACAGCTTTTTCACAGCCTGCCAGGCGCCTCCCCCCTCCACCGTATTCTGGCCTGGGGTTTATAGGTAGTCCCCCCACCGACCAACCGTTTAATGTGTTTTTTTTTTTAAATTTATTTCTGAGACAGAAAGAGAGAAACAGAGTGAGCAGGAGAGGGTCAGAGAGAGAGGGAGACACAGAATCTGAAGACAGGCTCCAAGATCCGAGAGGGCTGTCAGCACAGAGCCTGACACAGGGCTCAAACCCACAAACAGTGAGATCATGACCTGAGCCGAAGTCGGATGCTTAACCAACTGAGCCACCCAGGTGCCCCGACCAACCAATTTAAATAGCACCCTGAGCTGTAAAGACGGACACGCTATTCTAAAGTGTGCATTTTGGCAAAACAAGGCCACTGATTTGCCTTGGTCTCTGCAGCTCTGTTGATGAAGTAATGCCTTTATGCTCCTGCAAGCGGATCCCCGAATCATGAGCTGTGCTTGCTTCCCCTCCTGCCTGTCACTACTTGTGGTCTGTGAGGGTCTCCCCGCTACCCCGGTCCCTTTACTCATAATCACTTGAGCCAACACGCCAAGAGCAGGAGGGAGCTCCTTCTCCACCTTCTCAAAGGGATCCCAGCCTTCATGCTCAACTTCTGGAGAGGGGCCCCCGCCAAGCAATGAATTAGAAAGTACAAGTCTTGGCTCCGGATGGGTGGAACGCGAGGAAGCGGTAAGGAACAAAAGCCCACAAGTCTGTGTCCTAGAGTGGGTCACGCTGCAGCCCCAAAGCAGACACAGGCGGGCTCCCCACCTGCAGGGCTGCCCAGCGACTTCCGCAATGGTCAGAACACAATGATGTACATGTTGCTTTCCTAGTAGGAAAGTTTGGACTGGGAAGCTTCTGCCAATCTCATGAGCACAAAAGATGCCCCCAAACATGCAGGGAAGACATGCATCAGAAAGCAGATCCCTGGGGCGCCTGGGTGGCTCAGCTGGTTACGCATCCGATTTCGGCTCAGTTCATGATCTCATGGTTCGTGGGTTAGAGCCCCGTGTCGGGCTCTGTGCTGACAGCTCACAGCCTGGGGCCTGCTTTGGATTCTGTGTCTCCCTCTCTCTGCCACTCTCCTGTGTGCACTCTCTCTCTGTTTCTTTCTCTCTCTCAAAAATAAATAAACACTAAAAAATTTTAAAAAGAAAACAGATCTCTGGGCACTACCAGTGTGGCCACTTCCCCACTGCCTTCCCATCCTCCTGGAGGTGGGCCCTGGACGGGGGCTGGCAGTGAAGGGGGCGGTGCTCCTCACTCTGGGACTGGCTTTTCCAGGAGTGGCAGAGGTGGGGTAGCCCTTGCACACTTCCTCCTTATTCTTAGCCTTGAACCCGGCAGGTGCACTTGAGGGAGGAGCCCATGCCTCAGTGGATGGTCTGAAGCCAGCTCCGAGGGCGAGGAATGAATCCCACCAGCATCAGCGTGCCAGGGATACTGCTGGGACCAACGTTTTATCTTCCCTGACGGCTAAAGTAATGCCCGCTGTTTGCAGAAAATTTGTGAAAGCTCAGACTACAAAGAAAATCATGTTCACTTGGATAACATTTTTTAAGCTTCTTATTTTGTTTTCTTCTTTTGTTTTAAATTGTTTTTTAAGATTTATTTATTTTTGAGAGAGAGAGAGACAGACAGAGTGTGAGCAGGGGAGGGGCAGACAGAGAGGCAGACAGAGAATCTGAAGCAGGCTCCAGGCTCTGAGCTGTCAGCACAGAGCCCGATGTGGGGCTTGAAGTCACGAACTGTGAGATCATGACCTGAGCTGAAGTTGGACATTCAACCAAGTGAGCCACCCTGGTGCCCTCAAGCTTCTTATTTTGAAAGATAGTAATGTATTTAGTGAATAGGATATATACAAACCAACCCGACCAAACCAGGCACAGCCACCGGGATCATGCTGTATATGGAGCTCTGTATTCCTTGTTTCATTATTTTAAAATCATAATTAATAGGGGCGCCTGTGTGGCTCAGTCAGTTAAGTGTCTGACTTCAGCTCCGGTCATGATCTCACAGTTTGTGAGTTTGAGTCCCACCTCGGGCTCATTGCAAAGGCAGAAGAACACAGGCCAGAATGTGGATCAACGCAAGGCTTCCTTGACCAAAATAACTGGTTGGCCCGCCTCAGAAGTGTGCGTGGTGACACACACTGTAAATTCAAGCTGCTTATCCCGTTGTGGCCTGTTTCAGCCAGTTCCCAGACCGGCCCAGGTCCACGACTCACCCTAGAGTCGCATGGACCCATTCTACTCTGTACGCCTCTGTCTTGATTCTTGTGCTGGTATCATGCACGTACGTGTCGCTTAGTGCATGTTGTGCTCCGCGGCACTCTTGTGCTGCTAGTCAGTCTGAGGGAAATACACGCCCACCAGAGTCTGAGCATCTAGTGGCATCAAAGATGTACTCCTGTGGCCCAGCTGGGCCCTGTGCCCCAGGGTTCCAGCACTCATTAACGAACCCACTCCATTCCTAACAGATGTGCGGTTTGGCCGAAGCCAGGAGGAGCTTCCGGCTCGTTCCTCAGAAGGGGTGCTATTATGACTCCTGTCCAAATACAAGACAGAGGTCACAGAAGGGAGATAATCACGTCTTTATTTTAGCAAGCTGGCCCCGTCTGGCTTGTCCTGTGACCCAGCGGCAGTGGGCCGGGGTCCAGACCCTCTGCATGGTAGCTGTACAGGATGCCTGGAGATGAAAGGGCCTTGGACACTAATGTTCTGGGCAGAAGCTGTTACAAATTCCACTAAAAAAAAAAAACAAAAAAAAACAAGGAAGCCCGGCCTTCCTGGAGCAATCAGAATGCTTATTTATAGCGGCCTGGGTCCCTGCCAGGGTGTCCCTATAGACAGGGGTGGGGCTGTCCTGCCCGGCAGGAGGAACAGAAACTCCGGGCTGTGGGTTCTATGCCAGGCGTTTGCCTCTCTGCTCTTTAGGGAAGTAAAAATACCCAACATTTGCGTAGCAAAAACAATGGTTTCTTTACGTGACACAGCCCAGGTCGAGAGCCAGTCTCTGGGTAGCACCTGGACAGAGTCTGAACACAGGCCAGGAAGTGTCAAGGCCACGGCACACAAGGCAGGGCGTGCAGTCGCCTACGGCCCACCCACCACTCCTCCCCCTCCTCTGGGAGAGCCGGTGTGTCTGACCTTCCAGGCAGGTGACCAAATTTTACACATGTAAACTGTCCTCAGATCATCAGTGAGAACTTATTCTCCTTTACAATGGTCACACACACACACACACACACACCCCTACGTGATCTGTACGTTTGTAATTTTGCTGAAGTTGAGGAACATAACCTATATGCATAGCAAAATGCTACACTGCACTATTTTAAATTTTTTTTTTAAATTTTAGTTTTTAATGTTTATTTTTGAGAGAGAGAGACAGACAGAGCAGGGTGGCAGAGGAGCAGAGAGAGAGGTGTCAGCACAGATCCTGATGCAGGGCTCGAACCCACAAACCGTGGGATCATGACTTGAGCCAAAGTCAGATGCTCAATGGAGTGAGCCACCCAGGTGCCCCTACACTGCACTACTTTACAGCCACTTTGACGAGGAAAAATGGATCCATGGGGGCAGCCTGGTACTTTCAGGATTACAAGTTACTTCTGAATGCCTGGGGGCAGGGGAGGGTACCGGGTCACCTTGCTGTGACCTCACAACTACAGTGCTGATGGCAGACCTGAAGCTCACACAAGGTAAAGTCTGATGCAGGAGTCCAGACAGAAGCCTCCCTGCGCAACCATAAAAATGGCCAGAAAAACAGAAACCGAGAGCTTACCACCCCATCTTAAATAGCTCGTATTTCAGACGAGAGGCTAACTCCAAAGTAGCACAAAAAATAGCAAAAGAAGGAAAGATCACCCGAATGACTTGTGGAACCTTTGTAGGGTGGGACATGGTGTGGCTGGTAAAGAAAGAACGGGCGTGCCCGTGAGCACTGGTACAAAACTACTCTCAATAGAAAAAGGGAGCAAAACGTTGTACATGATGCCAACATCTGTATAGAAACAGACGCACATTTCATGGACAACATGCATGGAGTTCTAGTCTCAGATTAAATTCTTTTTTTAAAAAAGCTTATTTATTTTGAGAGAGACAGACAGTACGAGTGGAGGAGAGACAGAGAGACAGAGAGTCCCACCAACAAAGGGCTTGAACCCATGAAGCTGTGAGATCATGACCTGAGCTGGAACCAAGAGTCGGATACTCAACCGACCAAGCCACCTGGGCGGCCCCCCTTCGAGCATCAGATTTAATAGCAAACCGGTAGAGAGGTTCTCAGAGCAACAGAGCGACTGGGTCAGTGCAGACAGGGCTGAGGACGTACCCTTCTGTGACAGCTGGATGCTTCACAATATGCATGGAGACATAACTTTTCGATTAAAAATCTGGGTTTTGCTTTGCTTTAAGAAGACCAGAGAGGCACCCTGGAGGGGGAGTTATTTTCTGCAGCTGGCGCTAGGCCTTCCCTTCCGAAGCTGAGCTTCCCCAGCAGCCAAGGGGACCCTGGGGCAGCGGCGCGGGCGGGACCGCAAGGACAGGCCTGTCCTGTGACTGTCCTGCTGCTCTGCCCAGCAATGCAGGAGACACAGCGTCTCAAGCATTGGTCTGGGGTGTGTGTGTGTGTGTGTGTGTGTGTGTGTGTGTGTCTATTAAAACCTTCTTCAACCAGAAATAAAAGCCTTCTTCTCTCAGGGTCACTATGTTTCAGAGCCAGGATCTTAACACTCAGAACTTGTGGGCTTAGAAAGACGATGTAAAACAAAAGGACTCTATTTTGAAATAATTTAATGTCCACAGGAGGCTGTGAAGAAATAGGACCCCTCTTCCAGCCTCCCCCGACGGTAACCTCTCAAACCGGGACACTGAGGTTGGTACAGTCCATGGGGCTTATACAGGTTTCATCTGTTCTGACAGCTCTGACATGTGTGCGTAGCTTCATGCAACCTCCACCGCAGTCAAGATACAGAACCGCTCCACCACCACTGGGCTCCTTGTGTCCCCACCCTGCTTCTTTTTTTTGAAGTTTATTTATTTATTCTGAGAGAGAGAGAGAGAGAAAGGCAGAAGAGGCAGAAAGAGAGAATTCCAAGCAGGCTCTGCACCTTCAGGGGAGAGCCAGATGCAGGGCTTGAACTCACGAACCGTGAGATCATGATCTGAGCCAAAACCAAGAGTCAGACACTCACCGACTGAGCCACCCAGGCGCCCCCTTTTTATGGGCACCACCCCCTCTGCCCAGTCCTTAACCTCTGGCCACCACTACTGTGTTTTCTAGCTCTATACTTTGGTTATTTCGAGAACGTTATATGTGAATGGACTCAGAGTATAGCACCTTTTGAGACTGACTTTTTTCACCCAGCATAATTCTCTTGGGATCCACCCACTCTGTTGCCAGTTAGAAAGGTCATTTCTCAGGAGGATGAAATTATATCTCCCACCAGGGTACCACCAAGAAGCTCCCAGTGGGTGATTTTTCTGCTCTTTTACTGTCTACCAGCAAAGGAAACCTTGTGCCCTCTGTTTGGAAATGGTAACAGTGACTCCAACTACACAAGTACACAAAATTTCCCAAGGCGAGCCGCTGCCACCCTCGTCTGCGTTCAGACAATACTCTATTATGGAACACAGAAGAGAACTGTGTACATTCAGGCGTGGTGTCTCAAGCTTCTTAGATCCAAAACTTCAGGAAGGAAAAAAGATTTCCTCATCCTGTTACAGCCTGCCAACTGCCAGGGCAATGGTTCTGTTTCCTACTGAAGGTCTTCACAGGCTCTCGAGGAGACTGGTAGGGGACTACCCGAGCTCCTCTGAAGCGTTTCCTTTTTGTCCACGGCAATGGCGGCCATCTTGCCCACAGGACTCCGCACCTCCCCTAGAAGACAGGGCTCAAGTCTGCGGCTCTTTGGGAGAGAGTCTCTCTTGTGAAAATCTGCTTCTCTAGGGAACTCTGAGAAATGGCAATTTCTGGACATCCCGCCCTCACCACATTCCCTTTTATAGCCGTTCTGAGTTATCTTTTAGGGATGCAGGAACGAAACCTGAAGCCAATGGGAAAGCTATTTTCTCAAACAGATACACGTTTGTAAGAATGTGCAAAGCCTTGGATCTAGAATGACCAGCAGTGTGGGGTGGCGATACTGATGCTCCTCGCGACGCAGTGCTTCTTTCTGCAAAGGACGTCCCACACCTTGAGACACTGGCCTTCTTTAGCTCTGGGAGGGCCAGGAAGGGGTCATATCTTCATTCTCTCCTGAGGGCACCTGACCTGCACCTGTGAGTCAATGACCAGAGTGCCACACCAGGTGTGTGGGACTCCTCACTTGACTATGTTATGGCTGCTCATTTAGAGGGTGCCACACACACAGGGCGAGAGCCAGGAGACCAAGCCGTCCCATAGTTCCTTGAATTAAAAAATAACAAAATTAGGGAGTACCTGGGGGGCTCAGTCGATTGAGCATCTGACTCTTGATTTCGGCTGGGGTCATGATCTCATGGTTCGTGGGTTTGAGCCCCGTGTCAGACAGCATAGGACCCACTTGGGAGTCTCTCTATCTCTCTTTCTCCTGCTTGTGTGTGGACCCGCGTGCGTGTGTGCGAGCCCGCGTGCGCGCGCACACACACACACACACACACACCCTCTCTCTCAAAATAAATAAACATTAAAAAAGCAAAAGCAAGCTTAGTTGCTATGAATTTGTAAAGCTTGAGGGAAGACCTTAGCTAGACCGCCCTCCCCAGCTCTCCCACAAATGCCCCAGAACAGAGCCGTGGCACGTAATGCATGCTCTAAAAACCTGCTTTTAACACTGTAGCAAAACTAAAGATTCAATCTATCTCTACTTGTAATACAGCTCACAAAAGCCATGTGTGCTGTGCAGGAAGAATCACAGAGCAAGGTCTAGAAAGGGCCTTTCTATCACAATACTTTGGCATATGTCCCGTTGAGGATCCTGTCGCACAGCTGAAGGACAGACCACAGGGCCATGCCACAGTGTATACTCGCATCCTAAGGCCTTGTCAGGTAGGGACAAGGCCCTGGGAAGGGTAGATCCTGTCCGCCCCCCACATCCCTGCAACGCAACTGAAGGATATCCAAGGAGGGCGTTTTGCCCTCTAGTCATTTGTGGGGGAAATGAAACGAAGGAGGAAAACAGATAAAGTGGGGCAAAGAAGAGAAAAGAAAGAGACATGTATATTCCAGGATAAGAGTGAGTTTATCACAAGTTAGACTGGTTTGTTTTAGGGCAAAGGAAGACTAGGAAAGAACGAATAGTGTGCCATTTACACAACTTAATGTGGCTGCCAATGGTAAATGAAGGAGCCAGGTTTCCTTCCCAAGCAGGTAAGAGAAGGCTGCATGATGTAATAAGACCCTAGCGTGGCGTACGATGTAATACTGCCCTAGCGTGGCGCACAATGTAATAAATACGGCCCTAGCATAGCGCACAATGTAATATGGCCCTAGCGTGGTATATGATGTAATACGGCCCTAGCCTGGCCGCGATGTAATATGACCCTAGTATGGCGCACGGTGTAATAAATATGGCCCTAGCGTGACGCACAATGTAATACGGTGCTAGCGTGGCAGGGCCTATGCCAGCCTCCCTTTGGGGCGCTCTGTCGGTTCCGCAGAGAATGGGCAAACGTCTTGTCCCTTGCAGTCTGTTCTAGGACAGAGCAAAATGCAGAAGGAAACCAACACAATTCACTCGACGAGTCAGTGAAACCCTCCAAACCTGACAACACGTACTGAGGAAAACTGCTCTTCCGCAGGAGAATAATTGCCTGTTTCCAAATAAGACTCTGGCAGACAGAATTTAATGGTGCATTGAGAGTCCACAACACCACCGTCACCATAAACCTATTCCGGGAGAGCTTAATATTAGGCAGTCAATTAACTGGACATCGGTCATATCAACAGGGCAAAGGGGGAAGTTAAAAGCAAATGATACAAATACCTCAACAAAGGAAGAATGGATGTTAAGTGAAATATGGCTCCCACTCTTAAGATGAGTTCTGGAAAACAAGGACAGAAAATTGTTTCCTTAACATTAGAGGGACTATCTATCCTCGACCAACAGCCAACATCAAGCCCGAGAGGGAAGCATTAGTGCCCTTTCAATCAGGAGGTGAGAGGAGACTGCCCGGCACCAGCCTTCCTGGACGTCCCACAGGGTTTTCTAAGCAGTCTGTCCACAGACGTCAAGACCTTCTAACTGTTAGGAAGGAAGAGAATACTTATTCTTATTTGCTGATCCCAGAACCCTAGAAAATCTAAGGGGATGTTACCCCTTACACAACGTATGAGAGATTGGAAGGAAATCTGGGCCAGAGAATAAGTAGGCAAATAAACTTCAAAAATTACATGCCAGCTATGACCAGTCAAAAATTGTAAAAGAAAAAAGATTCCAGTCACAAGAACATAGACAAAATAAAATATAACAACAAAAAACCCACTTGAGAATAATCTTAAGAAGTGCACAGGACTGCACACTTGGGTGGCTCAGTCGGTTAAGTGTTTGACTTCAGTTCAGGTGATGATCTCATGGTTGGTGAGTTTGAGCCCTGCATCCCCTATATCAGGCTCACTGCTGTTAGGGCAGAGCCTGCTTCAGATCCTCTGTCCCCCTCTCTCTCTGCCCCTCCCCTGCTCTCTCTCTCTCCCCAAAATAAATAAACATTTTTAAAAATAAAAGAAAAGGAAATGCATAGGATCTACATGAAAAAACTACAAAACTTGACTCCGCACAAAGGAAGTGTAAAATAAAGGGACAGACAGGGTGTCTGGCTGGTTCAGTTGGTAAAGCATGTGACTCTTGATCTCAGTGTTGGGAGTCTGAGCCCCATGTTGGGTGGAGAGATTACTTAAAAAAATAAAATTAAAAAAAAAAAGGTGGGGGGAGGGACTGACCACATGGAAGTCTGGAAGGGGTAAAAATGTGAGACCTTCTCAAAGTAAATCTAGGTTTAGACATATTTCAAGATTTTAATAATCTCAAGCATTTTAATAATAAAATTAGAGCAACTGGGTGGCTCAGTCGGTTAAGAGTCCAACTTTAGCTCAGGTGATGATCTCCCAGTTTGTGGGTTCAAGCCCCGTGTCAGGCTCTGTGCTGACAGCTCAGAGCCTGGAGCCTGCTTCCCATTCTGCGTCTCCCTTGCTCTCTGTCCTGCCCCCGCTCATGCTCTCTTTCTCTTTGTCAAAAATGAATAAACATTAAAAAAAATTATGCCAGAGTTCTACTGAGGAGAAAAAACAGGTGAGAGGAACTAAAAAAATTTATGAAAAAGAAATGAAAGGAGGCGAGCCCACCAGATGTTAAAACTGTATGGAAAAATCCAATAATTAATCAGCGAAACAGAACATGTGCTTGAAAAGCAGACCCTGGAGTAGAGACGGGGATAACTTTTCAGGAAAATAATCTGGTGACATACATCAAGCATCTTAAAAACATTCCTATCCTCCCCACTTCAAGGACAGCCTCTGAGGCGGGAACACAGATTTACGCACAGAATCATCCGTGGTGGATGCTGGGAGCGAATGTTAGACACGTTACTGGGACAGTGACCAAAGTCACGCCTGTGGACGATTAATGCAGTCTTTCAAAACGTTTACGAGCTAAAAAAAAAAGAAATCAAGCTGCCGACAAATGTATCTTGTTTTTAAACCAGAAATACTCGCTGGTGAATTCTCCATTAACCCTAGGAAACCAACCGGAGCCCCACGAAGGGAAAGATGGCTGAGACTCCATCTATGTGCTCCAGACTCTGACTACCCTGAGCCTGTCCCGACCAGCCATGCTAGGCCCCTGACACTGAGGCCAAGGCCCAGGGGCCAAGCTCCTCCAAGGCTTAACCACCTTGCTGGCCTCAGAGGGCGTGCGGCCCTGCTGCTCATCCTCACCGCAGCCACACACGAGCACATCACTCAGGATTTCGGAGGGGCGCGTGGGGCTGGGCCGTCCCAGCACATGCAGGACAAGGTTATCACCATCACCAAGACACTGCCAAGTCCTCACAAGACCCCTGGACCCTGGCAGATGCCCGTTTGTGCAGCTTCACCAGTGGTCCAAAGAATTTCTGGAAGCTGATCTGAGGAGGTGCCTCAAAAGCCTTAATATTTTGGAGGCGCCTGGGTGGCTCAGTCGTTTGAGCATCCAACTTCGGCTCAGGTCACGATCTTGTGGTTTGTGAGTTTGAGCCCCGCGTCGGGCTCGCTGCTGTCAGCTCAGGCCGCGCTTCTGCTCTGTCTGCAGCGACCCCCCCACCCCTCTCCCACTCGTGCTCTCTTGAGGGATATTTTATATCTCTTCTGAGCAAGCATTACATTCAGCTATGTGTTCTAAGGAAATGGTTTTGCATGTGGACACAAACATAGCTATTCACTTTTTAAAACAATAATGTATCATTATAAAAGGTCTAAGTGTCCAAAAATAGAAAAGTGGGAAGGAACGATGAACCTCACACCATCTGAAAAAGGAATTCTATCTCAAAATTAACAAAAAATAGAGATGAGAACAAGGAAAAGAAAGAATAACTATTGAAGACAGCTTAGAATGAAGAGTGTTCAAATTATTTCTTAAAAGAAGAGGATGTGTTTCCAGTGATGACCTTTTAAGAATGAACAATGGGCCCTGAAAAATATTCTCAAGAGGCTGCACGTGGTCCTGCCTTAAGCTCTTGCATGAGAGCCAGGTATTAACAGCAGAGGGACACAGTCCCCCACACCTCAGAATCACCCAGTACACCCAGCAATTGGTTAAAAATAGGCCCTCTGGTCTCTCCCCAAGGCTCCAGAACTAGGACCACGGGGGTGAGGGGGGGTGCAGAGGCTTCTGCAGTTGGTTCACTGAGCCCCGGGCAGTGGGCTGTGCTCAGTGCCCAGTTTAGGAACAAGGGGCTGCTGGAGAGATGGCATCCCCATCTAAGGAGTAAAGTTGAGATCTGCAGCCATAATTCCAGGGGCCCTGTTTCCATCCATAAAGTGGGACTAAACCTGAGTTTCCACCTTAAAAAGATAATATGGGGTCAGGGCATATGGAGAACAGGACGCTGCGTGACCAGACCGGGTGTTCCATAGGGACGCCAATACTCCCATTCGTCCGGCACCGTATGCTACAACGACGACACATCCTCCCCTTTGGCGGGGGCGACTACGAGGAAGGAGTCCCCCCATTCCCACTACAAGACAGAGAGGTCCCAGGGACAGGTGACAAATGTCGGACCCCACACCTGAGGACGGCTGAGCCCTGAGTCATGCTCAACGAGAGCCTCGAGACATCCCGGCGAGCAGTGACGGGTCGGACGAGGACATGCCCACCTACCTGCCCAGAGCTCCGAGGTGATGTGAGGGGCCATTGGGGCAGCCATCACCATCAGGGCACACAGAGCGTCCTCGAACTCAGGGCTGTGGAGGACGACTCTCGGAGAAGCTTGCTGAGAAAGAGAAAAAAACAGCATGAGAACACGGAGGCACAGAGTGTAGGCCTGGGGAAGAAAGGCCATGAGTGTTATCTGAGGCCCAGAGATGCAAGCAGGCTGGCAGCACCCCTCCTCACTGCTCATCTAACCTGAGAATCACAGGAGGGCGGCGGCAGTGACAACACGTGTAACACTCCTAACTGAGCACATACTACACCCTGAGTCTGAGGCTGGCTCATCTGGTTCCTACGATGACCCTTGGGGGGCAGGATTCTTCCCGCACTAGGCAGAAGTGGCAACTCAGGATCACAGAGGGAGAGTAACCCGCCCCCAGGGATGTGGTGAACTGAGCGACACAGCCCCCACGAGAATCCAGAGTTAAACTCTGTCTCAAATCAGAGTTAAACTCCTAGCCGTGCTGCCGGGTTTCCCGGGCGCTGCAAGATGGGTGAGAAACGCAGACAGACTGGCTCACAGGTTTTGCAACGTGCAAATGGCCAGCGCAGGGGTACCCCTGCCCCCTCAGGGATGCCAGGGGTCCTCCTTCTAGTAAACAGCTTGGCCAGTTACTGTAAACACCCAGTTTCTTCCTGCGGTGCAGCTGGCTGGGTGACCAGCACACTGGGTGACCGGCCCATCCAATTTATGGGGTACCTACTCTGTGCGGGACTTTGGGAGAGAAAACATCCAGAAAGGCTCAGTCTCTGCCCTCAAGGGGTTTATCGTCCATTGGGGAGAGGGGTGACAGAGGAACCAAGGGTGTCACAGGGTGCAGGGGAGGGAGGGTGGCCAACAAAGCAGGGTGTGAGCGGGTGCGTGTGGTTCGAGGACGGCGGGGAAGGGGAGGGGCTGCCCTGCCATGGCTGTGGGAAGCATGTCCCTGAGTCTCCCAGAGGCTGGCAGTTCTCAGGGCACCCTGGGGGAGTCCTGATAAAAACCAGCCTGGCCAGATGGTGGCACTCAGTCTATGCTCACAACACCTTGTGACAAAAACAGTTTTGGTTTAATTTTATATGCTTGTTAAACTTTAAAAGTAGGAGGCCCACATAATGTATTTTGTTAGGTAGAGAAAGGCCAAAAATACTGTACATTTAAAAAAGTCTTTTTAAAGATTTTTAAAATGTACTTTAATGTTTATTTTTGAGAGAGAGAGAGAGAGAGAGAGAGGGAAGGAGGGAGAGAGAGAGAGAGAATGAGTAGGGAAGAGGCAGAGAGAGAGGGAGACACAGAATTCAAAGCAGGTGCCAGGCTCTGAGCTGTCAGCACAGACCCCGATGTGGGGCTTGAACCCAAGGACATGAGATCATGACTTGAGCCAAAGTCAGATGCTTACCTGACTGAGCCACCCAGGCACCCCCCCCAAAATACTGTATATTTAAGAAAATGTTTATATATTTATATGGGGGGGTGGAGGGCATGCTGGGGAGGGGCAGAGAGAGGAAGAAAGAGAATCCCAAGCAGGCTCCATGCTGTCAGCACAGAGCCCGACACAGTACTTGATCCCACAAACCGTGAGATCACGACCTGAACTGAAATCAAGAGCTGGATGCTCAACCGAATGAGCCACCCAGGCGCCCCTACACATTAAAAAAAAGACAGGCCGGATCTTTGCAAAATGGCCTGACAGATCTGAATCTAACTCCACGGGGTGGGTACAGAGTCTACTGGAAGCGTGTAGACGGAACTGTCAGGAAGTCGACATTTCATTTTTAATTTCATTTTTCTATGATATTTGCCATTTTTTCCTGATTAAAAAAATAACACCCACTCAGCAATGAAAATTCTGGAAATGCGAAATTACTCATCATTGTACCACCTAGAAGAAAACTGATGTGTTTTATCCCGGTCTCCAAAACCGCAAAAATATGGGACTATAATATCTGTCTACATACCCTTGTGCTTGACTGGAATTTTTATCACATAGACTCTTCTGTATTCTGTGTTCTTACCTGATGTTACATCACGAAGAGTTTCTGCAACTTAGTTTTCCTGGAAAGACACTGTGAATGGTGGTGGCGCATTTCGTTCTTACGGATATGACAGAAGTCATTTACCGATTTTCCCTTCTGAGGACACAGCCGGCGTTCTTTGTCTCAGTGACTGTAAGTCACTTGCCAGGGGGCAACCCTGCATCAAAGGATATAAACAATCGCAGGGCCACTGACCTCAAAGTCAAAGCACTTCCTGGAGAGGTTACATCAACCATGGCCACCGCTGGTGTGTGACACAGTCTCACAGCCTTTGTAACAGCACAGACTTTATGTTAAAAAGTCTCTGCAAATTCGACAGGCAAAAAAATTGCATCGCGTTTTTAATTTGCATTTCGCGATAGTTAGGAAGGCAAATACTTCTTTCTGCCAAGTTTACTGGTGATTTCTATCCTACCTTCTGTGAGTTATTTTCTTTCACATCCTTTGATCATTTGTAGGTTAGGCATTTCATGTTCATATGTAAAGAGCTCTTTATATATTGAGAATCTTAAGCCTTAGGTCTGATATATTTGTTATAAAATGTTTTCCTCAGTTTTTATCTACCTTTGAATGTGGCATGTTTTAAAACACTAAAAATGGTTAAGTTTTATGCAGTCAAATCTGTACATTTCTTCAACTGTTCTTATAGTTCGGGGAGAGCTTCACATTATGAAAGGCATTTCTTAATGGTTTTAATGCACATTTTTTGTTATCCAAACAGCTACCTGCTTGCCTAAGCTGCATCTGTCGACAAATCCTTCCCCTGGCCAGAAAAATTGTAGTCACACGTAGCAACAAGATGAGTCCATGTGGAAAAGGCAGACTTTTGTTTTTAGTGAGCACAAATTGGACCCATTCAGGTTAAATGCATGTAAAACGTTAATGATGCCAAAGGGGTTATCAGATCCATCAGGACATCAGGTGGTGGGAGCATGAAGAAAAAAAGCAGAGTCAGGAGGGAAGGAGGCCTGAGTCTGGTCCTGGGTTTATCACTAATCAACCTCCCCGGGCATCAATCAATCATCTAACCTCCCTGGGCGTTGGGTCCTCATATGCAAACCATTGCAGGGGGAGGGGGAGGGGTGTCGTTGGGCCAGAGTATCTTTTTTTTTTTAAAGTTTATTTGTTTATTTTGAGAGAGAGAGAGAGAGCAAGTGGGGAAGGGGCAAAGAGGGAAAGGGAGACAGAGAATCTGCACCACCAGCAGAGAGCCCAACACAGGGCTCGAACTCACAAACTGTGAGATCATGACCTGAGCCGAAGTCGGACGCTAACGGACTGAGCCACCCAGGCAACCCCCTCTTTTTTTCAGTTATTTTGGGCCAGACAACCTTTAAGAACCTTCCAGCTATAAAACTAGGTTGTGACTATGGAATAAAAAAATGTTTCTTTAAGACAGAAGAGCCGCACCAAGGAGGCAGCACCATGCTGCTCTCTGTCCACGACCCAGGACCCTACAGGCCACCTCACCATGCAGCTGGAAGCCACCCGCCCTTGTCTGCTCCCAGCGGATGAGGTCATGAGGGCCACTTACCAGGAGGGCACTGCTGAGTCCCATCAGCTGAGAAATTGCAGAGTTCAGCGAGTAGTCCTCTGTGAAACAGGTGGTCACCTATTGGCAAAAGTTGAATTATACACTTTCCTCAACATCCCTTGAAGCTTTCCACAAAAAACCAATACAACACAACACACCACCAAAACAAACGGATGACTCTACAAATGTGAACTGCATGAAGATTGTAGTGATCTTTATAAATGGATTCACTGTCTCGAATAATCACGATAATGTTTCATTGGCACAAAGATTTTTGAAATCAGGGTGAGTGCTGTTTCCACCATTCGACACGTCCTCCTCCCCCAGGCCTGGGTGGTGCTGGGTCTCGCGGTGGGGACTTAAAACGCTGCCAATGACCGGAGGCAGGACCGCGGATAAGCAGTCTCAAAACAACAGCAAATAGGAGGTGGGGTGAAGGACGCCGCCCCTCGGAGACTCCGGGACTCTCATTCACAACGAAGGTGCTTAGGAGACAGGAGAAGGTGAGTTCTGCATTTCCAAATATGGACTCCATATAAAAACACTAACGGGACTTGCCAGCTTCTTCCTGTTCGCGTGCTTTTCAGTTTTGACCATGGCCAAGAATGTAGAAAACCCACACATCAAGAGATGTCAAGAGTTTCCAACTGGTTGAAGTGACCCAATTCTATGATCTGACAGAACATAAGAACGTGCCAGATCCAGAGAGGAGACGTGTGGTATGAACATAATCGTTCAGGCACCACTCACATCCCGGAATTCAGTTCCTTGAGCTCAGTTTCTCTGCACTAGAGGAGAAGGGATGGGAAAAGAGCTGAAGAAGTGTCACCGAATGAGACCATGCTGGACCCAGGGTCTCATGAAAAACCTTGTGCCTTCAATGTCGTCAGTTACCAGAGGCCGGAAGAGTGACCCTGGCTGACTTTGTAAGTTCAAACCAGCA
>NW_027532172.1:3387469-3433879 GCF_008692635.1 Crocuta crocuta | reverse complement strand
GGGGGGGGCGGGGGGGGAGGGAGGAAGAAGGGAGGGAGGGAGAGAGAGAAAGAGAAGAGAAGGAAAAGGAAAAGGAAAGGAAAAGAAAGAAAAGAAAAGAAAGAAGAGAAAAGAAAAGAAAAGAGAAGAAAAGAAAAGAAAAGAAAGAAGAGAAAAGAAAAGAAGGACAGATGGAAGGAAGGAAGGAAGAAAGGAAGGAAGAAAATTTAGCCTAAGGAGTCACTTGGCGTGTCCGATACCCACTAAGAACTGCCTTCAGAGCTCCTAAATGCCTTCTTTCAAAGACATATGACATTTTTTCCACAAAGTTCTTAAAAAGGCAAATGTCATGGTGCTGTGGCAGACCTCGGGATAAAACATTTAAAGGGGTTTGTTATCAGTGAAGAATCTTGTAAAATGAATTTGGGGGCGCCTGGCTGGCTCAGTCAGTAGAGCATGAAGCCCGGGGTTGGGAGTTCAAGCCCCATGTTGGGCGTGGAGATTTCTTAAAAATTCAATATTTAGGAAAGAAAAATATAAAATAAAGATGATTTAGACAATAAAATACTATTGTCGGGCGCCTGGGTGGCTCAGTCAGTTAAGCATCTGACTTCGGCTCAGGTCTTGATCTCACGGTTCGTGGGTTTGAGCCCCGCGTCAGGCTCTGTTCACACAGACACTGTGTGACAAAGTGGGGGGCAGGCAAGCCCTCCCTCCGCCGTCGCACCCGGTCTCTGGGCCTCAGCTCTGCCTCCATCTGTAACCCGCGGAGGCCGGAGAACAGTCTCTTCACGACCCTTTCTACCTTCAACCTCCGTTTCTGTTGATGCTGCACGCCGTGGGCCATGGGCGCCATCGGGTGTGGCCTTCTGCCCCAGAACTCACCAGTGTGCCGGGCAAGGCCCTCACCTCAGAGACGACCGAGTTCCGGTACGCCCAGAGCTTCCTGGCCTCGGCTCTCTCCTCGCTCCTCAGCAGCCCGGGCTGGGGAGCCGCCCCGGAAGCCCTGGCCTCGATGAAGCGCGTCACCAAGGCCCACAGACGCTGCTGCCACCTTAGCACCCCGGGGAGGGCGTCAGCTGAGGAGAAGTGACAAAGGGGGAGACAGACACGTGAGCGACTGGCGTAGTTATACCCCGGCCATGATGCACCTGCGCGGTGAAGACGCACCTCGCGGCGCCCCAAGGGAGTCACCCAAGGGCAGGCTGCAGGGCCCGCCCTGGCTTCCAGTGTCGCGGGGCGCAGACCAGCGCCGAGGCCGCCGCATCCCAGAGCGCCGGGCACTCGGGGCACTGGGCGGCAGGGCTCCTCCGAGTGCCCCCCGGACGCCCCTGGCCCACCACAGGCTCAGAAGCCTGGGCCAGGCCGCGCCGCGGTGCCCAGCTGCCTCGCCTGAGAGAGCCTGCGGTCACAAGCTGTCCCCAAACAACCTAAGCCTCAACGCCCGCACTCCGTATGTCCCCAGCGATTCCAACGCTGCCAGGACCGGCATCTGTGACCACTGCTCCAAGCCACGCGCATCACTGGAAGTGGCTCACTGAGTAAGGCGCTGGTGGGGCGCCTGCGTGGCTCGGTCGGTGAAGCATTTGGCTTCGGCTCAGGTCATGATCTCGCGGTTGGTGCGTTCGATCCCCGCGTCGGACTCTGTGCTGACAGCTCAGGGCCTGGAGTGTGATTCAGATTCTGCGTCTCCCTCTCTCCACCCCTCCCCTGCTCACGCTCTCACTCTCTCTCGCTCTCAAATAAACATTAAATATATATATATATGTGGTGTATGTACAAAAAAAAAAGGCAGTGATCCAGGGCCTCTGACTTCTTCCCAGAGCACCTGGGGCAGACCACAGGAAGGAAAACTGAGTGACCGCTGGACTGCTTATTCCGGGATACCCATATACCAAGAAGATTCTACCTCCTGCCTTTTTAGATCTCGAAAACTCTGGAGAGACAACTCTCCCCTGAGGGGGCCGGGGGGCTGCTGTGGGTGAGGGAGGAAGTCCAGGTAACACCAGGAGCAGGCCCCAGGCAGCGTTTTCTGGACTCGTGAGGGGCGACGTGGACACTGTGCTAGAAGAAACCTTTCAGGGTAGATCAAGGGGGGACTGGCCTCCATGGACCAAAAAGGGCCTCGGGCTGCCCGGAGGCCAGTCTGGCTCCCAGGAAGTGTTCCCATCAGGAACTGGCGTCAGGACACCACCACACCTGCTAGTGGCAGGCTCCCGGGCACCCCCGCGGATGCCATCAGCAGGACTGGGCGAGGACTGGGAAGCTGCACCGTCTATGAGCTCCTCCAGTGAGTGTGAGGCTCACCACCTCTGGGGTCACTGGTCTGAGGACGGTACAGGATGCTGGACAAACCGCCACTCACTTCGTGGGACGGATTCCTAGACCCTTGCTCCTGCCTTTAGCCAAGACATCCCCTTCCCCGAGATTCCTCCGGCGACCGACCAAGGCCAGTCACACGGGACGTGGGCCGGGAAGGGGAGGGGACTTACACTTCACATCCCACAAGATGTCCTTCTCGGGAGGGCCAGCGAAGAGCATGTAGAGCCGCACAGTGTCGATGCCGTAGCACTCTACGACCTCCTGGGGGTCCACCCCGTTGTGCTTGGACTTGCTCATCTTCTCCCACGTCACCTCCAGCGGCTCCTTCGTTTCCGCGTGAACAGGAACTGCCCCTAGACACCAATGTCACACATGGGGACAGCGTGTGCGGCTTGGGACTGGGTCCACAACAGCACATTCGATAAGAGCAACTGCAAGCGTCCACTTGAAGAACCCCACTAACCCACCTGCCACGCCTCTTTTTCTTCCTCTACAAAATATTCTAGAAAATGCTCTCCTCTTCTAAGGAAATGAGGCCCATCTTACCCCACGAACCTTCCCTTTGGCAACAGGCAGCACAGGTATGGCGGCCCGTGAAGCTTCTTCTCATCCACAAAGTAAGAGCAAGCACTTTCCCGCTTTATAAATTACTTACATGCAAATGAGAAAGTAAAAGCAGGGTAACAGGCTCGCACATTCTGCTGTTTTCTTTAGGCATTTGGTGTCTCCCCTGGAAGCCGGCAGCTGACCGGCCAGGGTCTCAGAGCAGCAGCAAAGCGCTCTGAAGGTCACTTTAGCCACCGAAACATGGTCTTGCGCTATATTGGGGCCCGCAGGCTTAACTCACCAGGCTCCCACTGAATGTGGTGGTGCCCACCCGCCACAGCCCGCTCCTTGCAAGTGCCTCCTCCCCACCCACACTCTAGCGGTCCAAAGGGTGCTGACACCGAAGGCCTCACATGGCTAAGTTTGGATGAGGTGACCTTGTGGCCGAGCCCCCGGTGGTTGGGACGAGGAAAGACATCCGGGAAGGCTAAGGTCTCTCTCAGGAACTGGGACTAAGGGACAGAAGCTCTTGTTCCACGGTTGTTGGGCACCAGAACCATAAAGTCCTAAGCAGATACGGGCAGGGCATGGCACCCTGGTTCCCCAAGGTCACCTGGTGACCTGAAGTCGGGGGAGAACAGAAGCCAAGGCTGGTGGAGGAAGGAGAACAGGGCAGAAGAGCAGAGAGCAGGAGGAAGGGCAAACAGGGGCTGGAGAAGGAGAGAGAAGAAAGTTCTGGGCCAGGCATCAGTGTGGTGCCTGGTGACCGCATGCAGGCTGCGAGGCCTGGCTGGAGCCCCTGTAGCTGCCTTGTGAGGTACCCCTCCATCCTGGGCTCCACCCACCTTTGGGTGCGTTTCTGGTGCTTCTAGACAAACAGTCCCAGACTCTGACGGCAACCAAACTCCTAAGGAGCCGATGTGTGGACCTGAGAGCCGACTCTGTGCTCCCAGCAGGAGCACACGCATTAGGGAGAGGGAAGCCTGCCCACGCTGATCCGAGTATTCTTTCCCAGGGAGCGAGTCCACGTGGGAAGGGAAAAGGTGCTCACGACACTGCCTGCCCCCTGACATCAGAGCAGAGGGAGACGGAAGTTGCTTTATCTGGGCTGTGGTGAGGCTCGGGGAACCACTGCTCCATTTACCCTGCACACCTCCTCCGGGCTGTAGCTATTCTTTCCAGTACTGCTTAGGAAAGAGGCATCTATCTGGGCAGAACAGTTGAGAACTTAGAAAAGGGTGCCCTCTCTTGGCACATGTGGCCTTGAGGCCTATGGTTTGGCAAGGGGCTGGATTTCAGGCCCTGCTACCCCCTTGGCTGGGTGCCTTTGTGCACGAACTGCACCACCATACAATGGCAGCCCTGCCCATAACACAGGGAGCACTTCACTAACAGCTGAAAAATGTATATATGCCCTTTGGATTTGGCTCCTTTCTCCTCTGGTTTGTGTTGGTGAAATATTGCCAATTTCTTCTTTTCAAGCTTCTTTCTGTCCCATGGACCATTCCAAACCCTGATAAATGACTGCACAATTAGGTAATTCCATAGACAGCTTCCACCTAAACCTGTTCTCCAGTGTTTGGTTTGGAAGGCTGCTTACCCTTAGGGGTTGCTGGGTTTACATGATCTCATCCACTGTGCACTGGGCTTGCTAAACTTCATGGCCAGAGTTCTGGGGGCTTCTCACAGTTGCCTCTGCATACCCCCTCCCCCCCACTTTCTACCATGTCATTGATTCCATTAGCACAGCACGCTGGGTGCACATGACACCCTCCCTGTGCCACCTCTACCCCTGAGGAGGAGTGACAGCACAGAGAGCAGCAGAGAGCGCCAGGAGCACGGAGAGAAGCGGGGGTCCAGCGACCAGGGAGAGGGGCTCCACCAGGAAGTGCTGCCCCGGGGTGCCATACGGGTGAGCCCTACAGACCACCTAGGGAAAAATGCTGGGAGTGTCCCAGGCCTGGAAGAGCATCTCATGGGCCTGGAGACTCTGTCCCTGAGACAGGCCGTCAAATGTAAGCAAGGGCACGAGGCGACGCCCAGGCTGGCTCTGTGTTCCGTACAGATGAAAACCCGTCCAGAAGCGAGTAGACTCTGGACAGGGCCGGGACTGAGGAGCAGGTGGCCACCCCAGCCCCAGCCTCCAGAGGGCCCTGGCCACCCGGGCACGGCAGGCTGAGACCTGGAGACCCCGAGACCCCCGGGGCCCTCTCCTGGGCTTTTCACCCCACTGAGGCCCTGGGTAAGCACCTGCCTTGTCAATGGCCCGAGACCTGGCCTCGGTTCTCTGTGATCACCCAGAAGGGAGTGGACAGGCCATTCTTACCTGTGAGATCTACTTCCTCCCTCTGTAGATATGGTCCATCCGGCAGGCGGAATGTCTGCCCCTTGATAAGGCCTTGGGCCAACAGCTTACGAAAAGGCTCTCTGCGAAAAGATAACGGGAGAAGAAATCAATTAGTAGGGATGTGAAGCATCCAGCAGACAGCAACAGAAGCCTTTCCAGCTGCTGGATAGAGACAATCGCCCTCTTGCACACATCTCCGGGCCCTCGCCTGTGTCCCGCAGTGACGGCACACACCACCGTGAGAAGCGTGACAAGGCTGTGTGGTGATACAATGTAAAGACCAGTCCACATCCGGCCCTACACCCACCACGGTCAGGACTGCCCCTTACTCTTCCCTCTGTCCCCAGCACTGAGCACTGTGCATGACAGATAGGCTCAAAAAAAAGAAAAAAAAAGTTCAAAACATGGATGGATGAATGAATTCGTAAATATGCACATACAGACAGGCGGACAGTGGGATGGAAGATGGAAGACACTGGGTGGCCGCTGCTGCTGGGCCCAGAAGCCAGCTTTGCCTTCCATCCAAGCTGAGGATTTTTACCGCATTCCATATACTATACGGCAACAGGTTTATTATTATTATTTTTTTAAATGTTTTATTTATTTCTAGGAGAGAGAGAGAGACAGCGAGAGCAGGGGAGGGTCAGAGAGAGAGGGAGTCACAGACTGAAACAGGCTCCAGGCCCTGAGCTGGCAGTCAGCACAGAGCCCGGTGCGGGGCTCAAACCCACGAACCGCGAGATCATGACCTAAGCGAAAGTCGGACACTTAACCGACTAAGCCACCCAGGCGCCCCACAACAGTTTTAAAACAAGATAGAATCACATGGCTACTTTTTATTAAGCAGGTCAAGAAAGAGACTGCACACAAACACATTCAAAAGCACCAGGCAAAGGGGGCCAGTATTCCACAAGGAAGGACAGCCCCCCAAAACCCAGTGGTGCCCCCACGGAGCATCAGCGGGGTTGATGGGGCTGATCTGCACAAGGTGCACTGGTTCACCTCTAAGACTGGAATCTTCTTCATGCCGTAGCCTCACAGGAAACAAAACCAAACCAAACAACAAAACAAACCAGACCGTTGCTTTCTCTCCACTGTGCCTGGTGCCAGTGGGATGAATTTCTGTTACTGTCTCCGCACCAGTTTCTGAGATTTTTCCTTTCTTCTCCTGCTCTAAGTACAACGGCTTTGGTACCTCTCAGGAGAAATTAAAACTCAGGGTGGAGGGAGGGAGGGCAGGAGGGAATAATCTGGATCCCAAAGGTAAACATGAGCAGTATGATGAAAATCCACAGAGGTTTTAACCTCCAGAGGGGGCGAGAGGGGGCTGGGGAAGAAACCAGGAATCCTGTTCTGGGTCCTGCAGGTCATCAGGTGGCTCGATGCTGCCACCTTCTGGGAACAGATGGTGTTGCACCTACCAGCATGTGCCACTACTTCCAGAGGCTCTTTAGGCCTAATGGGTTACAATTCTTCTTCTTGTTTTTTTTGTTTTGTTTTCTTTTTTTTTAAGTAAACTTCGAAATAAAGTGCACCACCCATATAGAAAAGTATACAGATCCTGGGAGTAAAACTTGATGCGTTTTCACAACATAAGCACACCAGTGATGGCCAGAGTGGGACCTACCTCCCGGAGGCCCTGCCTCCCCACTGCAGCACCACCAGCCTGGCTGCTGACAGTGTTTCAAAACCACTTCTAACCCTCTGCAGGTGAGAGTGAGGGGTCCCGGGGGCCTGCACACACTGGAGACTGTCCCCAGAGCTGTCCTTTGGTGGTGTGTTCTGTGTGGTCCTGGTAGTTGTGCTCAGCAGATACTAAATTTTACCATGTATTCAGGGGGGCTGCTTCCCTGCCCTCCTCCCGTGAGCCTCCCCGCAGTGCCAAGTTCATGGCTGATGCTCAATACTCATTCACTGGTTTGAACTAAATCCAGTGAATGAACTAAATGAACGTTGTTCCCATGAGAGGAGGAATAAAGCTGCCAGCAGGAGAGTTGGGGACAACGTAGAGGGGAACGCTAGGTGGGGGTGAGGACAGGGACGTGAGATGGGGGGACACGGGGGGGGGAGGGGGACACGAGATGCCAGAGAGGGACCCGAGGTGGGGGGCAACGTGAAGTGGGGAGGACGCAAGATGGGGGGACATGAGGTGGGCAGGGAGGATGCGAGGCGGCAGAGGACAGGCGGATAAGGGGCAGGCACTGGCCTATAGGTGGGGCCGTGACTTCTCTGCAGGGAGAGGCGCAGTGCGCGGTTTCAGACTCGGTCCGCTCAAGCTCACAGGAAGGTCAGCGGGAGCAAGGGGACGAGCATGGGGGAGGGGTCCCAAGAGCATTTACGCTGGAGTTCATGGTGGGAGGGGAGCCCCCCAGCCGCCGAATCCTGTTCATTCCCAATAGTCCCCCCACCTCCTCCCCCTCCAGGGCTCCAGGGAATGACCCACAGGACTTAGGGAATCAGGTTCTCATTCTCATGGCTGGAGCCGGTCACACCCACCCTCAAGTACTGTAGCTCAGTATGAGCTTCAGTGAGCTCAGCAAGCCACACTTGATTACTCATTCACCGTGTATTTGAGCCACAGCCGGGTACAGAGCACTCTGCGGTTAGAGGGCTTACAGTAAAACGGAGGCCCAAGACATGCCAGAAATAGTCATCAACACATGTAGAGTTGGCACCAGTGTGATGTGGAGGCGCAAGGTGCATGGGAATGAGGGACAGGGGCCATTAAGGGTCCCACGGAGCTCAGCACCCAGTCCTGTAGGGGCAGCCTTCACACCATCACCACGCTCGTTACTAAGATTCACAACCTGGGTAACATATTCCCTATCTGCTCATTCACTCGCTCCAGGAATGGCACTAGGGACGAACTTGCAACCGAGTTACTCATTCATCACAATGACCGCGTACAGCAGAGGGCTTTATGAGGAAGTGAAAAATGTGACACACACACCCCCCCCCGCTCCATACCCCTTTGGCCTGGAAGTATCAGAGGTGGGCATCAGGCAGGGTCTTGGCGGCGGGGGCCTGGCTAGGTTCACTACCACGGATGCAGAGCTCGGCCCTTTGCTCTGGCTCAGCTCTCCTGCTGCTATGCCTCAAGTACCACCCCTAGGGGGCGCCTGGGGGGCTTGGTTGGTTGAGCATCCGACTCTTGATTTCCACCCAGGTCATAGTCCCAGGATCGTGGGATCCAGCCCCTTGTCAGGCTCTGTGCTGAGTGTGGAGCCCGCTTAAGAGTCTCTCTCTCTCCCTCTCCCCTCTCCCCCCTGCTTGTGTTCTCTCTCTCTAAATAAACAATTTTTTAAAAAGAATTTAAAAAAATACCACTCCTAGAGGTGGGGCATGCCCGCTTTTGCCGCGGCACAGCTATGTGCGAGTGGGGTGATGGGGAGTGATGCCCTCTTTGGTACTTCCTGGACAGTGTGCGCTGCCCTAATTCAGAGATGACAGCAACTGAAACATGCTGGTCATGGAAAGCCACCTTTGTTCCACCAAGGAAGGGAGGGAGGGAGGGAGGGCAGGGTGAGGAGGGTCAGCAATTATTAGGATAAATAAGGAATTTGAGGACATGGATTGATAGGCTATTTTAAGCGCCCTTATCCAAAACAATCACTGCATACAAAGGACTGGACTAGCCGGGATGTGGCTAGCAGAATCTCAGGATTCGTCAGAGCCCCTAGTGGCCACTGCAGATAACGTTTTACCTACTCGGGAGGCCCCAGGCAGCCCGCTGCCTAGCCCCTGACCTGGTGGGCTCCTATGTGGACCTGGAAAGAAGAAAACAGGAAACCCTGGATTTCTGAAAAGTCTCTTAACGTAGTAGACTTTTCAGACTAATTTTGCAAAATTCCTCTGCTTCCGTGCCCTGTGCTAAGGGCCATCAGAATCACATAATTAGCCGGTGTCTGAGTGTTAAGCCATAGCTCATTCCTAAAATATTAGCATTTCTAGGGGCGCCTGGGAGGCTTAGTCAGTTAAGCATCTGATTTCGGCTAAGGTCACACATGATCTCCCCCTGCATCAGGCTCCCTATCAGCGTGGAGCCTGCTTCAGATCCTCTGTCCCCCTCTCCCTGCCCCTCCCCTGCCTGTACTCTCTCTCTCTCTCAAAAATAAATAAACATTAAAATAATACTACCATTTCCATTTCTTAGCAACCATCCAGTAGCACGAAAGGAGCCCTTATTAATATGCTGAGTCCCTCTTCCCTTCCTTCCCCCACAAAGCCTGTTTCTGGTGTGACCAGAGAGACAGGTGAAGCTCGGGGCGCTGGAGCCTGTGGCGCCCTCGGTGGTCAGCAGGCCAGCGTTCTTGGATGACAGCAAACCGCAGGGAGAATGTCACTTCGGGACAGGTGGTATCTCCCCAGAGTCGCAGGAAAGAGCAACAACAAAAACGGGCAGGACCCCCGGGGTCCACCGCTGTCCCTCACCAAGGGCTTTGTTCTAGCAGTTCGGGGCTGGGCTGGATGAGTCCTCACCACAGAGTGAGGACTGTCCCAGGAATGTCGGGCCACGACCCGTGCCCCCCACCCCCCCAAGGATTGAGCTGGGAGGCTCCATGTACTTCCCTGCTTCTGAATGTAGGCTGTAAACGAGTTTTGGTTTTTTTCCTATTATAAAAGTATGTGGCCAGTGTAAAAAATCTGGAAAAAAAGCAGGAGTACCTAAAAAGTAATAAAATAGTAAGTTCATCTTCCAGAGAAAACTGGTGCGAACACGTTGGCACAATTTTTTCTAGGCTTTTCTCTTACAAATGCATCTATACATTTAAAGACAGAGGTATAGCCAAATTGCATCTAGAATTCTGTATCTTGCTTTTTTTTCAGTTCTAGGTACTTCAGATGCATTTCTCCATGTTATTAAACGTGCCGTGTAATATAATTTTAAAGAGTTGTACAGGGTGGGGGTGTCTTTCACATAGATGGGCTAGACTTTATTCGCTGCTTCTCAGAATGGGGGAGGGTCATTAGGTCATATCCAAACGTTTAGCTATTGGAAATAACATGTGTATAGTTGGTTGGGTGCATAAGTCTGCATTTCTGATTATTCCCTTGGGCTAGATTTCTAGAAGTGCCATGAGTGTGTCTAAAAGCGTGAACGTTTTTTTCAGGCTCTCACCGTCTACCGTCAAACTGCCTTTCATAAAGCTCGCTCCAAGCTGCCTCCCCGCAGTGCAGGAGACACCGTCACCCACCCCGGCCTCTGTGCTACCCGGGAAATGGTGCCTCACTGCTATTTCGTTGTATTTCTATGACTACCAGCGAGGGAAGCATTTGACAGTATGCTGCCTCATCATTCGTGTATCTTCTTTTGCAAATCTCCTGGTCGTCAATTCTGGCTTGATCAGTGACCCGGCATTTCTGACGCACAACGGCACATGTGGTGTCCCATGTGGGGGCAGACCCAGCCCAGAGGCCAGCGTCCAGGAGATGGTAAAGAGGCCCGTGAAGAGCTCGGAGTACAGACCTAAACATGCACATGTGAACGAGGGCCAGGACTCACTTAGGAATGGGGAAAGAGTATTAGAACCACATAAACCTTTGCAGTAAAGCTGACGAAATGTAACCAGAATTAGAGTGAATTCAGGGCTCAGAGGCGATGGAATTTCTTGCATATGAGGCCCCCGAGAACCAAACACGTTACTTGTCCACACATGCGAAGTAGTGGCCCACATGGACACGGGACAGAGGCCTCAGGCTCCCAGGTTACAGCTACCACATTCATTTATTCATTCATTCATTTGTTTATGTTTAAAGACTGTATTTTGAAAGTAATCTTTACATCCAATATGGGGGTCGAACTCACGACCCTCAGATCAAGAGTCGCATGCTCCACAGGCAGAGACAGCCAGGCGCTCCTAGAGATAACTGCCTCAGACGGTGGCCAAGAGGCAGAGAAATGCGAACAACAGGGAGTAGTGGTAGCCTCAAATCTCTTCTGGAAGGACAATGCTAACCAAACACTATCCAAGAGTAATTCAGAAATAGACGTAAAGTTTTGATGGAGACACATACCAGCAAAACCAGCTAATAAATAGAGACATAAATACACAGTGGTTCCTCCTAGGCCAGCTGGAAAACATTGTTTGGAGGCCTTCAAACGCTCCGACTGGAGAGTCCTGAATTACCACAGAAGGTGGGTGACCTCAATTCATCTGTGGCAGACGGGTTTACCCAGACACCGCTGATGAAAAGGATACGCTCAGAGACCGATTTCAGAGGCTGTCCTTGCCCTGATGTGATTTTACAGAAGCGACACTAACAATTGTGCTGAGACACAAAGATAAAAGGAAATTCCTGCACCTTCTTCAAGGTCAGGTTTTGAGTACAAAAATAAATCTCTCTTTTTTGGGGAGTGGGAGGGCATGGAAGAGAATCTTACTATCTTATAAAGAATTTTTATTTTATTTTTTTTATTTCTTAAAATTTTTATTTACTTCGAGAGAGAGCACCTGTGTGCAAGCAAGTGGAAGAGGGGCACAGAGACAGGAAAGAGAGTCGGGCGCTTAACAGGATGAAGCCACCCAGGCACCCCTTGTAAAGAATTTTTTTAAATGCGCACAAAATACTGCACAGATACATTTCGCCATACACCAGACAGCTGTCCCTTAAGGCTGATGGTAAAGCAAGTGCCAGGTGTGTCTGGAGGCTCTCCTGAGTTAGAAATTCATTTCAATAGATACAACGTCATACCCCCAACTGTACTTTACAATGACAACAGAATGCTACAAACTTTTCCTGCTCCTTCTCTAATACAGTTTTAAAACCACTGTACAGGAGTCATAAAAATAGCCAGGCCTTGTCTTATATTTTACAATAGTCAGCCATTGACTCATTCATTGGTTCATTCACTGCTCCTACAAATAAATTCAGAAGCTGGAGAAATGGGTCCTGGAGCCAGAAATCATTTATGGTCTTTGTTTCCAGACCTGCATGAGAAGAAAACATTTCTCACAGTGTGTTTTCTCTCTATCCCAAGGAGAACACCTCCTTGTGAAAACATAAACTTCTTCCTTTTCATTTTTTTTAAAGTAGGCTTCATGCCTAACATGGGGCTTGAACTCACGGCCCTGAGATCAAGAGTTGTACGCTCTGCCCAGGGAACCAGCCAGGCATCCCGAAAAGCATAAACGTTTATCTGTTTATATCAAGGGCTTAAACTCAATTTAAATAAATACTTGCTGAGAAGGTACAGTGTCCATGATACTGTCACAGCAACAGGACACAATTCCCATCCTCAGGGGTAATTTTTAGCTGATGAGGTAAGGAACTTTCCACGGAGAAGAAATTCAAGGCAGAACAGGAAAAGTCTCAAGGTACAACATTTCAACTGAGGATTAATGCTTTTAATGTGTTCATTGCCCTTCTGACATGATCAGTTTACTTTTACACGTGAAGGGCTCTGGGACTAATGGGAAGAAAATTATTTTAAGTATTTAATTTCATTTATAAACGAGATATTATTTCTGTACAGTAGACTCTTAATCTGTGTACACAGAGAAGGGGAACAGGTCTGGGGAGGTGGAGGGAGGGGACTCTCAATATGCTTCATTTTGTGGAAACAGGACTGTAGTCTGTGTTACTTGATATACTTATTTATTTATTTGTTTTTAATGTTTACTTATTTTTGAGAAACAGAGACAGAGCATGAGCAGGGGAGAGGCAGAGAGAGAGGGAGACACAGAATCCGAAGCAGGCTCCAGGCTCTGAGCTGTCAGCACAGAGCCCGATGGGGGCTCAAACCCACAGAATGATAGATCATGACCTGAGCTGAAGTTGGACGCCTAACTGACTGAGCCACCCAGGTGCCCCTGAGACTTTTAAAGTAATATATTTTTTAATCTATCAAAAATTTAAGAACACATATCCTTTGACTCACTATTCTCATGTCAGGACTTGGACCTGCAGATATAAACTCAAACAGAAGCCAAGAATATGGACAGTCACTTGACTCTCTTCTTCCCTCCCTCCCTCCCTTCCTTATTCCTTCCTTCCTTCCTCCCTTTCTTCCCTTCCTCCCTCCCTTCCTTTCTTTCCTCCCTCCCTCCCTTCCTTATTCCTTCCTTCCTTCCTCCCTTCCTCTCTTTCTTTCTTTTGTAACAGCAATTAGAAAAATAGGTGACTGATTACATAAATGACGGTAGATCCATATGATGGTATACTATGCATAAACTGCAAAGGATGGGGGCTTCATACACGCTGATGTCCAAAGATCCCTAGGATATATCATTAAATCGAAAAAGCACAAAGCCGTGTCTGTAATATATGTAATGTTTTTAAAAGGAGTCTATCGGCAGAAATATGGAGATAACGCGAAATGTTTTTCTGGAAGAAATCAAAAGAAACTGTTCACAGGCTGAGGGAAAGGGGTGGAGGGTGGCCTACAGGGAGTGAGATTTCAATGTTCACTTTCTGTGCAGTTTAAAAAACTATCTTAATCTTAGACATGCATTTTTTATTTTATTTTCATTTTTAAACATTTATTATTTTATGTTTTTAAGTTGTTAACATGGGTAATCTGGACAAAGAGATCATCAGATTTTTCCCCCCTTTTCTTCTCTGTAATTAAAAAATAGTCTAGGGGGTGCCTGGTGGCTCAGTCAGTTAAGTGTCCGGCTCTTGATTTCAGCTTAGGCTGTGATCTCATGGGCTGTGAATTCGAGCCCTGCGTCTGCCTCCTCAATGAGTGAGTGTGGAGCCAGCTTAGGATTTCCTCTCTCCCTGTCCCTCCCATACTCTCTCTCTCTGGCCCTCCCATGCATGCATGAGCGTGCTCTCTCTCTCTCAAAACAAATAAATAAACATTTAAAAAAACCAGTGTAACGGATGCCGAATTAAAGACACAAAAACCAAAACACAACAACAATTGAAAAAAAAAAATCCCAGGAATTATGCTCCTGGCTGTGTGGCAGACAAGGAAGCCTAAATTACTGTCCTGGTGATAAACAAGTGAAAAGCCAGACAAACTATAAAAAACAATTGTTTTAAAGGTGTCACTGAACTGGTAAATTAAGAAATGAGGCTGAAACAACATTTAAATAAGAGCTAATGGATGGACCTTTATTAAAGAGCATGAAAGATATTCTAAAATGTGTATCTCAGATAAAGGGGAAATATTTCAGATGTTAAGGTCAGAGACATAAAATGGAAGGGGGGGCGCGCCTGGCTGGCTCAGTTGGTTAAGCATCCAACTTCGGCTCAGATCACGATCTCATGGTCCATAGGTTCGAGCCCCGCGTTGGGCTCTGTGCTGACAGCCCATAGCTGGGAGCCTGTTTCAGATTCTGTGTCTCCCTCTCTCTCTGCTCCTTGCCCACTCATGCTCTGTCTCTCTCTCTTTCTCTCAAAAATAAACATTAAAAAAAAATTTTTTTTAAAGTAAGAGTGAGAAAAGCTATCAGTAAGTATATACCTTCAGTGCAATTCCATTAAACTCCCAAGAGATATTTTTATGGAATGTGACAGGCTGCATCTGAAATTCATATGGAAGGACGAAGACCCATCACAGCCAAGCTATTCCTAAAGAAAAAGAACAAAGTAGGACCACCCTTACCAGGCAGTAAGACTTGTAAAATTAAAATTTTTAAAAAAGCCAATAAATAACTAGCACAGCACAAGGCAAACAGACCAACGGACAGAATAAAGATCCTATGAACAGGCCCTGTGGACATGCATGGAAACGTGACATTGATGGAGGGGCAACTAAAGATCAACAAGGAGATGCATGGACGTGTCCACTGAGGGCACTGAGGCACTAAATGCAACAGCCATAAAGGGAAAATTATTAAAATTTACGGCATTAAGTTCAGAGTTTCTGCTTGTCAAAAGAACCCATAAAAATCAGAGAAACAGAACTGGGAAAAAAAATACTTGCAATACATGTAGCTGGAAATGGATTAGCATCCAGAATATTTTCAAAGTTCCTACAATCAATAGAAGACAACCCAGAAATGCATGAAGGACACAGACAGGGAGTGACTGGAAGAGCACACACATCGGCCCCCTAACCACACTGATAACATGTTAAGCTTAAGTGAGCAGTGTCTCTCAGTTTCGTCCGTACCCCACACGCTGACCCATTACATGACCAACGCGGACAGGATGGAGACGTGCGGCCGGCGGGGGGGGGGGGGGGGGGGGGGGGGGGGGGGGGGGGGGGGGGGGGGCCTCACCTCTGTTGGCGCGAGCACACGTCACAGAAGCAGTCGGAAAACAAGCCGGGTGCACTGCAGTGAGGGTGGACACGTGTACACCCTGCAGGGCAGGAGTCCCACTCTTAGGTACACACCCCACACACATGCTGGCACACGAATGTCAGCAAACACGTACCAGAACGCTCGCAGTGGGGCTCAGCCTTGCACAAAAGGCTCCAACAACCACTGGTGGGGCTGCGGGCACAGGAACTGCATTCTGCACCGGGAATCCCCGCCACGTGACGGAATTCGGCACAACGGGAAACAGGACCACAACACTGCTCTGCGCCAGTGTGGACGGGTCCCCAAAAACGCGGAGCGAGCAAAGCAGGAGGGAATACATGAACTGTGGTTTTACGTACATAAAGCTCATCCACAAGAAAACCAAACAATACACACTGTTTCAAAACTATGTACAGAGGTGACAGATTTGTGAAGAGAAGAAAATGAATGATGCAAGTGGCAGGATAGGGGTTGGCTGGGGGAAGGGCAGTGGGTAGGGAGATGGTAAGACTGGGTAGGGGACCCTGGGTGCTCTAAGGGACTGAGGTACTCTATTTCTCAAATTGAGAAGGGGGTACAGGCATGTTCACTTCATTCTTCGAATTGTATAAGACGTTATACAATATACATACATATACTGAATGTACATACAATATCACACACACACACATATATATATGATGTATTTCATGGGGGAGAAAAGCACACACACACTTTGCTGACCAAATGGGGAATAGGTCGTAGGCCAACAGGAAGAAAATTTATCAACAGATTTATGATGTGATTCCCTAGCTTTAATCCATGATCTACTTTTACCAGAGTGATCTATCAAGGCAGGATTCAGTCCGGCTTAGAAAAAGAGCTTACACAGACTGTGGCCAGATAATAAACACCACCTCCAACGAGACGCTGTGAAAAGCCACACACCATTATGAACCGCTTCTCTCTGCCTCACAAGTAAAAGCCTCGGTTACTTAACTCCGCTAAACACACAGGAGCTGAGGGCAAGATTCTGTGCGAGTGTGCAACATCACACGCTAGAAGTGAGACGAAGCAACAGAAATGGCGCTTCAAGTGGCTGAGGCTGAGGGTGACCTCTGAGGTATACTTGAAACCCAGGAGTCATCCGCCACATATATTTACCTTGCTCCGCAAGAACTGCGACCTGTGTGGAGCTGTCGTTCATGGAACCAAATTCTTTTGCAAAGAGGGACAAGTGCTCACCTGTGCCTGACCATTTTTTGATCGTGGCAAAAATGGCTGAAGAATCTCGCATAGAACAAGTGCATGACAGCGTGTTCCTTCCCTCCAATGTACAGGTCCACGGGCATCCAGTAATCTGCCAGCGCGGTGCTGAAAGGGCTGTGAGAAAGAGAAATGGTCGTTTTTTAAAAACCCACGTTGTCATGATTAAATAAATCAGACAGAGCCATTGTAGTCTGCATGTGCCCCAAAACAGATTATGTCAGAGAAAGACTTACTTTTTATTTTTTAAATATAGTAAGAGAAGAACTTCTATACTAAAGGAAAGAAAAGATCGGTGTTAAATTAAGAAATTTATAAAAACTGTTGCAGAAGTTGCTGCTGTCAATTTAACAAATGCCGATTTTCATATAAAATGAAGACAAGAGGAAAACATGGAGGCAAAAGAAGGTATTTCAGTGGAAAAGGTATTTCTGTAAAATGCATATTTGAACACGTGGATTTATATTTTAATTTTTATTCCAATAAGGCGAATGAGATTTGTGAGTTCTTACCAGCAGGGGGCAATATGGCATTTACAAAGGAGATGAACAGGTAGAGACACTACATGTACATTTTAAAATAGGAATTCAATCTTATTTTTAAAAGCCGCCTTAAAACACAGATAGCCAGCGAGAGCCTGTATACGGTCTCCTGCATGCAAGGAGCATATTTAGGGTAACTATCACAAAATTGCCCCAACATCTTCCTCTGGCCTCCTCATACTCCCTGGTCCTAATAGGTGCTGGCGAGTAAAGAAAATACCATTCCCCTCTATTTTCTGGCTGGGACCCTGGAGGGGAGGCTGTGAGTATGCAGAGGTATGAGTGTGTGTGTGTGTGTGTGTGTGTGTAGGCGTGTGTGTTGTGGGAGGGGAGCAGAGATGGCTGAGGACTCATTTATTTATCTTTGAGAGAAAGAGCTGGAGCGGGGGTGGGGCAGAGAGAGAGACAGAGAGACAGAGAGACAGAATCAGAAGCAAGCTCTGAGACACAGAATCGACACAGGGCTCGAACCCACAAGCTGTGAGATCATGACCTGAGCCAAAGTCGGGCACTTAACCGGTTGACTGGGCCACCCAGGTGCCCTGGCTGGAGGGCTTTTAATCCCAAGGTAATGTGCTTCCTTGAGCTGATCCAATAAAGTAAACCTCTGCCTTCCGAGAATTTGTACTTTTGTACTCCGTGGTTTCAAATGTGTGAATTCTCTTCCCTAAACCTCAAAGCAATTCCCCCGCCCCTCGGCCCCCAGCACGGGCTTGGCTCAGACTGCAAGCCAGAGCCTGCAGCTCAGCAGGTAAACCTGGCCAACCGCCCGCATTTGCATCTTACTGCAGCCTGGTTTTCTCCAGTCACCATGTCAGAATTCTGGTAAAACTCAAAACAATTTTCATTCTTTGTGAATATTGGTTCCTCAGAAAAATCCAGCTGTCAATCTACGTGCCAAAAGAGAAAGGGAGGTCAAGGGTGGGACTCCTCCCGAGCATGAGTGTGGGGTTGAAGGGAGCTCTTTCCCCATGGTTTACCCCAGAAGCCACGTAGTAAGCACTCAAGCCAGTGCTAAAACTAGCAGCTGCATTTTATGAGGCAAATGACATGCTAAAAAGGATATTCCCAGATTGGGGGCTGTGAAGGCCTCAGATGCATGTTTCGCCAATCAAGGGTCTGGCATTGATGTAGAGCCTCCATCATCTGTAAGAAGGTTTTCCTTTGAAGCATTCTGAGAGAGAGAGCCTGATGGCCCTGGCATTCTTTTTTTTTTTTTTTAATGTTTGTTTATTTTTGAGAGAGATGAACAGACAGCATGAGCAGGGGAGGCGCAAAGAGAAAGGGAGACACAGAATCCGAAGCAGGCTCCAGACTCCGAGCTGTCATCACAGAGCCCAATGTGGGGCTCGAACACCCATTGCACTGGAAATGTATTCTTTTACGAACACTGAAGGAAAAGAGGGGCGTTCTGATATGCAGACTATGGGGTTTGAGAGCAAAGGTTCTCCTGTGGACAAGAGCAGCTTGGGAGGCCTCTGAAGCATGGTGGTTGCCATTTCCCCTGCTCCGCAATAGCCTTCTTTTGCACATTCTCTGTACCCTCTCTCCCTACATCTCACCTCAGAGAAAGTACATTTGTTCCAATCAGACTACTTTTTGCCTCACATGGGCATAGGCATCATCCTGGGAAGGCTATAACCTCTGTAGTACTCAGCCAATGAGGAACCAGGGGAGGGGCTTGCATGCTAGGAGATAAATTGTCTGCTGTTACTGCCCTGACTGTGCCTGTCCATCAGACACCCACTCTTGCAAGAACACTGAATGCTGATTAAAGCCTCGTTCCACGGTGCTCCAAGTCTCCGTGACCCTCCTTTGATTGGGTCAGCGGGCTTATTTCTCACTAACAGACTTGGGACTTTCTACTGGATAACCTTTGCTCAGGGCTTCTTGGTGGTGGCCTGGCTAAGACTTTCTCAGAGCTACACTGTGGTCTGAGACTCTTCCAACCCAACCTTCCTCCCTTCCTCTCACTCCCTTATCGGGCATGGGGCCTGCACGGTGGTCCATAAGGGCTCTCCCCACCAGCTCCTGCTCCCCTTTCCCCCCAACCTTTCAGGTGCTGCCCCCAGTAAATCTCTTGCACATATACTTCCATCTTGGTGTCTGCTTCTTGGAAGACCCAAACTGACACATGCTCAAAGGATTTAGGAAGGCTTTACCTGTGAGCATTCTCCGGGTCAGTATATCTGAAGTAGTACCAAGCAGAATCAACAAAGGTATCCATTGTGTCCGTCTCTCTCTTGGCGGCTCCCTTGCACCTAAGAAATAAAGGAAGTTCATCAGTTGGTTTCTTTTTAAATTTTAATGCAGTTTTTCCACCGGCTTTTGAGAACGCTATGATAACTTAGTATCAATTTAGAATGTCACAAGAACAATGCCTCATCATGGATCAGTAATTCAGAGAATACTCTCCTTTTGTATTGTTCGGTACATGATGTTTTAAAGAAATTTACAAATAAAAATTTAAATCTTCACCAAGTAAAAGTCTTATTCTCCACTTGTCTGAATTTTACCTGGTAGAAAATCTAACAACCTAAGAGGATAAACCAGGAGTGTCTCTTTTGCACATTAAGTTCTATTTTTGGCATGTCCATATTGCCTTCAGCCAATGCCTAGTTTATGATACTTATGAAGAAAATCGATTTATGAAGAGAAGGTGAAAACCAAATGTAGATGTGCTGAAGAAATAACTTGGGTCTTCTCTATCTCTACCAGGGCAAGGGGCAGAAAGCAAATCCTTGGAAGAGAGGTCACCTTGGAGGCCCAAAGGCAGTGGCGTGCTGGAGCCACCCTTCACACCAGCTTGTGAGAATCAACTGTTCACACCTCTTCCCGACTCGGTGGCAAGTAATGTCAAGACAGTAGCCTAAACCCAGCCCTTGGTGGAAGTAAGTACACTACAGAAATTGGCAAACACCACAAATCAGAAGCTCCCTTCCAACACGCCCCTGCCAAAGGATGGGATACAGAAAGGTAAAGACTGCCCTACTGTTCAAGAAAGCAAATGAAGGGAGATCCTTGGTGTGTGACAGGCTGAAAAGACAAAGCGATCCTCGGGATGGGGATGCCTGGGGAGGATTAAGGCTCCACAAAGGCCCAATGCCTGAACCAGTTCTGAAACCCATGCCCAGTGTGATGGGCCCACGGGACCATACAAGCCAGGTGCAAAAGACCGGCAACTTGCAGGAACCCAAGAGAGGGTGTCCTTAGTCAAGCCTAGCGTAGGAGGGTCTCAGCCCCTGCCCCCGCCGACTCCTCCAGGCCTGGGTCAGCAGTGGGTGGGTCACGCCAGTTATCACGAGCTGCAAACAGGGGCCCTTTGCAGAGAACACAGTTCTGACTCCAGGCTCTGCCTTTTGAGGATGGATGTAGGACCAGCCACCCTTTGAAATGCTGCCCTTTTGGCAGTCAGAGTCCTTGGGGGCTCTTGGAGATTTTCAGGAGGGACATGAGGAGCCCCAAGAGCATCTGATGAATCTTTTGCTAATTTCACATGCAAGGGAATAAGTCTGCTTTTAATTCAAAAATAAAAGAAGGCTTGACTTTAGATCTTGCATCTGTGAAGCAGTTCAGACTGGCTTTACAAATTGTACCGAAGGAGACAGCCGCCACCCCCTTCCCGCCAAGCTTCTGCTTATTAAATAGAAGTGGTTGAGCAGAGAGACAGGAGCCCCAGATCTGGAGGGGCTCTGGGACTCACAGGGGCCTCCCTCTGGGGACAGCGGATGTTTAGGGGAGAGAGCCCTGAGGGAACCCTGTTTCCTACTGCCCGGGCTACTGTGAGACACTGAGCTCAACAGCACATCTCAAAATTAAAGCCAGGTCTTTTTAGTTGGAAAGCAACCAACCAGAACATAGACACTATGTGGGGAAATAATTACAAGACAAAAGTTCCTTCTTCTCCCACACTGTTAGTGCAGGTGTACAAGTCAGGAAGAAAATGCAGGGCTCAAGTGATCAAAGGAGTCGTGACTGGCTACAACCTGCCAGGATGATTTTCTTTCTAGCGGTCATGGGGGACTGGAGGACACCAACATATTTTATTACCAACACCAAAAGCTGATTATGCAGCACAGGCTACTTGCTAAGTGGGAGGGACAGGTGATGGTGACAGTGCCAATGGTATTACCATTATGAGCTCCAGCGGTACTAACGGGGTAGCAGGCAATGAGCCAAACGCTTCCCAGACATTCTCTCACTTAATCCCAGGAAGCGTGGGGATTACAAGGCAGATACCACTCATGTCCCAATTCTGCAGATGAGTAACTGAAGTCCAGAGGGGTTAAGCAATCTGCCCAAGAGTAAGGACTCCACACATGTGGTCCTTACCACTGTGCCTCCCTGATCGGACATGCTGATTCCGTGACTGTCAGCCCTGGATGCTCATTAGAACCGTCCAGGGAGCCCTGACCAATACTGAGGCCTGGGCTCTGCCCTCCCGGAATCCACAGCCAGGGTAGGAAAACTTCTCCCCACCCGCAGGGCCCTGGGCTGCCGCAGCTGGTGCGAAGGCCACCAATGTCTCTGGCAGAGAAGCCCTTCTGTCCCTGCTTATCAATACAGAGGGTGTGCTAGCTTCTCCTGGAGCCCACGTTTTTCCCCCAGAAAGACCCAGAGCTCCCTATGTTCCTGCCCACAAGCCTTATCCTAAAACCACTTGAGGGAGGACCTGAGAGGACAGGGGTAACACTTCCATGTACCAGCTGGTAGGGTCATTGTGCAGGATTACATGTGTTAATTCAGTCTCCTGAGCAGCCCTTCAAGGGTGGTTAGTTTCTGATAAGAAAATCAAAGCTCAGAGAGGTTCAGTACTTTCCCCAGGCCATAGAGCTAGTCAGCCAGCAGGGCCAGGACTTGAATCCATTACCGTCTAACTCCCCAGCTTGGGCCTTGCAATTGCACTATGGTTCCCTAATTCCTAACCTGGTACCTAGCTCTGGACTGGCAGAAGACTAAATTATTTTAACATCCTCATCATGATCGATAAGGCAGAAAAAAATGGCTTCTCCATAAAGTAGGAAGATACAGAGCCAGGACTGGTCACTTACGTGTTTAATCAGCTGGTCTGGTATCACGAAAAGCACATATGAGATAGGCCAGCGAACTAACAATAAAACAATCCTACTTCCAAAATAAGGAGGTGTTTCAGTATATTAAAGAGCAAAATCCCTGAGTGTACACACTTTCGTGGCTACCACTCTGCTGCTTATGGGAAAATTTCCACCGTCATCAAGCCACTAGGTGGGAAAACCAAGGCAGAGAAGAGAAACCATTGTCTCTCATCTCCAAGACGCCCTCTGGAATATGGAATGGACGGCAGTGGCAGTAGTTACACAGCTACGCGTGAACACGTGCAGCTTTCCATCCACTGGGTCAGGTGTTTCTGGGAGAGATGTGAATGGACATGGCCGCGTCTGCTGGCTCGGAGAGGAGAGGAGAGGGTGCTCATCCCAGCGGCTAGGCCTCAGGTCCCAGCCCCTTCTCTCAAACATCTTGAAAGACCTAGCATCTTCTTTCCAGTCCGGTGGAAGCGCCACAAAAAGGGAGCAGAGGGTGTGAAACTCCTGCTGGGCTCACACCCGGTGCCAGGGCTGGGGGCTCCTTACCTCGGGCAGGCGCAGTTCACCCAGTCCGAAGCCGCTGCCAGTGGGGAGCCTCCCTTGCCGGTAAAAGACGTGATGTGGGGCAAGGTCACGGGCAAATCCTGCAGCGGCACTGGCACGGGGCCACAGGACGGGCAGTGGACCACGGGGATGGGCGTGCCCCAGTACCGCTGTCGCGAAATCAGCCAGTCCTTCAGTTTGTTACTTGTCACCTCTCCGCCGACTCCCTTCCTCCGGGCTTTCTGAGTCAAGGCTACAAACGCATCCTGCCGGTTCATGCCTGTGAACTGCAAGGGGAAAGAGAGAAATCCTATTCTTCCCTCCACGAGGACAAGGTATCACCACCGCCCCCATGTCACCAGACTGCTATTTTTGTGTGTGGTCTGTGCGGGGCTGTGTTGTGTCTTCCTGACCCCCAGGTGCCTTTACCTTTGTGGCCCTTTCCCCCTTAGGATAATATTAAAAATTGTATTTTATGGGGCACCTGGGTGGCGCATTCGGTTAGGCGTCTGACTCTTGATCTTGGCTCACGTCAGGATCTCACAGTTTGTGAGTTCAAGCTGGGCTCTGCACTGATTGCGTGGTGCGTGTTTGGGATTTTGTCTCTTTTTCTCTCTGCCCTTCCCCTGCTCATGCTCTCTCTCTCAAAATAAATAAATAAACTTGAAAAAAATTTTAAATTATATTTTAGGACTGTGTTGAATGAAAACAAATAAAAATTTTGAAATCATAAAAGTTAACTTTTTTCCCCCTCTGATTTTAAAAGAAATTAAAACCTTTCTGGGGACCCTAAAAGTACTGGTAGGCCCAGGCCCTGTGTCCAGTGTGCCTATTGGGGACACTGGCTCTGGTTCTGCGGCTCTCCTCATCACCTGAGCCGTGAAATACTACAGAGATCATCAAATACCAGCTTTGAGTGGCCAGCAAAGAACTGCATGACACACATTTCTAACAACTAGTCCGCTGTTGGGGAAAACATAATCCAGCAGAGAAAAGGTTCAATACCCTAAAGCCGAAGTAATTCAGGCAAAGCAGGGGAATGAATTGGAGCCATAGTGGGAAGGACCATAACTGCTCCTTCTCTGTTTAAATGCTCCCATTTTATAGAGAGCATAGTGAAACACTACAAGTAGAAAAGAGAGGGGGCCCCAGGTAGCTCAGTCAGTTAAGCATCCGACTTGGGCTCAGGTCACGATCTTGGGGTTCGTGGGTTTGAGCCCCACGTCAGGCTCTGTGCTGACAGCTCAGAGCCTGGAGCCTGCTTTGGATTCTGTGTTTCCCTCTCTCTGCCCCTCCCCTGCTTGCGTTATGTCTCTCAAAAATAAACATTAAAAAAATTTTTTTAGGGGCGCCTGGGTGGCTTAGTCGGTTAAGCGTCCAACTTTCACTTAGGTCATGATCTCACGGTTCATGGGTTCGAGCCCTGCGTCGGGCTCTGTGCTGACTGCCAGCTCAGAGCCTGNTAAAAAAAAAAAAAAACAAACAAAAAAAAAAAAAAAAAAAAAGAACGGAGCCAGCATAGAATGCCAATGGGGGGCTCGTGGGTACCCTGGAATTGGTTCACTGAAGACAGGCCGCATACCTACTATGTGCCAGGCCTCTGTTAGGCATTGGGGGCACAAAGGTAAATATGCTCTGCCCCTTCCCCACAAGGATTACGGTCATGAGGCGTACAGAAATCAGTCCAGCGGTGTTCATCAAAAGCAGCTCCTTCCTTGGGGTCTGCAGGGTTTCCCGAAGTACACACGGTGTTCCCTACCATGGGAATGCCCACACTCCAGAAGGCGTCTTCCATATTCCACACTCCCGCCATCGTACAATAATGGGGTAAATGATTATAAGCTCTCTTGAAAGTCTACTTTCTCCACGTGTCACTGTCTTTACCTTCCAGAAGCTCATGGATGACAGGTGCCTCTTACCACCTGTTCTCCCTCCACCCGCTGGAAAGAATTTATTATCCTAGATATTTAGTCTAGAGCCAGGAGAGGGCTCAGTGGACTGCCTGAAGCTATCTGAAGAAGCCAGCGAGCATAATTAACGTCAGTCCCATACTAAGGGGCAGGTATCTCTCTGGATACTTCAGAAGCCTAGTTCTGACCATGAGTGCCCCCTTTCTTGCCCTGCAGAGAGATATCAAGGGCTCCCCTACAGGCACCTTGGTTTGGCTCTGCTCCGTCTCCAGCTCCAACACAGTCTAAGAGAAGGTTTAAAGTTCCGTATCTTAGAGCATGACTCACGTCTGGGGATACCATTTATGAAGTGAAGACACAAACGTGAAAGTCAGAAAATGTCACCCATATAAGGAAAAAACTTGGCCAGACTCTTATTCTTCTTATGTATCTATCTGTATACATACCTACAAAATATCCCATAGCCAGGTAATCCCAAACCTGAAAATCTTGGACCTCCAGGTCTAATTGAATCAGGATCACCCCAGCTGGGGCCAGCAAGCATCTCCTGGGTGATTCAGAAACACAGCCAGGTAGGCACTCACGAGGTGAAACTGGCAGTTTCCAGAGTCAGCTGCACATGAGAATCACGTGGGGAGCACTGAACACGCCTGATGATCTATCCATGCCTCCCACCCTGTAACCGTCAGACCAGAATTTCTGGGGTAGCACTCAAGCCATCAGTGGTTTAAAAAACTTCCCAGGTATTTCCAATGGGCAGCCAAGTTTAAGAAACAGTGCTCTAAACCGGAAGAGTCAAACCTTAATAAGCACACAAATCTCATGGGGGATCTTATTAGACTCAGAGGGCTCTAAGAGTCTCCACCACTAGCAAGTGATGCCTGTGTGGCCAGCCGGTACAGGGACCACACTTTGAGTAGCAAGGTTCTGGGCCAGTGATCCTCAAAATATGGATCCTGGATTAGTAGCAGCAGCAGCATCTGAAACTTGTTAGAAATGCAAATTCTTGGGTTCTACCTGGGACCACTGAATCACAATCTGCCAGGCACCCTGTGTTTGAACAAGGCACCAGTCGTTCTGGGGTGCGCTCAAGTTTTAGAAGCACCATCTCCGCTCTTTCCCACTCGCCCCTCACCCTACCTCTTCCATCATACTCCCTGGCCTGGGGCAACTGCAAGGCTGAGGTCAAATCCTGCCAGACCTACCGCCTGACAAGAGATAACCTGGACCAAATTAATAAACGTGGTTCAACTTCAGTGTTCATTTCCATAGATAAGCTCAACTTTAGGTAGAAACAAGTCAATAATCTGGGGAGAACAGAGATCTCTGGGAAGAACAGCCAATTTCAGTCACTCTCCCAAGGAATTAGTTTCCCTGAGGGGCGCCTGGGTGGCTTAGTCGGTTAGGCGTCAGACTTTCGCTCAGGTCATGATCTCGCGGTTCGTGGGTTCGAGCCCCGCGTCGGGCTCTGTGCTGACAGCCAGCTCAGAGCCTGGAGCCTGTTTCAGAGTCTGTGTCTCCCTCTCTCTCTGACCCTCCCCTGCTCACGCTGTCTCTCTCTCTCCTAGAAATAAATAAAAATATTAAAAAAAAAAAAAAAAAAGGAATTAGTTTCCCTGGAAGGGGGAGTTTTTTTCCAGCAGGAGATTCCCCCAAATAGAGTGACTACGATAACCATGAGCCTAGGATTGGGCTTAACTTAGAGATGATAAATTTCTAGGTCTTAAAAAAAAAAAGAATATTATTTTGTTTTCACAGATTAAGAAACAGGGCTGCAAGACTGTCAGGTATCGGATGAGTGAAATGGTAGGTTGTAATCTGCACCTGAAGGAAAACAGCTCATCAAGTCCATGCCAAGGTCATGATCTGAGGAAAACAGCTCAAGTTCATGCCAAGCTCATGATGTGGGGAAAACAGCTCATCAAGTACATGCCATGGTCATGATCTGAGGAAAACAGCTCAAGTCCATGCCAAGGTCATGATCTGAGGAAAACAGCTCATCAAGTCCATGCCAAGGTCATGATGTGAGGAAAACAGCTCATCAAGTCCATGCCAAGGTCATGATCTGAGGAAAACAGCTCAAGTTCATGCCGAGGTTATGACCTGAGGAAAACAGCTCATCAAGCCTATGCCAAGGTCATGATTGGAGATGCTGTGAGGCCCACACCATGGGGAACCCACCTCAGCAGAGCCGCGGAGTCTCTCTGTGCCATCCGGCAAAGTCTCAATGACGTGGGAGTAGGGTAGGCCTAGGGTTTGGGCTAAGCTGGCGTCCTCCGGGCTGGTGCTGGGAATTCCTATTCAGGGGAGAAGAAGCACAGGACACCTTCTTTGCAAATACTCAAGTCACAGAAGTATTGACAGCTCTGACACACTCGGCTTTAGCTCCCTCTTTTGGCTACAGAAGTTATAAAGCCACAGCGCATTCCTCGGGAAAATGGAGCACAGTCTTGGAGAAACCCACCACCCTAATACAGCCAGTTTACTAGGCTGGCTCTTTTTCCTTTAAGTCTTTATCCTGTGCTTCATTTCTTAAAAAAAAAAAGAGTTGTAATTCTAAAATACACAACTTGGGGTGTTTTGTGTCATTGAGATAGGGAAGCGCAGGCATCTGGAGAAGCTTCTTGTCTGAATTCCCTCGGTGACTGAGGACAGCGGCATTCTCTCGAGATGCAGGGCTACCTCTCCCAGCATTTCCCGGCACTCTGGAAAAATCTACTTGGTCCAGAAGTGGAAAGCTGATGACTGTGTTTCTGCACGCTGCGCTTTGTTCCCAAAGGCAATGGTGCGTTCATCCCGGGCAGAAATTTATTCTTCAGCCCATATATGCCCTCGAGATGGAGTTGAGCATTAAGTAAATGACCAAGGGCCGAGGGCCAAGGCCTGCTGTGTCGGCTTCGGCTACCCATAAACATGAGCCTCGTCACGTGGCCGCCAAGAGAGAAAACTACGGGCAACGCACACGGTGCTTTCAGTCAGCCTTCCACGGGCATCCTCCCTGGGACGCCACCCTACACAGGTGATTTAAGGTTCGGGAGACAGGTCCTAAAGTTCCCTGGCAGGACGGAACGCTCCGTGGAGTGATGGAAAGTTCCATGCCGTGCTGGCTGAGGTTACTGACCAAAAGCACCTAAGGAGGCAGATAAATGTTCCGAGTGGACTCGAAGGATGTGAAGGGGTGAGGATAAACAGCAAGCAATAAATATTACTGGGAAGCGTTCATGGTCAAGAAGGGAAAAGGGTCATTTATTAGCTTCCCAAAACGTATGGTGTTTTGGAAACATTTGGAGAAATGTTTGAAAGGAGACACTGTGGCCAAAAAATTTATTTGACCACATAAAGAATGCTCTGGACCACAGGATGGGTTATGTGGGGCTCAGCAGGATGTGAACTATTTGTTGTTGTTGTTGTTTTCATCTGTATTTTTGAAAGAGAGAAAGACAGAGTCCAAGCAGGGGAGGAACAGAGAGAGAGGGAGACAAAGAATCTGAAGCAGGCTCCAGGGTCTGAGCTGTCAGCACAGAGCCCTACGTGGGGCTTGAACTCACAAACTACGAGTTCAGGACCGGAGCCAAAGTTGGATGTTTAAACAACTGAGCCACCCAGGCGCCCTGGATGAACTATTTGTAAAGTGCAGGTGAAATGGCAAAAATACTGCTTTCTCTATTTTTTTTATTTCTATTTTTCTTCTTAGAAGGCAAGAAGCAGAACGTAGAAAATGTTAATAATGGAACTGGGAAATCAAGACAACAGGAAAAATTATTTACATGCACATCCAAAAAAAATCAGATTTTTTTTCTTTCAGGATTTTCAATATGTGCCCGTAATTTGACTCAAAATACACCCCTCCCTACCCCCTCCCAAAAAACCAAAACCCCCATCAGTAAAAGAAGCTTTTACTCTGTATCTTGGCTGGTTGTTATTAGTGAATCTTACTAATTACAAAATATGTAAAAGTAATAGAAGGAATTATTTCCCTTAAGCAACACACTTTCTAGGTTCCAATGGTCCGAAGGGAATGGCCTGAATGGCTTAATATCCATTTTCTGTTTGGATGTTTCTTCAAATCATTTTGTCAAAAACTGATCTGGGAACCGGGAGGGAAAACACGAATTTTGATGAGAAGTGCTATTTCTTCTGGGTGCCAGGAAATTGAGAGTGTGTAAGTTAACGTTCTCTGCAGGTTTCTGACACTTTGAGGCTGGCTGGGGTCTGCAGTGGGAATCTGGAAGAGGGGCGCTCGGGTTCATCCGAAGGGCAGATTTCGCACGGGCTGTTGTTAGTTCTAAGCCTTCGGTTTGCCCCCGAGCCCTGCCAGGTGACGACATTTGAGAACTCCTAGGGGTGACCGAGGCCTCAGGGGATACCCAATGCACAGTTCTAAATGCACCTCCAACCCTATTGTTGTGTCACGATCTCTTACCTGGAGGGCTCAAGTTCACCTCCTCCGCAGACCTCTGCCAAAACCCAACCCAATCCATCACTCGAGCTCAGAAACCCCATCTCCGCAGTTGCTTGGATCTATGAGCTCCGAAATTAGATTTCATGTGAGTTGTACTAGTCCCCATACCATACATATGAGTTTCACCAACGAGCTCTACTGGCCAGATACTTTTTTTATTCTCAGTAGTAACTAGCAAGCTGAGGGATACTGGGTATGTTTTCAAAATGCAGTTATTAAATAAGGGATGTTTAATTGAAGGGGCATATCATTTTTTTTCCAGAGGCAAAACAGACCATAGAGTCAGCAGGGAGCAATTCCAGTTGACGGCAACAGGCTGGTATTTTGATCTAGAGCCTGCAAAGTATATTATCCTGATTATATTTGAATAGCTACTTACCTATTTTGGAATCCAGAGAGCCCTCAAAGTCAGCGTTGGCCAAGATAACGACAGGGGCCTCCTGCTGGGTGAGCATGTTCACAGCCATCACGGGCGTGAGGCAGTCTGAAAATGAGAGCGAGGGACAGCTGGGTACTCACACCATGAGTCTCAGAGGAGACAAGTGAGAAAAATAAGCACTGGGGGTTCTGTGTTTTGTGCTAATTGTTTAAAAAATCTGTCCTTTGAAAGTATTAGTGGATAATTCACACCAGTAGAAAGAAAGTCAAAAGATTAAGCAAATACACAAAAATGCTCATCTATGCTCACAACCAAAGAAGTGAAATGGTGTTTTTACTTTCCAGATGGTAAAAGATGTTCCCGCCACCCCTTTTTCCTTCAGAAAAATACCTCTGTCAGTGGCTCAGTCAGTTAAGTGGCTTACTCTTGATTTTTGGCTCAGGTCATGATCTCGTGGTTTGTGGCTTTGAGCCCCCTCTCTCCCTTTCTCTCTCTGCCCCTCCACTGCTCACGCTCTCTCTCAAAAATAAATAAACATTTAAAAAAATACCTCAAATATACAGAAGAACAAGCAACACAAAAATCTACAATGACTAGGAGCTGTCTGGAATTCCAAATCCTAACACCTGAAAATGGAAGTAGATAGGAGAGTGGAGAGTAACTAAGCAGAGAGCAGGAGCGATCTGGACACACAAAGGCAGAACAGTTCTCCCACCTACCCTTTCTCAGGAGACAGTGGAGGATGTATTCCAGCAAAACAAAGGGGTAAATTAAGAAAGAAACAGAAATGGGATCTAGAAAACTGAGGATCCAACAAAGGAAAGAGGGTCAAGACACCCTCAGAACAAAGACAGAAGGAAGCCCTAGGCAGCAGAGGCCTAGAGAGTGACCACGTCAGGCCTGAGCAGGACAGAGGGCCCACAAAGCATCTTTTGGGGGGAAAAAAAGGGATCAATACATTATCTGACAGGTTGGAATATGGAGAAAACTTGTATTGAGAGGAGTTTTAAAGAGCCCCTGGGAGGGTGTGGGAAGACTTAGAAATTCAAAGAACACAAAGCAAATGAAAAAAAAAAAGATATCATTAACTTCAGACAAAACAGAAAGTATTACCAAAAGGAAAATGTAATCATAGTGCTTGGCTCAGTTGTGAACGACATTTATGTGGTTATAATAAAACACTTAATTTGGAATTATCCAAACAGTATGTCACCTTAAATGAAGCTTGTTACAACCACCATAGCATGGAGAAAAGCCATTAATAGATGAATCTTCACTGACAATATATGGGAATGGAAGCATGAAGACACAAACACAGTCCCAAAGGAAGAAGGGATGAAAAGTGGTAAACAATTAGCGAGTTCACTTGAGCTTAGTGCAACACAAGCAACTGACAACAGTTATAATTTGTGAACTCTTACTATCTGTATTTGCCATGTTTTAAGACTTTATATAATTATCTAAAATGTTTTACAAACCCCAAAGTTAGACTATGCCCAGGAAGCAAGCTTAATTCTTTTCCTTTCTCTTTCTTTCTTTAAAATTTTTAATGTTTACTAATTTTTGAGAGACAGAGTGTGAGCGGGAGAGGTGTAGACAGAGAGGGAGACACAGAATCCGAAGCAGGCAACAGGTTCCAAGCTGTGAGTAAAGAGCCCAATGTGGGGCTCAAACTCACAGACTTCGAGATCATGACCTGTGTCAAAGTCAGATGCTTAACCAACTGAGTCACTCAGGTACCCCTCTTTTCTTTTTTTAATGTTTATTTTATTTTAGGGAAGAGTGTGTGTGTGTGTGTGTGAGAGAGAGAGAGAGAGAGAGAGAGAGAGCGCACGCTGGGGAGGGGAGGAGCAGAGAGAGAGTAGGGGACAGAAGATCTGAAGTGGGCTCTGTGCTGACAGCAGACAGCCCGATGTAGGGCTTGAATTCCCAAACCGCGAGATCATGATCTGAGCAGGAATGAAGAGTCAGATGCTTAAATGACTAAGCCACCCAGGCACCCCTAGATTTATTCTTTTCAAAGAGGGAAAGATAGGCTCCGGAGGCATCTAAGCCAGATCTTCTCTTCTTTTACCTTGGCGGCGGGGGCTGGGGGGGATCAGGAAGCAAAGGATGGCCTAAGGTGGAAACAGAGTGACACACAACCCAAACAGGTCTCCAGGGCGCCCACGGCTGGGAGCCACCTGTGCCTGAGCTGCCTACGTGCTGACATCTGTCGAAGGGGAGACCGTATTTCTGCTGTCGTTCTGCCCCTCATCAAAGAAGGCGTGTGCACACGTGAAGTCTGCAATTATGATTAAATGTGATGAGGAAGACGGGAGATGAGGGGAGGCAGTGCAAGAGTAAAAGTCTCAGGGTAACGTCGAGAACTGGCGAGCTGGGGGGGGTGGTGCAGGGGAGGCGTATTTACCCAAACACAAGGAGGTCTGCCCCAGAGAAACAGCTGTGGCACAGGCTGACCCCAGAAATGCCTCTCCTTCCGATTCCGCAATGGAACACTTAGCTGGACACACAGCGGCACAGCTCATGACAGCACAGCTCAGCCTCCCTTGCACATGGCCATGGGGTACATGCAGAAGCGACTTCTAGGTCATGCTCTCAGAGGAAGGAGCACACCCTTCTTTCCCCGCTTCCTACTTAAAGCAATGCAGACGAAGTGCACAACATCTCAGAACACACGGGGGAGGGCAAGACCTTCGAAGGGCAGAGTGGGGTGGCAGAAAGAGCCTTGGCCATGACTGACTCATAAAGCAGACTTCTTATACTTGCTCTCAGATTCATGTGGGCAAGAAATAAACTGCTGTCTTTTTAAGTCACTATGTTTTCAGGGCTCTGTCACAGCCACCGAACTCATATCCTAAGGAACACATACCTAAAATTATTCAACGTGGCCAGGGATGGAAGCTTCTGCTATTGCTAATACTCTTTGACTGTTTTTTTGTGTGATATACGTATATTAATGGGATCTTACAAAACACAAATTAATTTGTAAAAAGAAGGATGGAGGGGAGCCGGGGTGGCTCAGTCAGTTAAGCATCTGACTCTTGATTTGGGCTCACATCATAATCTCACAGTTGTGAGATTTAGCCCTGTGTCAGGCTCGGCATTGGGTGTGAAGTCTGCTTGAGATTCTCTCTCTCCCTCTCTCTCTGCCCCTTCCCGCGCATGAATGCACTCTTTCTCTCTCTCTCTCAAAAGAAAAAAAAAAAAAAAAAAGAATTGCGAAGCCTGCTTAAAAACAAAAAACCCTACTTTCTGAAATCATATTACATGAATTATCGCTTCTCGGCCTTTTGGCTAAGATCAAGTGAAATCATATTACATGAAGACCAAAATATAAAGACAAAAGCAATCTGATCTTTAAGATACATTTCTGTGAGAATGAAGGTGGACCCTTACTTTTGCCGTATATACAAATCAGCTCAAAAATGGACTAAAGACTTACACGTAAGATAGGAAGTGAAAAGACAACCCACGGAACTGGAGAACATCTCTGTAAATCATATATCTGATAAGGGACTTGTATCTAGAACATGTAAAGAACTGTTAAAAATTCAACAACAGAAAGACAACTCAATTAAAAATGGGCAGAGGATCTGAATAGACATTTCTCCAAAGAAGATATGCAAATGGGGGCACGCCTGGGTGGCTCAGCTGGTTGAGTATCAGATGCTTGATTTTGGCTCAGGTCTCGATCCAGGGTCATGGGTTCCAGCCCCGCATCAGGCTCTGTGGTGAGCATGGAGCCCGCTTGGGATTTTCTCCCTCCCCCTCTATCTCTTCCCCTCTCTCTCCCTCTCTCTCTCTCCCACACACACACTTGTACATGCTCTCTCAAAAAAAAAAAAAAACATTAAAAAAGAGGACACACAAATGGTCAAAAAGCACATGCAAAGACGTTCAGCACCATTAGCATCAGGTAAATGCAAATCAAAACCACAGTGAGACACGCCTACCCACTAGGATGATCATAATCAAAACAACAGACAATAACAAGTGCTGGCGAAGCTGTGGAGAAACTGGAGCCCTCATACACTGCTGGCCAGGCTGTACCAGTGCAGCCGTTGCGGGACACGGTCTGACACCTCCTCGACTAGTGGGACACAGAACTACTGTATGACCCAGTACTTCCACTCCGGGACACATATGTAAGGAAATGAAAACACACGTCCACACGGAAATCTGTACTTGTGCGCACAGCAACATCATTCACAGCGGCTACAACGTGGGACCAAAATGTCCATCAACTGATGAATGGAGAAGTGAAATGTGTAATATTATCCTGAAATAAAAAGGAATGAAGTATGGACACAGGCTACGACACGCATGAGCTTGAAAACGCTACACTAAGTGAAAAGAAGCCAGTCACAAAAGGACAAATGCCATATGATTCCATTTACACAAAATGTCCGGAATCAGCACAGTTATGAAGAAAGCAGACTAGTGGCTACCCAGGGCTGTAGGACTGAGGTAGCTGCTACAGGGCATGGGAGCTCTCTGGGCTGATGAAAATGTTCTAACCCTGACTGACGGTTGTATAATTCTGTGGAGATACTAACAACCATTGAATTGCTCACTTGAAGGGTGAAACATTAAAAAAGGGGGGAGGAGGGAGTGCCTGGGTAGCTCTGTCAGTTAAGCGTCCGACTTCAGCTCAGGTCATGATCTCAAGGCATGTGAGTCTGAGCCCCACATTGGGCTCTGCGCTGACAGTGCAGAGCCTGGAGCCTGCTTCAGATTCTGTGTCTCCCTCTCTCTCTGCCTCTCCCCCACTCACTCTCTGTGTCTCTCAAAAATAAACATTAAAAAAAATTAAGGGTGAATTTTATGGTGTGTGTTATATCTCAACCAGGAAAAACAAATCAGTCTATGGACTTAAAAATTAGCAGCTCTGTAACGAATACAGACCAGCAACTTGCATGTGGTACCTGGTCAAAATCTATTAAAAAAAAAAAATTCAATAAAATCTGAAGTTCTTGACCAGGTCTAGAGCTCTCCATATTTCTCCTTGGTCAGGTGCTGGCAGCACGAAGCAGGAAGCAAGGAAGCCATGGAGAAACCCCAAGTACCTAAAGTATTTCCTAAAGTATTTCCTAAAGTATTTCCATTACCTAAAGTAATGGTGGCAAAGGAAACGTTCCGGGCAAAAAGGTACCCTCCGCTCTCGGGGCCCCACCGCGAGCAGGCAGGTCTTCCGTGCCCTCTGGATAAAACAGACAGATGGCTTTCCTTCAGTGTCCAACAGAGCGGGCTCCATGCAGAGACACTCTGTGGAAACAGGGCTGTGTGGTCAAATAAGTGTGAAACATGCCACATGCTCTCTTAGACAGTCACAGCACATGGCAAAGGTTCTGAGAAGTCCAGAAGCAAAGAAACCTGCTCACTTCTGCGGATTCCGGGCTCTGCATGGAAAGCACAGAGGCTTTCCCCTGCATATAACATCTATTGACTCATGCTGGAAAGAGGCTAGAAGGCACAGTTTGTGGGATGAAAGAAGAGACTATCACCTACGGGGGGTCCTTTCTTCATCCCATCCCCACACAGACACGAAGCACAAAGACAGCAAGATGACAGCGAGTGATTGATTATTGAATGTTCCGGGGCTTCTGGAGCCCTTGCTCTCGGATGTGTCAGTAACAACGGCGTTCTGAGGTGCCCTTTAGGGAGACCTCGTTTGCCCTTTTGCCAAAAAGCGCATCATGTAGACCACCAGTGACTCAGCGCTGAAATGTGTGGTTCCAGAGCCTCAGGGTTTGAATATTTTAATATTAGAAATGTAAGAAAAGATGCCAGGAAAAGACAGAACAGCTTCTGGAACTCTGATGATATTTCCCTATTGATGCTTTTTATGGTTTCTGGCTTCCGTCGAGTCAGAGCTTACATAACACGATGTAAGTCAGGGGCGGTCAGCGGAGGGAAGGAGGCAACATCAGTGATGGAAATAAACTCAATTTCAAGAACTCTATAGGGAAGCACCTGACGTTTTGCTCTTTGAAAGGAATCGATACCAAATTAGAGGATGCGGTACGAAGCACTTGCAGTCAACAACATGAGCAACCCCATAGGGCCAGCCACAAATCGGGACGGTGGCCCCGGCCTCTGCCCTAGCGGCCCCCCAACTTTGGGCAGCTGCTCGGGCTTCCAGCTGCTCGGGCTTCCAGCTGCTCTTCTCCTGCCCTCACCATCTCTCACCAGCACTCAACGGTACGCTGTTCCCCTGCCACCCAAGCATCTCCCCGTCCATGGGCGTCACCCTCCTCCTCTGGGCCCCTCGGGGCTCCTTCTGTACCTACAGGACCTCCCCAACCACCCTGCCCATTCCGATAGGAAAGCCAAACCCACAAAGGTCAGGTGAGCTTCCTGCAGCCCCAGTATGGCTCTGGGACCAGAACTCTGGCCACCCTGTGCCAGTGCAGGAGCTGATGGGCAGAAATCAATGTAGCAGCCGCAAAGACTCGTGTTTGAGAATGTAAACTCCCGCAAGGGGTCCATTTGGTCACACCCGCGTGCTACCCCGACTTTCAGCGGTCACCAGTCACCCTCAAAACCCGACATTGGAGGGAAAAACCAAGCCACTCGCCTGATTTGAGCCAGTTGGCAGTAGCAAATGGCAACAGCGATATGATGTTTGGGTTTAGAATGTAACCTCAGAGGCTCCTGGGCAGCTCAGTCAGTTAAGCGTCTGACTTCAGCTCAGGTTACGATCTCATAGTTCGTGGGTTCAAGCCCCGCGATGGGCTCTGTGCTGATGGCTCAGAGCCTGGAGCCTGCTTCAGATTCTGTGTCTCCCTCTCTCTGACCCTCCCTTGCTCACACTCTCTCTCTCACTCAGAAATAAACGTTAAAAAAAAAAAAAGAGAATATAACCTCAAAGTTCAAAGAAGGCATACAGCCATACTCCTATGGTGATTTTAAGTTTGAATTTCAGAAAAACCGCATTATGCCCAAGGTGCCGTGCCGGCCTTACATCACTAACAAACACCATGTGTCAAAATCCAGAGTCTTGACATGCAAAAGACTTGACGTGCAAACTAATCTGGAGACTTTGACTATGTTGACATCTGCAAAAAGAATATTTCCACTCTGAAAATTAGAATAGGAAAATTGAGCACTGAGTGTAATGTTCCATTTGGAATTATTTCAGAGATTATTAAAAAGAGGTGAGAAGGAAGCTAGTGAGCCTTTTGGGGCTAAAATAAAATGATGATCATGAAACATCACTCTCTGTACCTGCTAAAATAAGTTCTTAATTTCTTACACATAAAAGTGTCTGGAATTGATACAGTGCATTTCACGTCAGGAACTCCATCCCCTATACGTACATATATATATTCCTTTCATTTTTATTTTAGAAAGCATGTGCACCTGACTGGAGGACAGGAGCAAAGGGAGGGAGAGAGAGAGAAGCAGCTCCGTGCTCAGCGCAGAGCCCAACCCAGGAACCAATCTCATGACCTAAGTCAATATTAAGAGTCGGACACCTAACCAAGTGAGCCACCTAGGCGCCCCTCCATCTTTTATAATGTATCATCTCATTAAGCCCCTGTTAATATGACCTCATTTTATTTGTGTCACCAGATTCTGTAAGAAAACAAAATCCAAGAGCTAGATGTTTACATGTTTTTGTTTTTTGATTTTAAATATTATTCAACCATCACAGCCCACAAAGAATCTCAAAATGCTCCTGAGTTTTTCTTTTAAATGAACAGTTGAAAAGAATCCAGGTTTTCTTCTGAGTAGGTGAAAGTAAAACAGAGAGATAGCTACACGGGACTGAAATTTTAACACAGGTTTTTTTTTCTATTTCAATATAACAAGAGATGACAGCAGGTGATGCCTGCCTTGGGCCAGGGCGAACCACGCACACATCTGGCTCTCCTCTGTTACGACCCCGCAGAAGAAGGCAGGCCTGTGGCTGGTCCTGAGCATCCCTGGATGCTTGGCACATACCAGGCTCTTCCTAAGTGCTCACTGATTTTGAACTTGGCTTTCATACTGGAAATAAGCAGTTAAAAAGTCTTTTTTTTCTTCTTCTTTTTTTAAAAGTAGGTTCCATGCTCAACATGGAGCTTGAACTCATGACCCTGAGATTAAGAGTTGCATGTTCTACTGATTAAGTCAGCCAGGTGCCCCCAGCAATTAAAAATGTCTTTTCTTTTTTTTTAGGGAAAAAGCAAGAGAGAGAGCACGTGCATACATAATTAGGGAAGGGGCAGGGAGAGAGGGAGACAGAGAGAGAGGGAGAGAGAACAATTTTCTTTTAAGTTTATTTATTTTGAGAGAGAGAGAACATGAGCAGGGAGGGGCAGGGAAAGAAGAAGACAGAGAGAATCCCAAGGAGGTTCCACACATTGGTGGAGCACCCATAAACCACGAGATCATGAAATGAGCCAAAACCAAGACTTGGACGCTTAACCGACCGAACCACCAGGCGCACAAAGAGAGAGAGAATCGTAAGCAGGCTCCACGCTCGGCACAGAGCCTGACACAGGACTCGATCCCACGACCTTAGGATCACGACCTGAGCTGACATCAAGAGTCAGACACTCAATTGACTGAACCACCCAGGTGCCCCAGGCAATTAAATCTTAAGCAAAGGGAAGTTGGGATGACACTGTCTATCTTTTCAGCCTGGAAATCTTTCATTCTGGTTATTTTAAGATTAGCAATTTAAAAAAAAAAAAAAACAACTTGACATCACCATCACTAACATTTCTGTAGTCAAANGGGAAGTTGGGATGACACTGTCTATCTTTTCAGCCTGGAAATCTTTCATTCTGGTTATTTTAAGATTAGCAATTTAAAAAAAAAAAAAACAACAACTTGACATCACCATCACTAACATTTCTGTAGTCAACTAATTCAAACAGACCCTGATAATTCATACTGTGTGCTCTGGGTTGAAATTTACAGTCTATGAAAAGAGAACAGGGAAGAGAATTTTATAGAAATATTTACATTTCTCCAGAGATCTACTTCTTTTTTTAAAATATTTATTTACTTTTTTGAGAGAGAGAGAGAGACAGACAGAGCATAAGCAAGGTNTTACAGTCTATGAAAAGAGAACAGGGAAGAGAATTTTATAGAAATATTTACATTTCTCCAGAGATCTACTTCTTTTTTTAAAATATTTATTTACTTTTTTGAGAGAGAGAGACAGAGCATAAGCAAGGTGGGGGGGGCGGCGTACAGAGAGAGAGGGAGACACAAAATCCAAAGCAGGCTTCAGGCTCTGAGCTCTCAGCCCAGAGCCTGATGTGGGAATTGAACTCGTGAACTGCTAGACCATGACCTGAGCCTAAGTCAGATGCTCAACTGACTGAGCCACCCAGGCGCCCAGCTGGAGACCTACTTCTAATCGATGGGGGACTTCCTTTCGCCTGTCCAGGGTCCATACTGCCTTCTTCTGGTAAAAGCCTCCCAGTTTGTTTAGGGGAGCTAGCCCTCCTCACTGGTCATAGTCTTGGTGGTCTAACGAGGAATGTGTCTGCCCTCCCCTTGCCCAAGAAAAAGGCCAAGGGCCTGTTATCCCATCAGATACCTTTCCCTGCGACAGGAATCTTGGACCAAGCGCCCCGAGCACTGAGGGCGAGGTGAGAGCAGATTCACTCAGTCAGGGGCGCTCAACACACTGTTAGTTCCTGCTGCCAAAACATGGCCGCCCTGGGTCAGGTCTTCTTCCAGACTGGTTCCTGCTAGTCAGCATGCTTCCCACAGCCTCCAGCATGTTCTGGACAGAGATGGATTCTGCGGCGTACAACCACAGAATCCTGACTAATGCACAGGAGCTCTCCAAACCCGCACTGACCAGCAACCCCTCCCTGGCTGATTCCGGGTCAGCCTGATCCACGGACTGACCGTACTGAGCAGGGCTCTGTTCGTCTGCTCCGAGCACTGTGGGAAGTCTTTGAAATAATAACATGAAGTTGGTGAAAATGTTTCCTCTCAGTCTCGCCAGGTTCCTCCCTGTCGCTGTCAGGATAGCTGTGTTTGATGATGGAATTATAAATAAAGCAGAAGATTCAATTCCTATCAGAAAAGAGCTTTAAATAGATTATATTTAAAGAGAATTGAGCTTTCGGTCAGAAAATCAGGAAGCAGGGGTGCCTGGGGGGCTCAGTCAGTTCAGTGTCCGACACTTGGTTTCAGCTCAGGTCATGATGACCCCAGGGTGGTGGGATCAAGCCCCAAATAGGGGCTTGACACTCTCTTTCCCTCTCCCTCTCTCTCTCTGTCCCCTCCCTGGCCTGTGAATGTACACTCTCTCTCACTCTCTAAAAAAGAAAAAAAGAAATGCAAGAAGCAGACAAACTAGTAACTCAAAGTGAAACTGAGGGTAAACTTAACATTTTCAAAGCTTTTATTTATCCTGTTTTAAAATAAAAAACCAGGGGCTCCTGGGTGGCTTATTTGGTTAAGTATCCGACTCTTGATTTTGGCTCAGGTCACAAACCCATGGTTCATGGGATTGATCCCCATGTCAGGCTCTGTGCTGACAGCAAGGAGGTTGCTTGAGACTCTCTCTCTCTCCCTCTCCCTCTCTCTCTCTCTCTCTCTCCCCCTCCCTTGCTCACGTGTGCTCTCTTTCCCTCTCTCAAAAATAAATAAACATCAAAAAAAATTTTTTAGGGACACCTGGGTGGCTCACTCAGTTAAGCGTCCTACTTGATTTCAGCTCAGGTCATGACCTTGCAGTTCGTGGGTTCAACCCGCATCAAGTTCTGTGCTGATGGCATGGAGCCTGCTTGAGATCCTATTTCCCCCTGTCTCTGCCCCTACCCTTCTCTCTCTCAAAATAAATAAATAAACTTAATTTTTTTTTTAAATTTTACATTAAAATAAAATAAAACAAAATTAAATTAAATTAAAATTATAAACTACCAAGTCAGGCCTTGGGGAAGGACAAATTATCCAGGACGACATATGTAAAAGGACCATGAACCTGTGAAGCGCTGTCCCAAAGTTAAGGTGTAATCCCGGTGTCAGCCTGGACCTGGCAGCTCACCTTGGCCAGGGACGAGTGCCTTCCGAAAGGTTTCCTTCAGGGGGCTGAGCCCGTGCAGGAGTCCGTGGCTGGGGGAGATGGCGACGTGGGAGGTGCCGTAAATGGCCTCGGGGGTCGCCGTGTAGGCCGTCAGCTTTTCTCCCGTGACTTGCCCGTCCACCTGGCAGGTGAAAACAGAGTCATTCCGTTCCTCGGTGCCCCTTCCGGGCCGTGGTGCTCCCAGGCCACAGCCCCTCCTCCCTACCCTCCTCAAGCCTGCTGGGGCCAGTTTCTGGCTGCAGACCCAGGCATGCAGGGCCCTGAAATGGCCCCTGGCAGGGGCAGAGACGGGCAGGAGGGAAGAGGATCTGGGAGAAGCCCTGCCTGGGTGGCCACCGCCAGGCGTGCTTGGCGGCCCCCAATACAGGTGGTCAAAGCATGCTCAGAAAGAAGCCCCCCCATCTCCCTGGCTCCTTCATTCATGAATCAAAACCAACCATCAACATGATGTTGTTTCTGCCCTGACAAAGGGGCTATACTTTCCTCCAGGACTGAAGGAGGAAAGAAAGGCAAGAAAGGAAGAAAATTAAAGGCATCTTTTTTTTTTCCCATATATTTAAGTCCTCTGCCCATTTTATGACCTGATCATTTGGGGTTTTTTAATTTTATTTATTTATTTATTCTTTTAATGTTTACTTATTTTTAAGAGAGAGAGAGAGAGAGAGAGAGAGGGAAAGCACAAGTAGGGAAGGGGCAGAGAGCAAGAGAGGGAGAGAGACACAGATTCTGAAGCAGGCACCCGGCTCTGAGCTGTCAGCACAGAGCCCGACGTGGGGCTTGAACCCACGAACCTACGAACTGTGAGATCATGACCTGAGGCAAAGTCAGACACCTAATTGACTAAGCCACCCAGGCGCCCAAAGGCATCTACTTTTCTACTCAGAAAAAGTCACTGAGGCTAATACCATTTTGAAGAAGGAAGGACAGCTGAGCTCATGACTGAGTGCTCCTAGGGCTGCTGGAATGACTTTTAATGAAGAGGTATACATTAGGCATCAACTGAATGCACATTATATGACCTAGAGGGGACAGGTGCTCCTTCTTTCACACGTTTGTTCAAATGTGCTCATGGCACGCCAATGACATGCAGGTCTACACCAGGCCTGAGTGCCAGTTAGGTGTCACTTACGAGGCCTGGTCCCTCCCCTGAGACATCTCATTTTCAGGTGGGGCCAGGAACGGAGACAGAAACATTTTCATTAAAAAATGCTGAGAATGGGAGAGAATGTGGAAGACATTCCATGTACGGCGGCCAAACGGCTCAGAGGCCCACAGCCTTCACCCTGGCTGAGGAGCAAAGGCCTTCGACATGGGGGTGGGGGGAAACCAGACCCAGCTGAAGTGGGGGCACAGGACCCCCAAATGAGAAGGCCTTGAGAGCTGGAACAAGTCGCAGCTGGACTGAAACTCAGAAATCTGACCACCTTCTCTGAAGAGCGGTAAGAGGATGTGGTCATTTCCGGATTTGGTTTTCAAAGTTTCCGCTCTCTTACGGGAGGGCTTCTCGTGCCTGCAGTTGGGGTGGGGGGGTCACTTCTGTAGGGGAGCTGGCACAGGGCAGTGTGAGCTCTGCCCGGTAGACACCAGTATGGCTGCCGGTAGGAAGAGTCTAGAAAGGTAGGTCAGTTTTGCCTCTTGGCTGCTGTCCCCTCCTCCAGTTCTAGCCTAAGGAGAGGGATGAGTGTGGAGCTAAAGGAACAGAGCACAAAAGCCCTGAGCAGGAAAGAGACATCAGAAGAATTAAGAAACAAACACAGAAGCCATGAGGTGAGAAACGACAGTATGACAACTATCTAGTCTGGAGGGACAAGAAAAAAGGCTGCGGGGCGCCTTCCTGAGTAGGTGGGCCTTGAGTAGTGACCTTTGAGCGGTATTTCTGCACAGGCCAGCTCTCTGGAAGCCCCCAGTCCTCACCAACGTCAAGTGTGCCCAGTTTTGAGATGGTGGTAACCTTGGTTCTGCTGGCTTTTAACCTGCTTTGTGACATGAACCCCTCTGAGCCCTGGGCCCGCTGCTCAGGAAAACGCCCACACAACAGGGCACACATCATTTCCGGGAGTTCGTGGACCCGCCGAAAGCTCTGTATATATACGTGCATTGTCCAGTAGGGTGGCCACTAGCAATATGAGGCCACAGGGCACGGAGAGTGGCCAGGACTGCTGTACGTGCAAGGCAGCACACATCTCAAAGACCCCATACCAAAACCGGAATGTAAACTTAATCCCTCAATAAACGTTTGTCACTGGCTATGGCCTGAAATGAGAACTTTTGGTACACAATGGCTTAAGTCAAAGCATGTCATCAGAATCCACTGCTGTGTCTTTGCGCTTTAAAAGCATGGCCACTACGAAGCCTGAAATGACGTGTGCGCCCCGCGGTGTTTCTCCACGCGACAGGGCCGCTGCGCTGTCCCAAGCTGCAGGTCGGCTCAGCGCCTCCGAGGCCGCAGAAGGGGATTTGGGAATCGACAAGAGATGCTACTGCTCAATCACCTTCAATGTGAAGTCCAGATGGCAGCCCACACAGTCCCCGATCCAGTGGGCCTGCATGCCTTTGATTCCATACCACTCCGGAAGGTCGGCCAGCGCGTCCTGCATGGCCTGTAGGGGTGACAGGAGGGGGAGGCGGTACTTCAGAAACAGCACACGATGGGCAGCCTGGCTGAGGCAGGAAAAGCGGGACAGTAAGGAGGCTCCAGATTCAGCCCCCTTCTTGTCCACCTGCCAATCCGAGGAGCCCGGCCAGGGTCGGAAACAGACCCTCAGCACGACTCAATTCGGTGAGATGGGTTTGGCCGATTTCTCTATTCTGAGCGGGCCAAGGTTTCATGGAAGGAAAAAAATTAAGGAAAAAAGACCTTAATTAACATCCTTGATGAATGCATTGAGTGCGTTCTCTCCCATGGTCTGGGAGCTACGCAAAAGAAGTTCAAGTTTATGAATTTTGAAACTTTAAGATAAGCAACTCAATGGGGATGGCATTCTACAACTCACCTGTATCAAATATAGAACATGATAGGGGTGCCTGGGTGGCTCATTCAGTTGAGCATCTGACTCTTGATTTCAGTCATGATCTCATGGTTTGTGAGTTCGAGCCCCATGTCTGGCTCTACACTGACAGCATGGAGCCCGCCTGGGATTCTCTTTCTCTCTCTCTCTGCCCCTCCCCTGCTCATTCTCTCTCTCAAAAACTTAAAAAGAAAAATAGAACACTATATATTACATCTCTTCATTTTAAAAAATCAGCATAAAAGAATCTATCACACTGATTTCCTATTAGAAGTGCAAATCTATTTTCACAGTTATTTGTTTTGTCTACTTTTACTCCTAAATTCTGACAAAAGGGAGGCTTTTCTATAAATTACTCTCTATGGCTTCAACTACATGCCATCCCTCAGCATTTGATGATGAGACACATTCCTTCAACAGATGGATTTAAAAGTAAATCACATATTTATAATATGAGAAGTCCTATTTGTTTTATTTTTATTTTATTTTCAAATGTGTATTTATTTTGAGAGAAAGGGGAGGGGGCAGAGACAGAGAATCCCAAGCAGGCCCACACCATCAGTGCAGAGCCTGACATGGGGCTCGAACTCATGAACTGTGAAATCATGACCTGAGCTGAAATCAAGAGTCAGACGCTTAATCAACTGAAACACACAAGTGCCCCAAAGACTCCAAGCTTAAATTCTTAATTGGAATTATGATTAATTCAGGCAACACAGTGATGCTTTACTTGTCCAGTGTTTTGCAATTCACACAGTGCTTCTACACACACCTCTTCCCACATACTCAGGGGTGCTGTGGCTCACTTTCAAACCCATGAACTTAGGCCGAGAGCACCTCTCCTCTCTGATGCGAGGCTGTGGGAGCAGACAAGCCAGAAGGACCACCCACATTTACTCACATTCTTTCTCTCCAGCACAGAGATTTGCACTGTCATGCAATAAATAACACGCAGCATTTCCTATACCCATCATCTGGCTACCCATCCTGTCTCTATGTGATAGAGTCTGGAAGCTCCAAGATTCAGAACTTTCTTCTGAGGCAGAAACTGTGAATAATGGACCTCGTCAAGCTGGCCGGCCGTGTGTTCATCCGTTTCTCTACTCTACCACAGTGTATTAGCCACCTGCCCCTCCACACTGGACCTCCTCTAGGCGCTGGGGGCCCGGGCAGATCCAAAGAGGACGTGCCGGAGTCTCCACCGCGAAGTCTAAATAATGCACACAGGCAGCCTGCTGCTGGTAGTCGGGGAACTGGTCAAAATTCAATGCCAGATGCACTTAGCATCACAGAAGGTGAGATACGGGTCCTGGACACGGGGCAAGGGGAACAGGAAGATAGCGGGAAGGCAGGGAAGAAAGGAGCAGAGTGAGGGACGGGGAGACACACAAGAAGAGATGAGTAGATGGACCCCCTGAGGAGAAGGAGAGTCACAGGAGCCACAGGGGAGGAGAACAAGGCTCCGAAAAGGACAGACAGGCAGGAGAACAAGGGAGAATTTGAAATGGGCACATGGAGCAGGGGAGGGAATGAAAGGTGGGGACGAGCAAATTCTATCATGGCGGGGGAAGGGGGTGTATGCCCACCGCAGGTGCAAGGAACAGCGCTGCAGTGGAACAGGTTTCTGGCTGCTCAGTGACACGGTGACCCCTCCTGCGGCAGGGCTGGCAGTCTGGAGTGACGAGCAGGGGAAGGAGGAACAGAGAGCTATGGGACATGAAAACGGAGGTCAGACACATGCGTGCCAAATGGAAGAGGGAGCACTGGACAGCCTCGGCCATTTCAAGTTGTCCTTTGAACACAACAGTGCACAAGGCCTTAATAAGGGCAGGTCCCCTTCCTTTCTGGCAGCAACGAACCTAATAATGATGGGACACTCAGCACGATCCTCAACGCCGAGACCCAACCACCCAGCCGGCGTCTGTAGGTCATTTCCAATAACTGCTCCTAGGCTTCTCCCATTTCTGGACTGTTCCTCGTGAAAGTTGAAAAATGCCTTTTAAAGATGAAACGTAACCAAGAAGAAACTGGGGAGATTTTAAAGCCCACCTGGTAATGCGGAAAGAGGGCCCGTGAAAACCAAATAGCTGATATAGAAGATACAGGAAAAGTGTGAGGGAAGTTTTAGAACTTGAGAGTTCCCTGTGATCTGTGCTGGGGACACGATCGGAAATGCTCATGACACTTTCGTACTAGGCTCGTGTGCCCAATTTCCCAGAGTACAATTGAGGGCATGATCCAGGGGAAGTCTGAAATACTTGATGGTTTGCATAAAGTTTCACATAAGGAGTGAACTTTTGACAAGGTGACAGGATTCCTGCTCCAATTGCTCATTATGCTTCAACTAAAGGGACGTGTTTCCAGGGGTGCCTGGACGGCTCAGTCACTCAAGCNTTTAGAACTTGAGAGTTCCCTGTGATCTGTGCTGGGGACACGATCGGAAATGCTCATGACACTTTCGTACTAGGCTCGTGTGCCCAATTTCCCAGAGTACAATTGAGGGCATGATCCAGGGGAAGTCTGAAATACTTGATGGTTTGCATAAAGTTTCACATAAGGAGTGAACTTTTGACAAGGTGACAGGATTCCTGCTCCAATTGCTCATTATGCTTCAACGTGTTTCCAGGGGTGCCTGGACGGCTCAGTCACTCAAGTGGCCGACTCTCAGCTTTGGCTCAGGTCATGGTCTCACAGTTTCGTGAGTTGGAGCCCTACATCAGGCTCTGCACGGACAGCGTGGAGCCTGCTTGTGATTCTCTCCCTCTCTCTCTGCCCCACACTCTCTCTCTCAAAATACATAAATACACTTAAAAAAAAAAAAAAA
>NW_027532172.1:3380774-3387363 GCF_008692635.1 Crocuta crocuta | reverse complement strand
TTTCCTAGGGCCTGGGCATGGGCACGGCCCCCCGCCTGGCCTGGCCACTCTGCCTAAAGCACCCTTTCTTTCTCCTCACTCTCCACCTCCCTCATCGCCCATCTCTTCTTGGGTTGGCCTGCCTGCTCTTTGACGGTCGGGCCCGTCCTCTGGGTTGTAGGCCCAGGAACCCGGGTCTTAAAGGGGCCCTTTGGTGGCCTTTCAGCCTTGTTGCTGTCGCTGCCTTTCCCTCTCTTAGGGATCTCAAGAGGCCTCAATCCCATGACTGTAACAATGCAAAGCGTTTTTGTTTTTTTTTATAAAATATTTTAATGTTTCTTTATTATTGAGAGACAGAACACAAGCAGAGGAGGCACAAAGAGAGGGGGAGACACAGAATCCGAAGCAGCTCCAGCCTCTGAGCTGTCAGCACAGAGTCCAATGTGGGGGCTTAAACCCACCAACCATGAGATTATGACCTAAGCTGAAGTCAGATACTTAACTGACTGAGCCACCCAGGTGCCCCTGATACGAGACTTACCTTTAAATGTGACTTCTGGGGTGTCCAAAAATCACTCATTGTGATGGCTTAAGGCAGTGTAAGGTCTGACTCATCAAAGAAAAGTTCAATTATAGGCCTTGTGTAGGGTGCACGTATCTAGTTGGATAAGGATTCTTTGGAAACTGATTAGCCATATACATCACCAGCACAGATGAACGCTCAGCTGGCTGGAATGCTGACCTGATGGAAAGGGCCTGTTTCCTGACTCTTTTGGATAAACAACGGTTTCCCCACCTTTTCCTTTCCTGGCTGACATAAACAGAACATTAATTTGCATAGCTATATATGCACATGATCGTTTGAGAAAGCTCAAAAACAAATATTAGAAACACGTAAGAGTTTCTGTTATGGGCAGCACAGACCTGAGACACTGAACGACTAGTTTTAGTATAACCTAGAGGGTAAGGCAGATTCCAGGATTCGATCCTGGGTCTACAGTCCTAAAGATGCATGAGAGAGAAAAATGAGTAAGCTGGTAAGAACTGTAGTGTATACTTCTCTAAAACTAAGGTTTTCTGGGGTGCCTGGATGGCCAAGTCAGCTGTGTCCAACTCTTGATTTCAGCTCAGGTCATGATCTTATGGGTCATGAGTTCGAACCCCACACAGGGCTCCGAGCTGAGCCTGCTTGGGATTCTCTCTCTCGTGCCCCTCCCCTACTCATGCTCAGGCTCTCTCTCTCCCTCAAAAATAAATAAATAAACTTTAAAAAATTTTAGATAAAAAAATAAGGCTTTACTAGAAGTCAGTCCTTTCAAAGTAACCAATGGCTTTGGAAATAAGGAAATGGAATGTGGTATCCCAATTATGAATGAATCATGTACCAAAGAGTCCACGTACCCATCAACTTCAATTACAACATGGTCACTGAGCTCCTTCCTGTAGGGAAGACACTGTGTTTGGTGTAATAAAGGAGCCAGGGGCTCCGAGGACACAGGAACATGTCGCACTGCCCCATGAGTGTCCAATCAGCAAAACCCAGGAACTCTGGGCCACGCAGCCTGGCTAGTCAACAGGTGAATTATAAGAAAAAGAAAGGGATGAAGAGGCAAACGTGTAGATTAAGACACTTAAAGGGCATCATCAGGGGGCACATGAGTGGCTCGGTCGGTTGAGTTTCTGACTTCAGCTCAGGTCATGATCTCATGTTTTTTGAGTTTGAGCCCAGAGTCGGCCTCTGTGATGACAGCTCAGAACCTGGAGCCTGTGTTGGATTCTGTGTCTCCCTCTCTCTCTGCCCCTCCCACACCATCTCTCAAANAACTCTGGGCCACGCAGCCTGGCTAGTCAACAGGTGAATTATAAGAAAAAGAAAGGGATGAAGAGGCAAACGTGTAGATTAAGACACTTAAAGGGCATCATCAGGGGGCACATGAGTGGCTCGGTCGGTTGAGTTTCTGACTTCAGCTCAGGTCATGATCTCATGTTTTTTGAGGTTGAGCCCAGAGTCGGCCTCTGTGATGACAGCTCAGAACCTGAAGCCTGTGTCGGATTCTGTGTCTCCCTCTCTCTCTGCCCCTCCCACACCATCTCTCAAAAATAAACGCTTAAAAAAAATTTTTTTTAAGGTATCACAAAAAAGGGGGGGAGGGGTGCCTGGCTGGCTCAGTTGTTACGTATCTGACTCTTGGCTTCAGCTCAAGTCATGATCTCATGGTTCATGGGATAGAGCCCCACACCAGGCTCTGTGCTGACAGCTCAGTGCCTGCTTGGGATTCTCTCTCTCCCTCTCTCTTTGCGGCTCCCCTGATCATGCTGTCTCTGTCTCTCTCAAAATAAATAAATAAACTTAAAAATTTTTGTTTTATTTAAAAACATTTTTTTTAAAGGGAGGGTAAGAATAAACCACAGGGTCTAGGGAGGCACAGGTCACAACTACAGAAAACTGTGAGGAAGTGCTTATTCTACAAGTCCGGACAGTGGCTACTTGGGAGGCAGGGAAGGACATTTATTACTGGGAAGGGGCATATGGAGGGCTTCACAGTGCTGGCAAAATTCAACATCTTGACCTCCAAAGGAGGCTGCTTTAAAATAAGTAGATAAGCTATATATTTGTTTTACATGGTTATCTGCATTTCATGCCGCAATAAAAACACAACAACAAAACAACAACTGACTAAGTCTTGCACTGCAGAAGTCATAGCTCTCAGCCCCTGGAGAGCAGGGCACTGGGGAACGTTGGCCTGTAAGCCCCGTGAGTCAACATCAGACTCCCCGGGGTTTCTTTACATCCCATGCAAGGGCCTGGCCCAGAGCCCAGGACTGTGCTTTGTGCTGGACAGGTGCTCATTAAATTCCCACTTACCTCCCTCCCCTGGAGGACAGCGGCACTGCAGGGCCAGGCCGCCAGCTACCAGGCAGCGGGGAGCAGTGTCCAAGGAACACCTCCCACATGCCCGCAATTCCCTCTTCATAGCAGCACTCTCTCCACCTCACAGATGAGGAAACGAGTCCCCCACATCTTCCCTGGGTCAGCCCGCAAGTACGGGGTGAGCTGGAAAGACGCTCTGGATCCCCGTCCATCTCACACCCTCTATGGAATGGCCACCTTGCCGTCACTGCACTTAAATCCAGCTCTCCCGTGTCCGGGTTTAAATTCCGGTCCTCAGTACATTACTCAGCCCTCATTTAACTACGAAGCTTTTTCCTCAACTTTTCTCCCCAAAGGCACAGTGCATTTCTATTGCATTGGCTGCCCGGCAACTGCAGGCCCTTCTTTCTTGGGGACAATCCACGATGGGTGAGTGCCACCAACTGCGGAAGCTTCTCCGGTCCCACTCTCCTGCTCTCTGGAAGCTAAACATTGTGACCAATCGCAGTCTTGGAACACTGTGGGGGGGACCCAGAGGCACGGGGGCAACTGGTTTAAATGCCACACCAGAACTGAGAAGCTGGAGATTCTGGGACTGACAGTGGTGATGGCTTAACTAGATCTTTCCTGGGCCAAGATCCTAGCCCCGCCCTTTTTCTCCCTGATTCTGGCCAAAGCCTGGGGCTCCAGAGTCCAGCCTTCCCACCCAAAGGTATAAGCCTGATCCTCTTCTGATCAATTCCTTTGTGGATGAAATTAACCAGAGTAACTTTAGGTGGTTTGCAACCACGTTTTCTAACTAGTACCAATGGATTTAAGAAGTTTCAACATCTTGCAAAAAATCTCTATTAGCCGATACTGTACTGTCTTGATATCACTGTAACAAAAGCATAAAACCTTGAATATATTAATTATATATTGATAAAACAATATATTAATAAACTAGGAATCAACCTTCTGGTGAAACTGCACATTCTAGAAAGCCTTTTAATTTACGGAACAATTTAGAGGGTTCTTAAATGCCTGCAAGCACGTATCTAGTGCATTATAAACTCTGAAAACGACCCACGGCTTTTCCTCTCCAATAATCAATAAATTCCATTTAACTGCCAAGCAAACTCACGTGGTCTCTTGGGAGCTGGTGTCTTTCCATCTGATAAAACCCACATTACATGATTTGAAGATTAGCTCCATATCCCATTCTATTCCTTCCTGCTGCAGAAAATTCAGAGCCAACAGGGTCCAGTGCTGACTGCACACGACACCCTCCCTTCCCCTGCATTACTGAGTCACTAGGATGTAAGCTCTCTCGTCATGTTTTTCTTCTAGATTGAATTGTCAAGGCTGAAATACTTTTGGAAGAGGTGCTTTGCTTGAAATATTCAGATCTCAGTGAGGACAAAAGATTTGAATAGAATGAAATATGAATGTTTTGATATGCTAATTATGAGGGGGGGAGGCACCTGCTTAAAACCTTACCAAATCTATGAATATTTTTAAAAGCCGGAAGAAATTTAAAAAATAAACCAAATGCACTCAACATCTTGAGAACCCAGCAAATCCCGTTTCGGTCCCATTGTAAAACAGGTGCATTATGCATCACTGATTGCTGATGAACAGGGTTGTAGAGAATGCAGCCCAACGACCCCCAAGGACCTCTCCTTCATCCTGGCCTCCCCGTCTCCACCAGACCAGAGGCAATGGGAGGAGTATTTTATAGTACTGCAGTTGTTCAATCCAAAGGGCTGTTTTTGTTTCTCTGGGGTTTTTAAAATTCTTTTCTGGGCAATTATGGTGGCAGTAGATGGAATTCATCTCATCTCATGTCCTGTCCTTACATGAGGACAATAGCTGGCAGTGCCTCCCTTCCCCACCTTGGCCAACCCCAATTTATAGAAATGTTATGAGTTCATTGAATCCCAAACCTAGGGAAATAGCAGGTTTTGGGACTCTTCTTACAAGTGCTACGAAATCACTTTTTTTTTAAAGTTTATTTATTTTGAGAAAGAGTAAGCAAGGGAGAGGCAGAGAGAGAGGAAGGAGAGAGAGAAGCCCAAGCAGGCTCTGCACGATCAGTGTAGAGCCCGATGCAGGGCCCAAACCCACAAACTGTGAGATCATGACCTGAGCTGAAGTCGGACGCTTAACCGACTGAGTCACCCACATGCCCCTCAGGTATCTTTATTTAATTAAAATAAAAGACAGCTTCTTCTATCTGCAAAGCCTGGAAATTAATCCTATGAAGGAGCTTCTCACTCAACTTTTATCAATAATGACTGTACTAATACTCACCTGAAGTCAAGGTAACATTTCCCTGTGGTTATTACTTAGCATATATAAGCACTGTCATTTGCTAAGGACCCTCATGATCATTTCGACCAGAATGGGTCTGACTGTACAGCCACTATTGCTCCCTTGGAATGAAGATGCTTTAGGAAGTTGACACAGGGCTGTGCATTAGTGAGTCTGAATAGGATCCGGAGTTTAAGAACGTGAACCAACAAGAGATGAGCTGACACGCACATCCAATCAAAAAAGCTTCAGGGATACAAAACATCATCAGGAGTAAGAAAGACAAAGCTTAAACCTAAAAAGCTGGGGATAATAAGAGAATTGAATATGACATGTCTAATCGGACTCCTTCTGCCAAGAAGCAGAAATAAACCCAAGGGAATAAACCCAAGAGAGGACAGTACATGAGCCAAAGCATTAAGAACAAGGTGGGGCGGGACCACAAATAAGAATTCAAGAAGAAACTGTCTTTAAAACATGATAGACTAGGAGCACCTGGGTGGCTCAGTCGGTTGAGCGTACAACTTTGGCTCAGGTCATGATCTTGCAGTTCATGGGTTCAAGGTCCACATCGGGCTCTGTGCTGACAGCTCAGAGCGTAGAGCCTGCTTTGGGTTCTATGTCTCCCCTTCACCTGCTTGTGTTCTCTCTCTCTCTCTCAAAATAAATATAATAATTTAAAAAAATGTTTTAATATAAAAACATGATACGGGGCGCCTGGGTGGCTCAGTCACTTAAGCAGCCAAGTTCAGCTCAGGTCATGATCTCACGGTTCATGGTCTAGTTAGAGCCCCACGTCAGGCTCTGTGCTGACAGCTAGCTCAGAGCCTGGAGCCTGTTTCAGATTCTGTATTTCCCTCTCTCTCTGACCCTCCCCCGATCATGCTATCTCTCTCTCTCAGAAATAAATAAAACATAAAAAAATGAAATAAAAAAATAAAAACATGATAGATATAAAACCTCTGTAAAAAAAAAGTTTAGGCAGACTGAGAAATAAAGTGCATTTATTAACTACTAAGAGGGAGAGTTCAGAAACCAGAGCCCTGAGAGCTGGACACAGGTTTGAGGCAGAATGCAAGAATAAGATTTAATCAAAACGGACACTTTTTAAGTCTTAACCCAGCCTACTTCTGAATCAGTGTGATGTGAGTAGTAGCAATTATGTTTGAATTATTATTTGTATGTATTTTTTCCTATAACTTAATCTTGTTGCCAAGATTCCCTTATCCTTTTTCTGAAATCATTTCAAAGTAGTCCCTCCAAAGACACAGCATATATGAGCTGTAATAAAAGAAATAAATTCTGAAGGCAGTAAGATGTTTATAAAAAATCTAGATGTTCCCTCTAGAATATTCTGGAGGAATAAACTCTCACACAGCCTAGCCCCCTCTCCTGCTTTTACTCTGGCATGAGGTTGCATACAGGGATTTCCACACTGAAAGCTCA
>NW_027532172.1:3379483-3380689 GCF_008692635.1 Crocuta crocuta | reverse complement strand
AAATATATATATATATATAAATCTCATTTGGCATAATAGGTACCTTGATCACCTCCCTCTGATAGCTGTACTTTAACCTCTCTTCTGAAATACAATATGTATTTCTGGCAAAATCCATTTGTCGTGGCATCTCAAGGTAAAACATTTATTTGCAAATACAGCTTTGCTCTCCAAGAGTCTCAATTCCAGCGAAGGTGGTGCTAACCCAGAAGGGAAATGATGGTCTCTGAGCAAGACATCTGCTGATGCATGATGGTGCCTGACTCACCAACAAGGTGTGCATTCCTGGGGCCGCGGGGGTCAAAGGCAAAGAGACCCTGAGCAGCCCACGCATACGTCACGGGTGCATCTCAAAGCCAAGTGAAAGAGAGGGGACACCCCAAACGCTACTAAATAGCTTCCAAGTGGCTGAAAAGGGATGCTTTCTGGGTACCATCACCAGGCATGGCCCCACACGCATGCCACGTGGGAAAGGACATGGGGAAGGAAATCAGTTCGTGTGGTGGCAGCCAATGTGGCTAATCTCTTCTTACCCACGTATCCTCACGTTAACTCAGGCCACACCTAGCAGTCAGTCTCTTTTCCTGCTTCAGACCCAAGCAATCCACTTTTCTGAGAGCGAAGCAGTTCTAATCCCATGAACTTTCAAGGAGTGGTAACTACGGGTTCTGAAATGTCACCACCATGCCCCTAAGAATGCAGATAACGGAGGACAATCTTTCCCAATGGCAGTCACCTGTCTGGATGAGGCTGCTTCTGATTTTCACTCGGGTGACCTCACTGCCCCTGGGCTGACAGGCCAAAAGAGAGGCAGTCTTGTACCCCACAGGACGGGGTACAAGCAGTGAAACATCTACACCATGTACTCAGTCCAATCTGCAGCTCTAGGCTATCCTTGCCTAAAAAGGTGGTTTTGTTCCGGGAAAGCANCTAGCTCAGAGCCTGGAGTCTAATTTGGATTCTGTATCTCCCTCTCTCTCTGCCCCTCCCCTCCTCACACTCTGTCTCTCTCCCTCAAAATAAGTGAACATTGAAAATTTAAAAAAAAAAAAAAACCTGACTCTTGATTTAGGCTTAGGTCATGATCTCACCTTTTGTGGGATCGAGCCCCGTGGGATTCTCTCTGTCCCTCCTCAACTCACGCTTTCTCTCTCTTTCAAATAAGTAAACTTTAAAATAAAAAAAAAAAAAATATATATATATATA
>NW_027532172.1:3366491-3379391 GCF_008692635.1 Crocuta crocuta | reverse complement strand
GAATGGGGACAGCCATCCCAGGGAATATTCCATTCAATTACCTTCAAGTTGGAAGCCTGCCTATAAATTAAAAACTTGCAGAAACATAAGACCATCCCTTCCAAGGCACTCAGGTCTACAGAAGATATGTAAATAAATGCTGACATAACCCTGCTATCAGGCTGTTTTGTTTTATGATTACCAAAATGATAACAGTCATTATGGCAAATATGGAGACAGATGAAGAAAAATATCAGTTTCCCACAATCAATATAAACACCCAGGGAGGTAACTATTAATATTTTATTTCATATCCTTCTAACCCACTTATACCCTGTCTTCCACTAATTCAAAGATGCTCATTTCCCCCCACAAACTCCAAAGCTGGCACGTATCTTACAACCAGTGGTGCCTCTGACACCATTTTTCTTTAGCTGAGCAAAAAACGTAATGCCGATTGCACGTTACAACTGAAAAAACATCGTATGGGTATGGGCTCTCCTGCATAGATTTTCAGATGGTTAAGATCACGTCATTAATAAACTCTTTCTAAACTATTAGAGTTTGTCGGGGTGCCTGGGTGGCTCAGTCAGTTGAGCGTCCAACTTCGGCTCAGGTCATGATCTCACAGTCTGTGATTTGGAACCCCATGTCGGGCTCTGTGCTGACAGTTCAGAGCCCGGGGCCTGCTTCAGATTCTGTGTCTCCCTCTCTCTCTGCCCCTCCCCTGCTCACGCTCTGCCTGTCTCTCTCTCTCAAAAATAAAGATTAAAAAAACATTCTTTTAACTATCAGAGTTTGCAATTTATCAGAGTTCACAACGTATTACAGCCCTAGACAGGATTAAATCTATATTTCGAGCAAATCTGACGCTCAAAATTAGCCACCCTGGAATAGTAAACAAGACATAGAGAGAAAGGGAAGGATACTGTGGGAAACTGTCTCTTTCTATAAGAGGGGCCCTTATTTTGAATAACACAACAATATCGTATGACCACGGATGTGTCTGCTAGAGCCCGCTTCCTTCAGAACACGGCAGCCACGAATCAGTGTCCTCCCAGCAGCTGGGCTTAGAAGGTCCAGGGTATGGACAGGACGCTGGAGCAGAGATGATGACACAAAAGGCACAGCTTCAGCTCAGAGGCCAGCAAGCCCCTTCCAGCAAGAACTAGAAAACCGCCAACCACGGCGCTTTCCGTCACCTGTGCCATCTGTGCCCTCCCCCTGTACCTATTACAGTTCCTACTGTGCTCACGGCCAGCTTTCCCACAACACATGCCCTCCTTCTGTACGGGGTGCTTGGAAACGCCTTACTGCTCCGGAACCGGGGCTCAAGAGCCGGTGGAAAGCACGCAGACCTGGCTCGCAGGAGACTCAAGTTGAGACCTGGCTTTCTCGGGCTTGGGGGCCTCAGTTATAAAATGAAGAGTGGGCCGGGTCTGTAATTTTCCAGGACACCTCGAGCCAGCCATGAGTCCCCTTAGGGAGCAGGAGGAAGACACGATGTATGGTGCTTAAGAGAAAGCAATGCCTGATCCCTTTCATTTGTCTTTAAGTATCATATTGATTTTGTAATTTCAAAATCATGAGGCTTTTTTGTTGGCGTTTATGTTTTTCAGATCAGGGCAGGGATTTAAAAAGCATGGGAGACCGTGGGCTAAATGTGGGGGACCCTGTGCACTCTTTGCTCAAGTGTCTTCCGGCTTTAAAATGCAAATGTCTCCCTGAGTTCATCAGTGAACTTACCAGTCCCCACACCCAGGGACCCCCCACAATGAGGTGCTAATAAATCTCTTTACTCCCTGGGAGTCCAGGCTAACACTTCAAGAAGGAAGGAGGTCTTTACATCCCAAAGGAACCTGGCCAGAAGCATAGAAAGCCCACTCAGGGTTTAAGAGCAATGCATCAGGCTCAGTTCTGCCTTCATTTTTTCCAAATCAGATTTACAATTTATTTCACTGTCAATATAATCTAAGAAGTATATTACAACTGACCCCTGAACATGGCTTTGAAGTGCACTAGCCCGTACAGTACAGTAACATAAAAATGTACTTTCTCTTCCCTGTGATTTTATTTTGCTACTTAACATTTTCTCTTCTCTGGCTTACTTTATGGTAAGACTATTGTATGTAATACAGACAACATACAAAATATGTGTTCATCTACTGTCTATGTTATCTGTTAGGCCTCCAGTCTACAGTAAACTCTTAGTAGTTAAGTTTTTAGGAACTCAAAAGTTACCTGTGAATTTCCAACTGCATGGGGGAGGGGTCCACACCCCTGACTGCCGCCATGTTCGGGGATCAACTATATTATTTCTCTCGTTTTCCCTTGGCAATCATTCCTTCTATCTTAGAAACAGAACCCAAAAAAACAACACAAACAGGGAAGCTTCTGGTTTGCCAAGCGTGCATGCTGACCAGGAGCCTGTGTGTCCGCTTCACAAGTGCTTTGGAGACGCTGTGCAAGCATGGCTGTCCTCCAGTCTCGGACAGGAGGGACACAGGGTGGGCACGAGGCCCCAGGGCTAAGGGAGGGCACATGCAGATGTGACCAGGCACCGATGGGGGCCCTTCTGGGGGGGAACACAAAGGCCCTGTGTTCAGGAGGAAATCTAATTGTCAGTGTCCTCTCCGTACAATCCAGAAACACTGTGGCTTCATGAATCTGAGCCAGGACCCCACGCTGTGCTGGCTCTGGTGAGCCCTTCCAGGCAGAAGTTCCTTCCGGGGCCCGCACAGAGCCGGCCAGCCACCCCACCCCCCTGCAGTCTCACCGTCACCCCGGCTGTGGCAGTGGTGGGGACACAAGTCTCCTGATCCACACCAGGCAGCATGAGGCTTGCCCGGGCGCCGCTGGGGAACTGCCAGCCTCCAGCCTCCAGCCTCCAGCCTTCCTTTTGGCTCTGTTCCCCCACCTCCCTGAGCCCTGCCCACTCCCACCCCCAGGAGTACTTCTGAGGGCCTTGGGGGGCGGCTCTCCCTGTAAGAAGGTCGACAGTCACCCTGAGGAGTATAGAGGGGACAGCACGGAAGGTGGGGGCTTGAGTTCACCTTACGGCTTAGGAGAGGAAAGACTGTGGAGAGGCGGGGAATACAGAGAAGAGAGAGAAGTTAAGAGACGTTATGTAAGAAGGAGAAGATTGAACAACTAATTAGTTCTGTGAGACAGGGTGTCAAAACCAGATCCTGGGGACGGGAGCCGCGTCTGCGGTTTCCAGAAGAGACAGTCAGGGCCTGGGGGAGAATGCCCACAGGAAGCTGGCGCTCAGGGTGTTGGGGTGTGCTCTCCGGGCTCCGGGGCCCACAGCCTGCACGGCTCGGCCACTCCTCCCCATGACTCAGCAGCTGATGAAGCATTGTTTCTGAGGTGGCGGCACATGGCCAGGCCTGGCTGACCACGGAGGAGCACGGCGGGGAGGACGCAATAATAGCTTTAAACCACGGGGCTCTTCAGAGAAATCTTGGCGGTGGATAAACTCCAGCATTGTCGTTAAATGTGTCCCTGGCCGGTGTCCTCACACCGTTTTATCCCAATAGCCTTGCAAAAAGGCTGACGGCTCGTTAGATCTTTCTCACTCGTTCCCCTTGGTTCCCAGAAACTTCGCAGCCAACCTCGAATATGGATCTATACCCAACGCGTGAAGGCCCAGGCCGCACACACAGGAAGGAGGCGGCCCTGGAGCTGAGGGTCCCTCTCGGGTGCAGGGAGCAGGGTGCAGCCCAGTCACCAGACCTCACGGAGCAGTCCCTTCGCAGAACTTAGGAGAAGCATGGGGAGGACACGCGGGTGTCGCGGAGGGTCCCGGCATCCCCCGTGACCCTGCCTCGGTTCTGGAGCTGACAGCGGACCCGAGGGCAGAAAGCCAGCTGCCAGGCCCGCCTTCCGGAAGACAGCCAAGTGCTTTCACAAGCAACGCAAGGCCTCAGGACTGGAACAAGGGTGCTCGAGGGTCCCCATTCCAGGGGGCAGGGGACCCCTAAGCACCCAGTGCCACATGCTGGACACTGGAGCTTACACCTCGGCTCCCCTCTGGGGTGGTCTTTCTGCTCAGGCCTCCTCCCTGCCCCCCAAAGAGCTCGTGTTGTAAACCCCACCCCCCTTCCCTCACCTCCTTGCCCCTCCAAACCATATTTTCACTCTCTGCGGGCTCAAACGGGAACAGTATGTTCTGGTAAAGGCACCTCCACTTTACCCTGAGCTCCCAGGTGAAAATGGGGGGGGCTCCGGGGGCAGGGAGGTGGGGGACCATTCCCTCCCTTCCCCCCGGGTTTCACGAGGGCTCATGGTTGCTCAGTTGCTTCTCGCCGCAGAAATTCCACTTGGAAATACTTGTGAGACATGAAGTTTCCTGCCCGTCTGGAAGGCAACAAAATGTTCCCCGACAGATATTTTGCACTTCCCATCCTCTATCACCTCCCGGAGTGCAGGGTCAACCTGGGGCTCCTCCTCCTGGCCCCAATGGACTCTCCTGCACTGTCACAGTGATCCCAATGGGCTGTGCTGCTCCATCTCAGAACGTCCCCTGCACTGGCCTCCACACTCTCTGCTAGTGCCTGGCCCAGGTCTGGCCAGGCGCTCAGTAATATTGGGGGAAAGAACGAATGAATTCACGCTCCCGGAGAAGCGGCACAGACTATGGGTGAAGACCTCAAGCACCTGGGTTTGAATCCCGCTGCCATTACTTACTGCCAGCGAGAGCCTCGGTTTCCACATCAGTAAAATGGGGATGAGCGGCAGACTGACCCCTGAATGATGTGAGGGTGAAGATGGTGTATGTAAGAGCCTGAGCACTGATCAGATCGGGGACAAAAGCAGGTAGGAAATGGGAGGGGGTACACAGACTTTCTCCATATTCTAGCAGCTGCCAGGTAACGCCTGGAAACTTGGAAAATAAACCCACCAATGCAGCGCGGTGCTGGCTGACTAAGCACCAGCAGGGCACGATGATGTGTGAAGAGGAGCCTATGAACAGCGCCCCAGAGGCCGAGGGCCTGCGGGAGGCAGCGTCTGGGGCGACGGGAGGCGGCCCCAGAAATCCAAACCACAAATCAATTAGACAAGTTCCAACAGGCAGCCGCCTCTCCATTTGTCTCCGCTCCCAACTGTCACCCCGCTGTCAGGAGCTGAGGCATTTGCTCCATCGGACCCCAAATCCCTTTTGCTTTCTGCCTGCAATTCAACCCCCGCCACCTCGCCACCGCCCCTGAGATACCGCCCACACAGCTCTGCCCAGACTAGTTCCCGTGCCTGAGATACCCCTTCTGCCAGTTTTCTCAACAGTTCACAGAGTAAACAGTCCTCACAAGTCTGGGGAGGGGGGAGGGGAGAAGGGAAGAAAAACCCAATAACATCACAGAATGGCCTTTATAAAGGACTTCTGCATTTCAGGGTTCCCATTAATGTGCGTGTCAGGCTTCGTTTCCCAATCTAGAAGTTACGTGGATGAAAGGAGGGCCCCTTCACAGCCGCGCCCCCACGCAAACCACTAGGTGTACGGCAGAGGCAGCCCCCAGCGCAGCAAAACCAGACGCACCTACAAAGCTCTAAAGGACACAGTCGCAGGCACAGCTCACTGACCATCCCAGCACCCCCTGGCCATCCCCTTCCCTCAAATAACTTGACTGTAGAAGCTAAAAAGACCGAGCCTGTTTTCCAAAGCCTCCCTTGAAGCTGGGGGTAGCCATGTGACATAACTGGGGCTGAGAGACCTCAGTGGGATTTTGTTGGGGGGCTATGCGAAAGCTCTTGCTTTCCAGGTAAAAGAAACAGTCACACTGCCGCCTTCTGCTTCTCTGTCATGAGTGGAAATGTGACATCTGGAGCTGCAGCAGCCATCTTGCAACCATGAGGCGATAACGCAGGAAGGAAAAGGCTGGGAGAACCAGCAAGATGCCAACTCAGAGCCCTATTCTAGTTTGGTCCCAGCAATTTGGGCCTTTTAATGTGGGAAAAATCAACTCGCATCTGCTTAAGCCACCCTTAACTCGGGTTTTCAGTTATTTGCAGCTAAAAGCATTACTAATTGGTCTGATACCTCATCCTTATCTATATAGCATACCCTCCTTACTGATTCAACACTACTTCTATCATACCAGGTTTTAAGGTAGATGTCTTATCTCATTTGATCCTTGATTTTTTTTTTTTATTAAATTTATTTTTGAGAGAGAGCGAGAGAGAGCACACTGTTAGTGCAGAGCCTGATGCAGGGCTCGAACCCGCGAACCGTGAGATCATGACCTGAGTTGACATCAAGAGTCGGATGCTTAACTGACTGAGCCCCCCAGGTGCCCCTCATCTCTGAAGTTTCAAACCCACTTACCGAAGCACCTATTATTATTTGTACATCTCTACTCAACAGTCTCAGGGTCACTCAGACTCAAAGGGTCAGGACTACGTCCCTTCCAGACTCCCTACCACGGTCAGTAGCTTAGTCATCTGCTTAGTGTCCAGGACAGGGCCCTTGTCAACAACACCATCTCCTCCAATAGGTGATTAAGTACTACAAATGTCACATCTGAATATTCTTCTAGCCTACCCACCTCTCCCCACTGCTCCCAGCTGGCCTATGCTATACACGCCTGGACTGTTGTAACGGCCTCTTAGCAGGTCTCTCTGCACCCACACCTATCTTTCCACGGTGAATTTATAAAAATCACAAATTTGACCATGTCACTCCCTTTCTTAGGGGTTCCCGTGGCCTCCACGAGAAAGTCCAAACTCTTTAAGACCTAAAAAGACTTGCCTGCTGTGACCCCTAAACCTCTCCAGCTTCTCCAGGCCTGGTTAGTCTCTCCTCCTGGCTCTCTGTTCCAGTTATACTGTCATTCTTCCAGCTTCTCAATATCATCAGATACATTTCTGCTTTGGGGCCACCACACGTGCTGTTCCCTTTGAAAGAGCTCCCCTCCAGCTTTATGGCCTTGCTTAACCCTCACTCATCCCTCTGCACCCCAAACAGTGACTTTCTGTTTCAGATATTGTGCTTTACCATTCTAGATTTCCAGTTCTTTTTTTATAAAATAGTTTCCATTTCTCTTCTGAGATTCACCATCTGTTCACTCATTAGGACCATCTTTTCCTTTAAGTCCCAGACCACTTATATAACAAATGTCTCTGGCTTTCCCTCCTAATACCAACATCTGGGTCATCTCTGAATCTATTTCTACTGGGCTGCCCCTACTCCCCTCCCCCTTTTTTTTTCACTCGATTATGAGCCAGAATTTCCTGATTCTTTGCAAGCCTTTTTTTTAATGTTGGACATGCAAGTAAAAAACCAACCCTATAGGGAGTCGGGATTATGTGGTCTCCCTCTAAAAGTGCTGAGTTTTGTTCTGAAAATTCCTTTTGAAACGGTCAGACTTACTTTTATTTTGTATTAAGTTGAGTCTACTCTGATTTTGTCTTTGGTTCTAGGGGTCATCCATACTTCTCACATAGGGCCTTTTGGGGGTCTCAACTGCATACTTCTGGCTAGGCCATACCCCCAGGATCTCTGAGCACTGTGCAGGCCCCCAGTATCTCTGGTCTCCTCTCCATCTTATTATAACCATTTTCGATTAGGCCTCATGGAGTCTTGCTTTCTGCAAGTGCAGCCCTCAGCAGAGGACCTGCCGTGCACACAGATTTCTGCTCCCCCCTCCAGTCCCACACCACGCCCCGTTCTCCCAATTTTCAGGGCACACCAAGTGCTGACCTCCGAAGATAGCTTTCTCGATAAATCTGTGCAGGAGTTCAGCGGGAACCAGGTGAATCACCATGGTAACTAACAATTGCCGTGGAACAGTTGAAAATTCACAGCTGACGATAGAAAGAATAATGTCCCTCAGTGAGATTATAACATTTTCAACAGGAGGCAGTGGTCAAAAAAAAAAAGCTAATTAGATGGTCTTTCCCACAATGCCTAGTACAGAGTCGGCGTGAGGTGACCTGCCTTCCTTTCCAAGAATGCAGTGGGGTAGACGGGGGCTCCCACAGCCTGGCATGTTATAGACAGCAACGTCCTCAGCTTTGTTTTTCTCAGTCTCTCGATATTACCATGTGCTTAAAAGGAGCAAGGCTCTGTGTTAACACGTTCTAATGGGTAGTTTTCCAAATCCATATGCTATTCTCTGCTACATTCTGGATTAATTACAATGGGAAAACTGCCTCATTGAAGATGCCTTTTGAGTGAGAAAACTGGAGGTCATAGATGCATATGGCACTGGTATTGTGAGTTGGTCTGCTGCGGTTCTTATTCAGCTAAGTTTTGCAACGATCAGAGGTTATTTTTAACTTTGTGCTTTCTTTGCATGTAAGAAATACAGTACTGGGGGGCGCCGGGGTGGTTCAGTCAGTTAAGCATCCGACTCTTGATTTCGGCTCAGGTCATTATCTCATGGTTTGTGGGACTAGCTCCGCATCGGGCTCTGTGCAGACAGCACAGAGCCTGCTTGGAATTCTCTCTCTCCCTCCCTCTCTGTTCCTCCTCCTCCCCAAAATAAATAAACAAATAAACAAAAAAAAAGTACAGTACTGGATCGCACCCAAAGTCCGCTTCAGCCCACTACCCTATCTCCAACAGAGCACCTCACGGGCCACTAGGGACGGAGAGAACTATCCTTCTTATGACAACTAGCACAGGGAGGGACATCCATGGTGCACCGTCAGCAGCCTTTTAAGAGGTCTTTTAGGTCCTGTTTATGTCCAGTCTTAAGCTAAAAAATGGAGATGACCAAATTGCCACAGGAAACGTCCCTGATATGTTCTAGTCATTTCTCTCTGGAGTTTCTGGGAGTGACCCTCAACTCCGAATCCTGGGACTTGGGAAGCTTGGAGGGGATCTTGCACAGTGATTCTGGCATGCCCAGAATGCGTCCTGCGGCTCAAGGCTGTTGGTGATTTAATAAGCCAGCTCCCTCTTTCCATAGCTGGCTTTGAATTGAATCCCTGAACACATAAAGAGCCAGAAGGCACCTTAAAGACCACTTGGCCCCACCGTCTCCGTCCAATGATGAGAAAACGGAGGCTCCTGGCTCACGCCAGGTGACAGTGCTAGTGAGGGACCCAGCACGCCAGGTGACAGTGCTAGCAAGAGACCCAGCACACTAGGTGATGGTGCTAGCAAGGGATCCAGCCAGAGGGAGCATCGGAGCTTTGGCTCCTGGCTGAGTTACTCCTCATTCTGGCCTTGCCTCCTGGAGACCATCTCGTCATGCCTTCTAGACGGTCTTCTCTGCACCCTCTGAAACATCACTCTATCTTTCTGATGGTTTTACTAGTACGATACCAATGAAGATACCTTTTTTTTTCCTTTCTAGCTTTACTGCTGATACAATCGCAAATAAAGTCAAATGTTTTTTGGCCTGTGTGGCAGCACAATGACTGTGTTGAAAGGTCGGCAAAAAACAGCTGACGATGACCTCCAGGGGCCATTCTGGAATTACCCTTAAAGCACCCAAACCCATCGCCCTCTAAATGGGTGGTCCTGAGGCTCATAGGCCACACCTTCCTAGAGTCCATCCTCAAAACCAAGACTCTGTAATACCCAGAAGGCCTTGGTGCTGCCTCCCAACACATGGGGCGCTCCTGGGGCACCTCCAGGCTGACACTCACCTTTGCATAAGCAGTTGTCTTAATAAACCACTGTCTGAGGTACTTCTGTTCCACCTTTGCTCCAGAACGCCACGAACAGCCGTGCTCATCCACCTGCTCGTTGGCAAGCACCGTCTGATCCACTGGGTCCCAGTTAACCAAGGCCTGTTATAATCCATAAGACAAAACAGTAAAATCTGGTGAGCTTCCTGAATAGGGTCATTTTCAGGTTGCCTGCGCGTGGGAAGGTCGGCAAGCGCGGTATCGCTGTATCTCCGCTCTGAGACTGGAGGACACCTCCTTGGAGTACTGCTGGGCAGGGGAACCCCCGGCAATCTGTACAGAGAACACGTGCACTACTCCACGCTTTCATCCTAGAACACGCTCAGGACCCCGGGAGCTGAGACGGCAAAAGAGGGAGACCCTAAGGCTGTCTCGTCCCCAAATGCAGCTAGATAGTTATCGTGTCATTCTGAACACCCGAGAGACCAATCGGAGGTCTGCGAGAACAAGAACTGCCAGTCTGCAAGTAAAAAAAGCGACCACCTTCTGGAAGGCAGGGGGTGTGGAGAGTTGGTCTGGGGGAGACAAAGCTACAGGTATGGCAGGAGGGAGGGGGCCTGGTTATGGAGGCTACCGCCAGGATTTTAAGCAGCGGAACACAAAATCTGAACTTGGAGAAGTCTGTCACAGTGGGGGATGTGCCTGGCTTAGAGGCGCTCAGGTGGCGAAGCGCGGAGGAACGCCAGGGGTGACAGCACGGTCTGAGGGTCCCTGGGGCACAAGAAGGATGGGTGGCAGCTATGCGCTGTGCTGTTTCTAGGCACAGGAGTGGGTAACTGAGGCTGCTTGGGGCAGTAAGAAGGAGTACTGGCTTTCTGCTGTTTTGACATGAACTCGAAACTGCTGCGCGGCCCTGCAGCCGCTTTCCTCACACAAGCTGGCAAAACCGCGGGGAGACCCTCTCCCAGGGGAGCAGAGCCCCACACTGGGCTCCGTGCTCACAGCGCAGAGCCTGCTTACATCGTCTGTCTCCCTCTCTCTCTGCCCCTGCCCTGCTCGCTCGCTCTCAAGAATAAAAATTAAAAAAATAACAAACATAAGGAATTGATAATAATACAATAATAGCAGAGGGATTTAACGTCCCCCTTACAGCATGGACAGATCATCTAATGAAAAAATCAATAAAGAAACAATGGCTCTGAATGACACACCAGACCAAATGGACTCAGATATATTCAGAACATTTCATCCTAAAGCAGCAGAATAACCATTCTTTTTTTTTTCCTAAATGTTTATTTATTTATTTTGAGGGGGAGGGGCAGCAAGAGATCAGGAGAGAATCCCAAGCAGGCTCCACAATGTGAGCCCGCAGAGCCTGCTTGGGATTCTCCCTCTCTCGCTGACCTTTCCTTGCTCTCTCTCTCTGACCCTCCACTGCTCACTCTTCCTCTCTCTCTCAAAATAAATAAACTCAAAAAAAATTTTTTTTACTTAAAAAAAGAAAAAAGCCCTTTACGCAGCACCTCTGCCTCCCGCCCCCAGCAAACCTCCAAGGATACGGAGACGCAAACAGTACCACAGGCTGCAAAAAAACCAGGACTTTATTTTCTTATCAACATTTCCCACACGCCTGGCATCTCTCAGGCTCTAGGTTACAAAATACAATGAGGGAGATGTGCTCTTAAGAGGCTTACACATTATCATAAAACCCTGGTGTTGAATGAAAGACAAATAAAAGCAAAACACAAACCCAATTTGTCCCCCATTGAAAGCCTTGGGGGGAGCGGGACAGCAAAAGCACCAAAGGAAACAGCATCTTAAATGGAAGATGCCTCAGCTGGGAGAACCCATTCGCACGTCTTCCCAGGACCGGCCCATGCACAGACTTGCAGGGCTCGGGCTCAGCCTTTCCACGAGGTGCTAACCTGGGGGTGGGCCACATGCAGGGTCCCGGGGTCCTGGGCGTGCAGAAGGTGCAGCCTTGTGAGTCCCCCGGGAACTGCTTCCCAAATCCCTTTCCTCGGCTCCCCATTCTTTTTTTTTCTTTTTAATATTTATTTATTAAGTTTTTAAATTTTATTTATTTATTTATTTTTGAGAGAGAGAGACAGGACAGAGTGCAAGTGGGGGAGGAACAGGGAGGGAGACACAGAACTTGAAGCGGGCTCCAGGCTCCGTGCTGTCAGCACAGAGCCTGACACGGCGCTCGAACTCACGAACTCTCACAGTGAGATCATGACCTGGGCCGAAGTTAAAAGCTTAACCGAGGGAGCCACCTGGGCACCCCGGGGTCTCCATTCTTCTAAACACTCTCTAGAGAGCATACAGCTTGCCCTGGAACCGGGGTCTTCTCTTCTCCGTATTCCTGGTTTAAACATTTACTTGATGGACACCTTGGTTTGTAGGCAAGCACAGTCTTGCTGTAGTTACTAGCATATCTGGACAACCTCCTTGACTATATATAGTCATTTCCTTCCCTTTCCCGGTTGACCTTGCTGTGTGCTAGCACCTACTAAAAGTCAAATCCGTGCTCCTTTATTGTTAACTACCTTATTTGTAAAACACAGCCTATACCTGTACTTTGAAATCAACCTTAAATCAGTAAGTGATTAAATCAACACACGAAATCATTAACACACCTGCAAACACACTGCACTCTAGTAGATTCTGCTCACTGCTTCCCTTAAATTATCTGGCAATGTCACAGAAGCAACCATTCCAAATAAGATAATTTCCCCAGTTGATCAAGGGTTAAATACCAGAATTCCTATTTTTTGTTCGTGTGTTTGAGCGATTGGATTGTGGGAAGCTTTCAGAAAGTCTTTTAGAAATGCACACCGTGGGGCACCTGGGGGGCTCGGGTCACGATCTGGTGGTTTTTTGAGCGTGAGCCCCCGTAGGGTAGGGCTCTGCACTGGCAGGGTGGAGCCTGCTTGGGATTCTCCCTCTCCCCCTCTCTCTGCTCCTCACCCACTTGTGCCATCTCTCTCTCAAATAAACTTAAAAAAATTTTTTTAAAAATGCATACCACAACACGAGCATAAACATCGATCAGCCATGTTCACAAGGATGGACTCTGTGCAGTAACAGTGGGGGTCCCGTCGGCTTTGCCCACTCCCCCCTCCGCTTCTCGGCCCGTGAGTTCTCAGGGGTGTGGGCGACCGAGGGCTCCGCTGGAGATTCTTGGGGTGATTTCACCTCGAATTCTCATGTATCCCTTCTCCTGTGACACAGCAGCTGCGTGGTCTAACCCTTACCCAGTGTGCCTCCTGTTCAGGGCCTCCTGCTTTCTAGTCTCCTGCTTCCCTTTACTGGGATCCTCCTCCCCTTTGCCCTCCCCCCCCC
>NW_027532172.1:3292279-3366376 GCF_008692635.1 Crocuta crocuta | reverse complement strand
ACCTGGCCTCACCCTTCACACAGTCCCTTCTGGATCACAACCTCCATTAGCACGCATTCCTCTGCTGGCCCACACATCACTCCTCAGGCCCTTGGCTACTCTCAGTCATTTCCCTCGCTTCCTTCTCCTCAGGATCTGCTTTCACATCACCAAAAACCCTTCCAGAGTGTGCCCTCAGGCAGCTGCAGGCTCCAGAAGGAGGTTTTAGGGTATCGATTTTCTCAGGGTCCATTAGCTTTTTTCCCTGACAAAACTGTGCGTAACTAAGGAACACCACATAGATCGCATGAAAACGTCGAACTCTCAAAATCCATCTCGCTCCGTTTCATCCAGAAACGGCCTGGGCCTGGATGGGGTCCGGGAGGATGGTTTCCAAGGCTACCAGTTATTTACCATCACCGCCTTCCAAAGCCACGAGGGGGCAGAGCAAGGGGGCAGAGCGGGACAGGCTGCCTCCCTGCGCAGCGAGCAGCGTTTCCTTCAGTCGGCTCCCCCAGCATGAGGCCACACAGCAAACCCAGCGGCGGGGGGGGGGACATCAGCACTGTCATCAGCCACCTCTGAAATCTCAGAGGAGGACAAAGGCAAACCCACACACGAGATGGCCTCCACAACTCCGCAGAATGCCCAAGCATAGTACAGAATCCTCCCTGCTAACTGCATCCACCACACTTTTTTTTTTTAAACCAGAGAGGTGAAATTAATGTGCTGCCAAGTGGAGGTCTTTATATTCATATTTTTGGCTGAAAACATTTTTGTTTGGCGAGAGCAAGAAGAGATTCCTTTTGCAGAGGAAATGAGCATTTTGATGGATGGTGTTAGTCGAGAACAAAAGACCGCAACACTCTGCTGAAATACTTTTCCTACATGGAAGTTCATTTGTACAGCTTTTTAAGTAGAACTGAATTTAAGGGTTAAGGCCATCTCCTATTTCAAAAAAAAGTTACGACAATGCTATTAGAGAAAAGGTATTAATATGCGGGTTATTTTTGGCTAAATATGCTTTACAGGGTATGCTATGTGCAGGCTTTCTAAAGTCAATTAGCTTTCTGATGTTAATTTCAAAAGCTTATATTTTGAGGTAAACCCTAGGAATGGAATGCCACCTGACATTAAGATGTTTGAGGTGTTAAAGCCAACTTGAAAATAGCTACCCAATAAAAGGAGACCTTGGATTGGGGCTAACGCTGATCTTCAAACAATATACCCAGTGTGCACTTTTTGTATTCTATTTAGGATTTTTTTCTTAAGATCATGACAAATTAGTGGACGCAAAAAAAAAATTATACACCAAAAGCCTTTCAGTCCACAACCAGCAATAAGAACACTATCTTTCTAAATGAAATCCATAAAATAAGCTACACTATTCTTCCCTAATACCTGGCATGGGTGAGCTGCTTTAGAATTGGCCAGGAAGATTTAGGATTTTTTTTACTTTCTACTTTTCCAATTTAAATCAACCATGACTCCAGGTGACCCTGCAGGTGTGCTCAAGCAGGTGTTTATTGAGCACAAGCTGTGTGCCAGGCACCATCCCAGGCCCTTCATAAGCACTAACTTAGTTAAGCATCTGACTTCGGCTCAGGTCATGATCTCACAGTCCGTGAGTTCAAGTCCCACACTGGATACAACACAAGCCCCGTTTCTCTCTCTCCCTCTCTCTCTCTTTCTCTTCCTCTCTCTGCCCCTCCTTGGACTCTCTCTCTTTCTTTGCCCCTTGCTCACTTGTGTTCTCTCTCTCAAAATAAATAATGAAGAGCAGAGCAGAGCAGAGAAGAGAGGAGAGGAGAAAGAGAAAATGCAGCTAACTTTAACTTACCTCCTTTTGATAGGCCAGTCCAGCCTCATAGAGTTTAACAAAGAGGTACTGGGTCCACTTGTAGTAATCTGGCAAACACGTAGTTATTTCCTGCCAAAGAGGAGGGAAAATCACTCACAGGCCATTGTAAATATTCCCCCTGTACCAGCACCAACATATGCATTGGCCCTGCAATTCAATTTTGAAAAGCAATCACACCGCAAAAATATTTACCAACCTATGCATTTTCCACCAGTTTGTAAAGTGAGGGAAGAAGCAATTCGTTCTGGAAATAATGGAGTTACTGAAATGCCACCCTACCTTTCCCAGGGTCACTTTAATGAAAAGAAACCTCAAGTTTTCTGTACACCTCTCCCCTCCATCCATGTAATTAACAGATGAATTACATTGTATGAAAGTGGGTATTACCATCTCTGTCAGCACGTATTTGGGGAATCGTGATGCTAATTCATGAACGTACTTTGTTTTGAGAGCAATCACAAAATTCAAAAGGCGTATCTGCCTGCTTCAGTACGCAGCTCGTTTGAAAACAAATCTTGCATTTCTACGTATAACCGGGACCTGCGGGCTCCTTTAGACTCATTTATATTCCATTTATCCCATTAGGTGAATCAGGCTGTTGCCTAGTTTAGGAAGACCCATTAAAATCTTTATTAAAAATTAAACTTAGAAATCACCTGGCTTGTATTTCCAAGCCTAAATCCAAGGTTCCAAAAATTTATTTTCTTCCCTGAAAACACATTTGCTATAGAAACTTTAACAAGTTACTGATTAACCAATCTCTAAGTTGATAAATTTAAGCGCAAAACCTCCACCCTATAACCACAGTTTCTTTTCCAGTGTTCTTGAACTTCAAGAAAATAGCTAACATAGAAATGGACGTAGGGTAGGGCCATACTTCCCCCAAAAGTGAATACAACTCTAACTTCCTTTTGATGAATGAATAAAAAGAGAGCTGAAAATTCCACAAATACGAGGGCCAGTATGACAGGAAAGGGGCAAGGTGTCAGGTAATTAATCTCCTGGGGCTCCCAACGGGCTATTTTTTCTTTTGTAAGATTCCTGGGTCCTTTTCTGTGCTTTTGTACTCTGAGAAAACAAGGAATTCAACTCTGATCACTCCCCCATTCCCAGCTGCAAGGCAGGTAGTGAATAACCCACCAGTGTAACAACTTTGCTCACACTGGAGCTGGCCCCTGGCGGGCTGGCCCCACGCCACACCAAGACCGTGACTCGCACGACATGGTCCCGAGGCCCCAGGATACCAGGTCTGCGGGAACGTCATGCATAAAGCACTCTGCCGACTCCAGAATGGGACCAGCACACTATGGAAGGGCTCGTCCCCCCAAACATCCAAGTTCATCTGATACTTTTTTATTATCCTTTCTCCAACTGCCAGGTGCCTGCCCCCAAACCTTGCAGGCACAGCACACACAGCCCATTTTCCTCGGTTTTCCAGACAAGCCCCCTAAGAACTCCCATTTTCTAACAAAGCCCAGGGCAGGAGCTATGTTCTAGGATGTTTTGCTTTGCTCGGGTTGAGGCATCCCCAAATCACTACTGAATATAAAATAAAATACACGGATGCCAAGAATGCTTGCACATTGAGTCAAATTTGTATCCCTCATGTAGGTTTCACAAATCAAATTCAAATCACACTGGTCCACAAATGAGCTGGGGCAGGGGGTGCATGAGGGGTAGGGGAACTGGGTAAAAATATTCGCAGACCTTATTATTGTGAACATCTTTTAAAATTCTTATCCATTAGCTTAAGGAAAGACATGAAGCAAATATGACCAAGATAATGACAATTGTTACACTGAGGGGAGTTCTCTGTTCTCTATTATTCATTCATTCATTCATTCATTCATTCATTCATGGGAGAGGGCCATAAAGAGGGAGACAGAAGATCCAAACCTGGCTCTGCACTTGACAGGCTGACAGCTGTGAGTTGGGGGTGGGGCTCGAACTCATGAACCATGAGATCATGACCTGAGCCGAAGCTGGACACTCAACTGCCTAAGCCACTCAGGTACCCCTCTATTTTTTTTATATATTTAAGTTTTTCATAATAGAATACCAAAATACTTCAAACGAATATATATATACATATGTATATATGTGTGTATGTTCTCAGCCCCTGAATCTGCCTCCATATTGAGAGAAAAATTAAACAGCAATGGGACAGCATTATTATCTTCATCTTGGTTTATGGTTTTGAAAATTACTTTTACTAGAAAAAAATAATAGATCCAGTCAGGAAAAAAATTAAAAAAAGATCGCTATCCAACTCCAGCCAAGCACTAGCCTGCTTTCAGTCACGTGTAATGCAAGGTGTGTCCCCCCGGAAATGAGGGAAGGTGAGGTGAGGTGAGATGAGGCAAGGCAAGGTGAGGCCAGGTGAGACAAGGTGAGGGATAAGGGACTGTGGGCCCCCTTCTTGCGCCCTGGCCTCAAACTTGGCTCTGATCCATTTTATTTATATTGGGTTTCTGCACACGTTTGAAGGACAAGTAGCGTCAGCTGCTAAGAGCACAGCTTGAAAACCACTGCTCCAAGGACCATAATCCACTCCCGACAGTTGGATTTCAATGCATGTTCACCTCATTCCCACTGCCCCCCGTGTAACCTGCCCAGGGGAGACCCTGAGGACAGGACCTGCCCTTCTGCCCATTTACTCCTACCTGCTGCACACAAGGCCCAGACAGCACCCTCAGTGCCGTCTACTCTGCTCGTGAACAGACCAGAACAGGTGCCCACCAGACTCCCCGGGAGCCAGTGAACCATGAACATGCTGAACCCTGCTCAGAAATGCATTTCCTGAGGGGCGCCTGCATGGCTCAGCAGTTAAGCATCTGACTTGGGCTCAGATCATGATCTCTACGCTTGTGAGATCAAGCTCCGTGTCAGGCTCTGTGCTGACAGCTGTTCCTAAAAAAGCCAAGGAACCCTTCCGGAACCTTTCTTGATGTGCTAATTTAAAAGGGCCCCCAAAACCCCAAATAACTATTTCCAGTTTTCTAATGCTTCATCTCAGTGAAAATCATCAAAGACATCTTTTTTTTTTTTTAAATATTTTTATTTATTTCTAGGAGAGAGAGAGAGAGAGAGAGACAGCGTGAGCAGGGGAGGGTCAGAGAGAGAGGGAGTCACAGACTGAAACAGGCTCCAGGCTCTGAGCTGGCAGTCAGCACAGAGCCCGACGCGGGGCTCAAACCCACGAACCGCGAGATCATGACCTAAGCGAAAGTCAGACGCCCAACCGACTAAGCCACCCAGGCGCCCCCCAAAGACATCTTAATGGAATTAAACGGCCTTAAAACCTTTGACTCTCGTCAACTGGCTAGAACTGTCATTTTTGGGGAACTATTCACTTAAATCCCATTCCTGTAGACAAAGGTCTTCTGGGGGGGGAGGGGAGGTCAGCACTCACAAAGATGGTAACAACTTTCCTTCCTTCCTTTTCTTAAGAATAGGGCTCAGACCGTCCTCTCCCCAGGGACATCCGATAATGCCTGGTGACATCTCTGTCACTACCTCTGTCACGACAGTGGTGGGGCACTATCCTACAATGCACAAGACAGTCCCTAGAACAAAAAGTTATTTAGCGCCAAATGTCACTAGTACCAAAGAGTGAAACCCTGTGCAGGCAGATTAAGGAGAGCAAACAAAAGCAACTCTCTACTGCGCTTTTTATGAAAAGCCATGGAAGTGGAAATACAAGTTAGTTGACTTAGGTCTCCTTTTCCGCCTGGTGTGAGCGCACCTCTGCTGACTATGTCTCGCTGGGTACACGGGAACGCTGTGGGGCGCAGCCCCCCACCCTTCTACCAACTCCAAGACCAACAGGCGGAGAGACCTATCGAGTCTGGAACTCTGTTCTGCATGGGAAATATGTGATCAATTTTACGGTTTAAATTTTAAATCGCGTAGTATGCCTCCAAGTAGTTTTCTGACTTGGCGAATCTCACATAATGACTTCATGTAATAAATGTCCTCTTTGGAAACTGGAGAGGCAGACATTTTTCTTGATACAGCAGCAGTTTATCCCCTCCCACAAGAGAGTCATTGAATAAATAAGAGTTTAAATAAACACCGTCTGTTGGAATCTGGCCCCCTCCAGGCCCAGCGCTGCCGGTGACCCCAAGGGGGAGCCCTGCGTCCGTGCGCCTGTCAAACATAGCTGCCTGCAAGCTGGGGGCAGTGGGGGGGAGGGGTGACAACCTGGTGAGACCACCAGAGAAGTCAAGTGAAAGATGTTCACTGGGCTCCAAACCCCTTCGCATTCCCCTGCTTTCCTCTGCCCTGTTTTCCAAACAAGCCAACGCCCACGTAGCTGTAGACTTGTTTTTAAAACAAAACCAAGTGGTTCAGAGTTACAGCTCCATAAGCAACTGCAATTCAGCCATACTCCACACAGATCTGCATAAAGGTGTCGACTTTTACATCCCCCTGAGCTCCGGAAAGCACAATCTAGATGTCAAGAGACTGAATTTATGAATCTCAGATCTAAACTGTAATCATTCCTCCATGCTGCAATTTTACATTTTACGATACCGGGTTTTTAGCATTAAAAATATTTTGCACATTCACAGCCAAACACAGAGCCCAATGCAGGAGGTGCGCTCCCTCAGAACACAGGTGAGGCTCCAAACATCATCCTTTGGGGCGCCCAGGTGGCTCAGTTGGTGAACTGTCCAACTTCAGCTCAGGTCAAGATCTCATGGTTCATGAGGTCGAGGCCTGCGTGGGGCTCTGTGCTCAGAGCTCAGAGCCTGAAGCCTGATTTGGATTCTGTCTCTCTCTCTCTCTCTCTCTCTCTCTCTGCCCCTCCCAGGCTCACACTCATCTCTTTCTCAAAAAATAAATAAATAAACATTAAAAAAATTAAAAAAAAAAAAAAGCAAACATCACCCTTTGAGGCCTGCTGCCCATACATCACAAAGTGCACAAGTTAATAACTAACCCAGCCTTGCCGGGAGCTCCTGGCACACAGTGATCTGGCCACAACAGAGCCTAAGAAGGCTGGGCCTACTTTACTGTCTGTCCCAGACATACAGCAGTGTTTGGTCCGTGAAGGAAGAATCGGGGTGGTCGGTCACCTTCTATGTACCTCACGGAAGGTCCCCTCGGGCTCAGAGTGCTCACTACAAGACTCGGAGAGAGCGTGATCTATGGGAAAGATATTCCACTTCGGAGCCAAGCGACTCGGGATCAGGTCCTTATTACCATCATTAGCTTTGTGACTCTAGCCAGGTGTCCCCAGCGAGAACACTGGGGTAATGAAGCCCATCTGAGAGGACACACCCAGTAATGTTTGCGGAGCACGTGCTGGCCACATAGGTGAGGTGGCCGGTGCCACTTCTCCTGGCGTGGCCCAGGGGGTGTCACGGAGCAGGGAGGCTGGCCTCGTCATCACACACTCAGAGGCGGGCCACTGGGACAAGGTGAAAGGGAAGGCAAAGGACCTAAGTTGCTGTCACTCACCATCACTATCCCTTCCCGAGTATCGGCCTTCTGACTAAAAAGAGGTGGTGTTTATGAGGGGACGAGCCAACACAGGACCAGATGGACTTCTCCGCACGAGGCCGTTCTGTCACCTCCAGTGCACACCCACCCCGGGCAGGGAGAGCCAGATAGGTCACCTCCCCGAAGCCCCTCCGCTCCAGCAGGATTTACTTGGGCCTCGTTCCTTGGTCTCTTGGCATCTCTGACAGACATCGGTCCCAGATCACAGAAAAGCTAACACCACGCAAAGCCACCACGCATTCAGTGTGCCTTGCGACCTCACCTTATTCAGGTTCGCTATCAAATCCAACAAATAAAACAAAAACCTGAGGTAACACGTTTATCAGTTGTTCAGTGGCCACATACGCTGGGAAGAAAGGCGAGGAACCGCCATGCGTCAGTTCCCAGAGACAAGCCAACTGCCACCTCTCCCTGGTTGTGAGCCTCTCGCCTTCAAAACAAATGAAGCCTGGAAACAGAGGGGAGAGGTGCTCATGGCCCGTTTGAAAGACTGATCTTTCCTACTGTGCATTTTTGTCATCTGGTTCTATTACAATGGAGCCAAAGGAAATGTATCATATGACCTTATCTTTTTATTCCTTCTCTGGTTCTCCAGTTGTAGAGGGAAGGGGTTCTGAAAGCACAGCATTGCTCAAAGGCCAGAGAAGCCAGTCTCAGGATTCATAGTGTGCAGCTTAAAAAAAAGAAAAATCGAAGCTGTATTAGATGTTCTTCACTGGTGCTGGTTCAAGGTTCTAGTCCATAGCTCCGTGCACCTGCTGTGTTGGAAGAAGGAAGGGGGGGGGGAATCTTCTAGAGTGGGACATTAATGGCCACCCCTATAGTAAGTCCACTAAACTTTGCACTGGCTCTTAAACTTGGCAGCACCTCGGAGAGGAGTGGTAACCATCCCTGGTGCCTGGGTCTTACCCCTGCCCTGGAAATTTCATGTGCAGCCCAAGTTGAGAATCTCTGCAAAGGGGACCCCCCCCCCCGCCAACACATCTCCCTCCCAAATGCTGCACGAGAGACAGGATCTGGTCCTGTCTTCCTGTCTTCACAGAACTTAACTGAGCCTCAATGGGAGCCAAGGGCACCATTGTGTCAACACGCGATTTCTTTCTCTCTTTTTTAATGTTTATTATTTATTTTTAAGAGAAAAAGAGAGACAGAGTGTGAGCAGGGGAGGGGCAGAGAGAGAGGGAGACACAGAATCTGAAGCAGGCTCCAGGCTCCGAGCTGTCAGCAGAGTCCGACATAGGGCTCGAACCCACAAACTATGAGATCATAACCTGAGACGAGGTCAGACGCTTCACGGACTGAGCCACCCAGGCACCCTTCGATGTCACTTTGACTATTAACAAGACATTCATGACGAGTATTTTCAAAGCAGGGAGAGCTGTATGAACCAAATACATGCCACATATACTTAAACTCGTGTTATGAATGTTTATATAGATGTCTTTCTATCTGAATATTTGTACAAGGTACACCAAAGCCAGAACAAATGAAATGGCTTATATACTATTTCCTTTACTTACATAAACTCGATGTGATGTTTAATAACATGGGAATATGATATTTGATAAAAATATTGAGTATATTTTATGGCTCCAATTATATAATGAAAAAAAATTAAAAGAATACCAGGAAAAAAATGCCAACATAAATGGGGTTGTCTCAGAATGACACTGACCACGGGTGATTTTCTCAAAACTGTAGTTTTCTAAACTTCGCTGATTTCATACAGTGACTGTGTATTACTTAGAATTATCCTACAGGTTTAAAAAACTCTTTTTGATGTTTATTTATTTTTGAAAGAGAGACAGAGCACGAATGGGGGAGGGGCAGAAAGCAAGGGAGACAGAGAACCCAAAGCAGGCTCCAGGTTCTGAGCTGTCAGCAGAGTCCAACACGGGGCTTGAACTCACAAACCGTGAAATCATGACCTGAGCCGGAGTCAAACGCTCCACTGACTGAGCCACCCAGGTGCCCCCAGCCTACAGTTTTACAGTTCTTGAGGAGACCTCCACTTTAGTGACAGTCTTACAAGGCACCCTGTGCCAGAGGACCCAGTTAAGCCACACCTGGATTCCTATCCCACAGGTACTGTGAAGTAACTAATACTGTGTTAAGCTGCTAAGTTTGAGGACAGTTGTTACACAGCAATAGCTAACCAATACATTGGTAAAAGGGGTCAATAATCGGACCAAATCCTGGGATGGACGCAAGGACTAAATGAGTAAACACAAATGATACACCTGGCAGCTGCCCAGCATGGAGATGAAAAGGCGGGGCCCCAAGAGCATCCAAGAATCACCAAGTCCTCCTCCCTACAGTGTTGGGGGGACAATCAGTCAACTTCCCAGGCCTAGGGAACACCGGGGAGGCCTAGTGCTCCGTTCTACTGGACTGAGTCTAAAATGCCAAGTACATATCTGTCCCTCTTTTTGGACCTAACAGACTTTTTGCCCCTATGATTTTAGTCTTCAAGTCTTGTTCGCTTTCCCAGACACGCTGTTAGCTCCTGATAGCAGCTGGAGGGCAATGGATGGAAGGAGCATGGGGTTGGCAGGCTGAAGACCGCGGTCTGAGTCCTGGACTCTGTCCATGGGTCTGCTGTGAACTTGCTGGTGACCCTGAACAAAGGACTCATTTCCCTGGGCCTCACTTTCTTCATCTGGAAACTGCTGTGAGGAATAAGGTTATGTGAAGAGGGTCAGCTTGCCTTCCCAGTACTGTCTGGCTCAGTATTAGTACACAGCAGGTACTTAGTAAACCTTGATTAAAGCAGGGCACCTGGGAGATTCAACCAGTTAAATAGTTACGCATCTGACTCTTGATCTCTGCTCAGGTCATGACCTCATGGTTTGTGAGTTAGAGCCCTGTGTTGGGCTCTGTGCTGACAGCTCAGGGCCTGCTTGGGATTTTCTTTCTCTCTCTCTCTCTCTCTTTCTGTCCCTCCCCTGCCCATGCATGCAGGCATTCTCTCTCTTTCAAAATAAATAAACTTAAAAAAATAAATCTTCGTTTAAACAACAAATACATCAAAATTTAGGTGGTCAAGTGTCACTATATTTTAAAAAAAAGTCTTGAGGCAAAGCCCTTGCTAATTTTCTTAAGTACAATAGGCTTTCTAAAAAAGTAGCATGTTTATTCTTGGAACCACAGTCCAGTTTTATTGATACTAAATTTTGCCGAATATGGGTTCAAAGAAGAAATGCCCCAACTCCTACCACTCAGCATTCTAAGACACCTGTACATAGAACATTCAAACTTCCAAAGGCAAAACAAACACACCATGTTTACCTCTATTAACAACATCCACAATGTCAAACAAATGATGATTAAAAAAAAAAATCCATTGAGATCGGTTTCTCAGCTCCCTGGTATAAGGCTGGCTCTGAATTCTACGTTTTTTTCTCATTTGATCCACCCATGAGAAAATATTCACTAAGGGGCTCCTACCCAGCCCTTTTCCTAAGGGACTCACTAATGGGCCAAAGCTACAGAGAGAAAATGGTGGGACAGAGAACAGAAGGGATGGATCTCCCATCCAATGGAGGTTCCATTTGTTGGTTCACTCGTTGAGTAATTCCGCAAACACTTACCGGTTACCGGTACCTACCAGCACTGGGTTGGTGGCACAGAGACCCCTCCTCCATGGAGACTGGAGCCACCTATAGCAGGCCTTCTCATGGCCTGTCCTTCCTTAATCCAAGGTCTCTCTCAAGTGTCATCCCCACTCATTCCCATTTGTATGAGGGGGGAAAGAGGGACAGTCTGCCACCCACCCTCGCTCCCGGCGCATTTGTGCCTGCCACCAGGTTCGACTTTATTTCAATTGCTTTGCACCTTTCCCATCGCCGGGGAAGGGCCAGGGATCGTGTACAGACGTGGCAGGTGGCTCCCCCCCACTCGGCCACATGGCCGCCCCTTCCTCCTTGCCGGACTGTTATTCCCCAAAATGCCCGCTGCCCAGGCTCCACAGCCTTGCTGGCCCCTCCCTCTCATTCCTCTTCCTGCAACCATCTGTTCAATCCTGCCTTTGCCAGGCCTCCGCCGCGGGCCTCCTTCGCCTTCCCTGTTCTCCTCCTTGGTGCCCAGTTGAGGGAACAGGTGTTAATATCAGGGTAATTAATTAATCACGAACCTACCATTTGCCTAAGAGCTCATTTTTCATGTAATTACGCCCCTTCATCGCAGGGCTGACCTACACTGAAAATGAGCATTTCCTGAAAACTGAAGATGGCAAAGGCTAGGCCCCATGCTTTTGTAGAACAGGTGTTTTACTCTTACAGGTCTTGTTTTTCAAACCCAGGGCTACAGCTAAATTCTCACATAATCTGGAAGGCCCATGTTCTTCGTGCTCTTGAGGCCAGTGTAGAGAACGAGTATTAATGGAAGTCATGGTCTTTGTGGTTTTAAAGACAACTCGCACTGTCTTTCGGAACCGAAATTGGCTAGCTCCATGAGCTCCTCTTCTTGCTATTTTCTTGACCATTATGTCTGGAGCACTATCATTTTTATGGGGAACCTGAATGCCGTCTCCTGACAACTATCCATAATCAGACAAACAAGAAGCAACAGTTTGCTTCATTTCTTGGTAATTGTTCTCTGCCAGCCAACGAGGGCTCCGTGGTGGCGGTCTAACAACACAGACAGCTTTTCTAACTAGCCAGTTGGGAACACAAAGCCCTCCATGAAACCGCAGATGGGACTAATGTATTTGAATTGCAATTTGTTATCAGTCAGCTTGGTCAGCAGCCGGTATTTCAACCATCCGAGCCAAACCAGCTCTCTACAACTGTTCCGTTTTCCTGGGACAAGAGAACATTAATTTCATCCGCAACGGTTTTGAAAATTTCAGGATTCACAGGACAGAGTTCATCTGAAAGGTTTCTTGAGACGTGACTTCTCCAGGTTTCCTGAATAATAAGAAGGCTATTTGTTAGACACGGGCACGGGTCCAGAGGAAGAGGAAATATCGATTCATCAATGCCACGGATGCAAAACAGTGACGGCAGTGTGCAAAATGAGCTGTCCTGCTACCCACAAGCTCCGTACTCAGTGATTAGTAGAAGCCTGGCACAGCCTGAAAGCTGTCACATGTGGCAGACAAAAAAATAAAACTATGAACTTAGAAAAAAAGTGTAGAAAATTATTTTGAATACCTTTTAGTCCAGTGATTTTTAAGGGAAGGGCTAGGGGCAGGGAACCCAGATCAGTAGAAAATTGTTTTGAATACCTTTTAGTTCAATTATTTTTAAACATAACCTATTGTCAAATTGGTTTCCATAAACACCCTAGTCCAATGATTTTTAAGGGGAGGGCAAGGGGCAGGGAAGCACAGATCAGAATCTCACAGGAGGCCAGGAGATTTTTACAACTGAATAGGCCATCTCTTCTAGGAAGATGGCATTGATGTACTTTTCCCTATTCTTCTCATGAGGTACAACTAAAAACCCTGGTCATTACATATACAAAACAAATATAAGACTCCAAAAAATGAAAAAGAGAAAGCAGAGCAGTTAAAGACTTTAGCACCTGAGGAGGGACACAGCGGGGAGTCCCATGGAGTGTCTTTATGCCTCAGGAGTCCCAGAACTGCAGCTGACTAAGCTGGTAACCTGGAGATGTCAAGGAGTGCCAGGCCAAATTTTAAAAAATTAAAAATTAAGGAAAAAAAAAAAGAAAAAAGAAAAGCCTGCTCTCTCTAGCTGGACTACCAGGCAGAGACAGACTACCCAGCAAGAAAGAAAATGTAGACATTAACTGCCCTACTCTAGACAGCATCACAGAAAAAAAATGGCAGCCCTGCCTGTACCAAGAAAGGCCTAGTGGGGAGCCTGGACTTATAATGTTGGGGGGCTACAGCACGGCACCCCAAACTCTGTGGCAGGGTGGAGTCAGAGGAAGTTAGTGGAGAGCCAAGACTTCTACCCCTACTGGGTGTTAATGAACGTTCCTCCTTGGCGGTAACAGTGGAGACCACAGAGGTGTCTGGACCTCTACCCTAATCAGCAGTAAAGAAGTCCCCCTCCCTCTCCCCGATGGAGGAGTGTCAGAGGAGTCAGGAAGACTCCTGGAGAGTCAGGAAGTCCATCCCTGCTCAGTTGCATCAAGGCCACCCCTCCACGGTGCCAGTGGAGTCCATATGGGGACAGTAATAATGTCTCCTTTCCCAGTCAGAGCAATATCAGCAGGGATCTAGTGGGGAGTCTAGCTGTAACGAGAAGGTCCTTCTTCTCCAGGGTGTCAGTAATGGCCACCTGGAGATCCTAGACTTCCACATCTACCTAGAAGTAGAGAGGCAGTGCCCCACCTTTACCCACTGGAGCAGTACCAAAGAACCCTGTTAATATATAAGGTTTAAATAAGATCCAGACTCTTAAAAGAATTCTCCAGGGGCGCCTGGGTGGCACAGTTGGTTAAGCATCTGACTTTAGCTCAGGTCATGATCTCATGGTTCACGGGTTCAAGCCCCACATCAGGCTCTCTGCTATTAGCACAGAGCCTGCTTCAGATCTGTCTCCCCTTCTCTCTGCCCCTCCCTGACTTGCGTGGTCGCTCTCAAAAATAAACATTAGAAAAAAAGAATTCTCCAATGTCCATATTTCAATAAAAAATCATTAGTCATACCAAAACCAGGAAGATCTCAAACTGAGTGAGAAAAGACAATCAACATATGCCAGCACTATCATGACCACACTATTGGAAATATCTGACAAGGATTTTAAAGAAGCTGTTATAAAAAAGCTTCAATGCAAAATTATTAACACTCTAAACATATGGGGAAAAAAAACCCAAAAAGTCTCTATAAAGAAAGAAAAGTTATAAGAATAACCAAATGGAAATTCTAGGACCAGAAAATAAAAGAACTGAAATAAAAAGCTCAAAGGATGGCTAACCAGCAAAAAGGAGGGGACATAAGAAAGAAACAATGAACTTGAAGACAGAACAATGTAACTGATCTAATCTGAACAACAGGGAAATAAAAGACTGGAGAAAAATGAACAGAGCCTCCTTTCTCTCACCCCTCAGAATGAACAGGACCTCAGGGACATGTGGAATGGTAACAAAAGATCTAATATTCAAGTCATTGGCATCTCATAAATAGAGAAGAAAGAGAATGGAACTAAAGAAGTATTTTAGTAAATAATGGCTGAAATCTTTCCAAATTTGGAAAAACAACATAAACCTCCATATTCAAGAAACTGAATGAAACTCCAAACAAGATAAATTCAAAGAAATCCACTCCAAAACAAATCATAATCAAATGTCTGAGAACTAAAGATAAGGAAGAAAACCTTGAAAGCAGCCAGACAGAAACAATGCATTACCTATAGGGAGAAAACAATACACAAGGCAGCAGATTTCTCATCTGAAACTACAGAGCCCAAAAAGAAGCGGCACATTTTTCAAGTGCTGAAAGCAAAGAACTGTCCACCTAGAACTGGATATCCAGTGAAATTATCCTTCAAGAATGAAGATGACATCAAGATATTCTCAAATTAAGAAAAATTAAGAGAATTTGTCATGAACAAAAACTAACCTTAAAGAATGGCTGAAGGAAGTTCTTTGTGTAGAAAGAAAATTATAAATATTAGGAATGAAGAAAAAGGAAAAAAAGCAAAAATATGGGTAAATATAGTAGACTTTCTTTTCAGTTTTCTGAATATATTACAAATGGGGAAAAGTAAAAGAAAGTAAGATTTCTACATTTCATTCAAACTGGTAAAATGATTATACCAGTGGACTGTGATACCTTATATATGTTAGGTAACACCTAAAGCAACAACTAAAAAATCTATACATGATACACTAAAGACAAACAAAAAGCTATAGATAAATCTAAATGCAACTCTAAAAGACACTCAAATAATTCATATAAAGGTAGAAAAAGAAGAGAAACAAAACATAGAAGAAACCAGAAAATAAATTGTCAGAATTACATATCACTAATTACATTAAAGGTAAATGGTGTAAATATATCAATTAAAAGAGTTTGGCAAAACTGATTTAAAAAACTAAACCAACTGTATTCTGTTTAAGAAAAAACAGTAGGTTGAACATAAAAGGATTGAAAATATATATTGTGCAAAAATTAATCAAAAGAAAGGAAGAAAGGCTTTATTAATGTAAGATAAAGTAGGCTAAGAAGAGTGGCTAGAGGCAAATGGGTGGCTTGGTCAGGTGAGCATACAACTCTTGATTTCAGCTCAGGTCATGATCCCAGGGTAATGGGATCAAGCCCCACATTGGGCTCTGCGCTGAGCATGGAGCCTGCTTAAGATTCTCTCCCTCTCTCTCTCTCTCTCTCCCTCCCCCACCCCCGCCACCCTTCCCCTGCTCACACACTCACTCTCTCTAAGAAAAAAGAGAGAAGAGTGGCTATATCATCAGTATACTTCATGTACTTCAAAGTAAAATGTCATAAAGTAGAATTCAGAGCAAAGAAAATCACCAGTGACAGACAGGGACATATACAATGATAAAAGGGCAAATCACCAAGAAGACACAGCAATTCTAAATGTATATGCCCCAAACAGCAGAACTGTAAAATATGTGAAGCAAGAACTGCCAAAATCAAGAGGAGAATGGAAAAATCCACAATTACAGTTGAAGACGTCAATGCTCCTCGCAAAACAAATGATAGAACTCGACAGGACTTGGAAGAACTCAACATTATCCAACAGAACCTAACTGACATTAACAGAACACTTTATCCAACAACAGCCAAATCCACATTATTATCAAAACAGATGCCAAGGCAGATCATATTCTGGGCCCTAAAACAAACCTCTACAACTGAAATCTGTGATATAATAAGAAACATATTTGTAAAATATTTCTGTCCCCATTATTGGCACAAAGCTCTAAAAATCCTTACAATTTCCTGAGAGCTGTTTTGTTTTGTTTTGTCATTTGTAGCACATGGAGTTTATGCTAATGAGGGACTGGGAGGGGAAGGGGGTCCTAGATAGCCTCAGGATGGGGATGGTCACTAGGAAGAGAGGGCGAGGTCTTTCAGCCACACCACCAACCTCCAGAAAGGAGAAGGGGTTGGGGGAGCTGGAGATTAAGCTCCATAAAAACTCTTGAACAATATCTCATGAGCTTCTGGGATGGTAAACATGCCAGAAGAGTGTCCCATTCCACTTCCATCGGGACAGAAACTCCTGTGGCTGCGACCCTTCTGCACCTCACACTGGCAGAATTTAGCAGTGAAGCCATTCGGGCTTGCTCAGTTTGGAGTCTTGAGGACTGATTCAATCTCCCTCGGAGTCAGCGGTCTATTGAGATTTCCTATCTTTTGTATGTTCAGTTTGGGTAGGTTTTGTTTCTAGGACTTTATCCATTTCATCTGCATTGTCCAATTTTAGTAATCAGAGTCTTTTTCTTCTTCAATCAATTCTTACTAAAGGTTTGTCAATTTAGCCAAACTTCTGGAAGATCCAACATTTGGTTTTGCTGGTTTTCTCTATTATTTTTCTATTCTCCATCTCGTTGATCTCCACTCCAATCTTTATTTAATTTCTCTCTTAGTTTTGGATTTAATTTGTTCTTCTTTGTCCAGCTCCTTCAAGTTGTAAGTTCAGTTGTTGATCTGACATCTCTTTTGTGTTTCAATGTGAGCACATGTAGCTGTAAATGTTCCCCTGGGTGGTACTCTTGGAGCACACCAGAAGTATTGGTATGTTGTGTTCCCTTGTTCCTTTGTTTTGAAATATCTTCTAATGCCTCTGTGGTTTCCTTGACTCACTGGTTGTTCCAGAGTGTTGTTTAATATCCTCTTGTGGGCAGAGAAAATACCTTGTGTGATATCTGTCTTTTAAAATCCGAGACTTGTAACGTGGTCAGTGGAATGTCCACTCCCTGATCCCTTGAACATGTGAACGTGTTAGCTTAGTAGCCAAAAGAATTTTGCAGGTGCAGTTAAAACAGGGAGATTATCCTAAATTATGCAGGTGAGCCCAATGGAATCACATGGGCTGGTAAAGGCAGAGATCTTGCTTTGGCTACAGTCAGAGACACAGCAAAAGGGGGAGTCGGAGGGACTGGAAGCATGAGAGGGACCCAATCACGTTGCGGGAGGAGCTACATGGAGGGCACACACAGGAGGCATGTGGGTTACCGTGAAGAAGAAAACCCTGGTCCCTGGAGGATAACCAGCAAATACATGAGTACCCGGTCCTACAGTCACCAAGAAACCGGATTCAGCCAACACCTCAGATGAGGTAAGAGGCACGTTCCTCCTCATGTCCGACAAAGAACACAGCTCTGCAGGCATCTTGATGCTGGCCTTGTAAAGTCCCCAAACAGAGGACCCTGTGAAGCCCCCAAACTTCTGGCCTACTGACACTGTGAGATAATACCTTTGCGTTGTTTTAAGATGTTAAGTTTGTGGTAACTTTTATGGTAGCAATAGAAAACCACTACAGGGTATTTGTCTAGGATAAAAATAGCTATGGGGGCACCTGGGTGGTTCAGCCAGTTGAGCATCTGACTCTTGATTTCACCTCAGGTCATGATCTCATGGTTTGTGGGACAGAGCCCCATATTGGGCTCTGCACTGGCTACACGAAGCCTGCTTGGGATTCTCTCTCTCCCTCTCTCTCTGCCCCTCCTCTGCTCACACACTTTCTCTCTCTCTCTCTCAAAATAAATAAACTTTAAAAAAAATTTTAAATATACAAACTTAAAAAAAAACAAAAGAACACATACTATGTGAGTTCATTTACGTAACTACTTAAAAGACATATGTAGGTGGTAAAACTACATTGCAAACAAGGCGTGGATGATCACAGCTGTCAGAACAGTGGCTCCTCAGCACTCCTCAGGAGTGCTCAGCACTCAGCATCTCTCCTCAGGGAGAGATGAAGTTGTGAACGAAAAAGGGCATGAAGAGAACCAGGTGCTGATAGACTTTAGTTTTGTAACCTAGGTGGTCACTATACAAGCATGTTTTATGCTCTAGACTATATATGTATAATATCACACAATTAAAGAGGTTATAAAAATACTTCTTATATTTGCAAAAACATTGCCAGCTTTCTCATAGTTTGTTTTTACTATTCACTTATGCTCTACTTTATGCCAGAAATAATTGAAGGTAGGCCCGTATTTTGATTCCTACCTAATAAGGCTCAGGAACACGATCATTCCTAAGATCCTTTTTTCTGAATAGAAAAACAAACTCACAGATCTACTGCATAAGAAACTCTGGGAGTGGGGCCCAGAAATCTGTGCTTTAACAAGCTCTCTTGGTGATTCTGATGCTCACGGAATTTAAGAACCACTGGTATAAGGACACATATAAATAATCCTTGTTATTTTCATGGAGTAACAACTTCATCTTTAAGATCTTATAGATACTGCTTCCCAATATGCTTAAAAGTGCACTGTATCCATACACCACAGGCACTCATTCTGTCAAAGGTTGAACCTGGTTGATGTGCAAGACTGACCGGGAGGCCTGATTCAGATGTGGAGAGAAAGGATTTGTGTTTTTGTGTTTTATGTTTATTTACTTATTTTGAGAGAGAGAGAGAGAGAGAGAGAGCTGACCTGTGTGAGCAGAGGAGGGGGAGAAAGAGAGAGAGAGAGAGAGAAAGAGAGAGAGGGAATCCTAAGCAGGCTCTGTGAGGGTACAGCCCGACAAGGGGCTGGGGCTCAGCTCAGATCTCATAAACGGTGAGATCATGATCTGAGCTGAAATCAAGAGTCAGACGCTTAACCGACTGAGCCACCCAGGCACCCCTATGGAGAGAAAGGTTTGGTACTCTTATTTTCTAAAGCATTTAAAGAGTGATCTAAGAGTTATCCCTTCAATAACCTTAAGAAACGTCCCTTTGGAGAGAAGGTGAGGCTCAAAGGGGCAACAGGTCGTGCCCACCACATGTGAAAGGCAAGACCTGTCACCAAAATCCAGGCCTCTGAAATGAGTGGGGAATTAATTCCACTGCCATCAGCCAGAGTGTGCGTCCCTGATAGGGATGGCCTGACTGGGCTCACGACCACCCATGAGGACGTGATCAAACAAACTACTTCCTTGAGTAACTAAACTGACAGAGGGGCCCAGGAGACCTCCATGTATAGTTGGGGCTGAAGGGTCCAAGGATGTCATCCTGGTGGAGACAAGGAACCCACACTTGTAACTACCGGACCAGCATGGCTCTGTATGAGGCCAGAGGCGCGTGTGCTACGTAGTCATGAAGAGATGTGGTTCCCAATCTCAAGGACCACAATTCCAACCACTAACCCTCAGACACCAGCACCAACGTCCCTGTAAACAGTAGGCACTGGAAGAGGAACTGCCAACTCACCAGAGCTAAAGCAGAGAAAGCCCCTTGGCCTCCCACCCGAAGGAGAACCTCCAGAAAAAGGTAAGTTTTCTGCCTCTGCCAGACAAACTGCTTCACCCCTGTAAGGACCTAAAAGACTCTGCGAGTCACTTTGCGTGCCTGTGACACGTTGTCAAGGCAACCACGGCTCCCAGCTCTTGCAACGGGAGAATCTTCCCAACCATGTTTTGAAGGCACTCACTTGCCCCCAGGTTCTTTTTGTTTTAAGCTATTCTTTAAATTCTTCTAAAATAAAAAACGTTAAAAATGTATCTTTCTGCTCTCCCGGAGCCCTCATTATTTCTTGGGGTTTACTCCTCCCTAACAGATGTGCGGGGTGCGGGTCCTCTATGTAAACACAATGCCAAGGTGAACGGCCGTCAAGTAGACATAATTTTCACTTCGTAATCATACAAATCACGCCACCTTTGGAAATACACTCATGCAGGTGTGGCCCAAAGAGCTTATGTGTTCTGCACAGAAAAGAGGGTGCTGTTCCCAAAACCTTGATAACAACAAGAAGTGGTGGGGGGGAGGAAGAGCCAAACGAAGGCCAGCAAGGGTGCAGGCAGACAAACACTGGTGGAAACAGGTATTTACAAGACAACCAGGGCAATGTGCAAACCAGCTGGAATTTCATGTTACGGGATCGTCCCTTCTTGTTTCAGGTGAGACAACAGAAATGTGAAGGAAGAAGAGAGGAAGGAAGGAGGAAAGAGTGAGCCTTCCTCTCCTAGCGATAGATACCAAATTCTTTTTTTTTTTTTTAACTTTTATGCATTTTGGAGACAGAGAGAGAGAGAGAGACAGAGTGTGAGCAGGGGAGGGACAGAGAGAGAGACACAGAATTTGAAGCAGGCTCCAGGTTCTGAGCTGTCAGCATAGAGCCTGATGCGGGTTTCGAAGCCACGAACCATGAGATCATGACCTGACCCAAAGTCGGACTTAATCAACTGAGCCACCCAGGCGCCCCCAGAATCTTTTTTTTTTTAATGTTTATTTACTATTATTTTTTATGAGGAGAGGGAGTGGCAGAGAGAGAGGGAGACAGATGATCTGAAACAAGCTCTGTGCTGACAGCACAGAGCCCGATGTGGGGCTCAAACTCATGAACCATGAGATCATGACCTGAGCCAAAGTCAGACACTTAACCGACTGAGCCACCCAAGTGTTCCTAGATACTGAATTCTTTACAGAGAAAGTTATCTGGCCTCTTTCTTGCTGGAAAGTAATTCAGAGCTGAGGGTATGGATGAAATAGGACTGGTCACAAAACAGCTACTGTGGAAGCTGGGTGATGAGTGCCTCGGGGTTCTCTATGCCACTCTCATTTTTTGGGCATAAGCTGGAATTTTTCCATAACAAAAAATTATTTAAAAAAGAGAGAAAGAGAGAGAGAGGAGAGGAAGAAGAGAGAAGGAAAGCATGAGAAAGGAAAGCAGGCAAGCCAAGGGAAGAAGTGAGAGCCAACAAGGGAGTGGAAAAGGGACAGTGAAAGTGCAGAAAGACAGAGCGTGCGCGGGGTGAAGTACCATGGACGCCCCAGCAGCCCCCCTACTCCATGTAGGCTATGCGGCACTGACATAAAACGTGAAAAGCTCAAAGGCACCAAAAGCCTGTCCTGGTAAAAATTCTGATGAAGCACCATTCACACGTGCCCCCATACCCCCAGGACAGCCCGTGTAGCCTGCCTTCCGGAGGCTGGGGAAGCATGTTTGCATGTTTTAATGGATGGCTTTTTTTTTTTTTTAAGTTTATTTATTTATTTTTGAGAAAGAGAAAGCGTTGAGTGGGAGAGGGGCAGAGAGAGAGAGACAGAGAGAGGAGAGAATCCCAAGGGGCTCCATGCTGCCAGCTACAGAGCCTGATGTGGGCTCGAACCCACGAACTGTGAGATCATGATCTGAGCCGAAACCAAGAGTAGGACACTTAACTGACTGAGCCACCCAGGTGCCCCTCAAATGATGGCTTTCTTAGGGGGCAATAATTCACGAGTTTGCCTGGCCCCGCTGGGGCTCATGGCCAAAGCTGTAAGTCTTATTACTGGGCACTAACATGTACAGAAGACTGAACCCAGGAATACAAGAAGGAAATCAGACAAAGGAATTTAAAATCCAATGAAAATGAATATAAATAAAAATTCCTAGGGATGCCTGGGTGGCTCAGTTGTTTAAGCGACCGACTTGAGCTCAGGTCATGATCTCACAGTTGGTGGGTTTGAGCCCCATGTCGGGCTCTGTGCTGACAGCCTAGAGCCTGCTTCGGATTCTGTGTCTCCCTCTCTCTCGTTCCTGTTTGTGTTGTCTCTCTCTCTCAAAAATTAATAAAACATTTTTTAAAAATTTTTTACATTACAAAAAAAAACAAACTGCTAGCTGTCCCCAGGAAAGAAACGCTACAAGAGTCATCTCTTGATTACTCCAGGAAGGGAGAATACAAAAAGTTAATCCAAACACCATTTATGCCGAGTCCTAGAATACATTTCCATTTTGTCTTGTTTGGCTTGGATTTTACGTTGGAGTACAAGTGTGTTCGGGGATGGCCCAGCAAGCACCAGAAACAAATAATAAAGCCCTCCTCTGGCCGATTCCTTACTTTGGAATTACTTTGAATCACACCTGGCTTGAACTCTTTTTCCTTCTTATACTTGTCTTGTGTTTGAAAGCAAATCCTAGGAACTGCTCCCGAACCATTACCCAGATGATCCCAGATCAAAAGCAGGCCCCGGAGTCGACTTCAATCAAGATGCAAGGCCGAGGGCTGCTCTAGAACCAGCTTGGGCCTCAGGACACTTGTGAGAAGGCAGAGTGCAGAAGGCAGAGTGCGGAAGGCAGAGACACGCCGGCCTCAATGGGCCACGCCACACAACTTAAAAGCTAACTGGGTCATTTGTCACAAGGGACTCATGAGGCCATCCCCTAGGACCAGTTCATGACCACTGAGGCCATCCCCTGAACCCACGAGGGGAGAATGCAGCCCACACCTTCTCCGCGAGAAGGCTGCCCAAAGGACAGGCTCCACCAGAGAAGCATGTCCCTGCCTCTCACTGTGCGGTTTGGAACTTATTTCCTCTTTATTCTTCCCCTAAGTAGACGTTCAGCCATTCAAATTCACCTTGCAGTTCCTTACTTTCCTCCTTCTCAAGAAGATGCAAGCTGTTTCGGGAATAACATCTGAGAAAGTGAAATCCAGTGCTATGCTAGCGGTAAAGTCGGATTCTCATTCTGGCTCACTAGACATGCCTTAATTCCAGAAATGTATGCACTTTTTTTTTTTAAATCTGAGAATGAAGCCTTTTATGTAACAATCCTGAGAACGCAGCTCAGGCCCCATCCTCCAGGGAGTCTCAGTGGAGACCACGCCCCCAGGTCTTCAAGTTGGCTCTCTCTACCTGGGGGGGAGGGGAGGGTAACTCTTCCCAGCTATCTTATCTTTAAAATATCCTGTTTAATTGTCCTGTTAAATATCCTGCCAGTCTGCTGAATTATCTAGTTTTTATGAGACTTTAGGAATGTTACTCGCAAAGGGCACGGGTTTGCCTTCCTGACCTCCCTGCTCCATGTGACCAGATTGTAATGTTTAATCAAAAAGCACTGGGCTCAGCCCATTAAGCATCCAACTCTCGATTTGGGTTCCAGTCACGGTTCCTGGGATGGAGCCCCTGGGACTCTCTTGTCTCCCTCTCTCTTTGCACCCCCCTCCCCCACCCCCACCCACTCATGTGTTCTCTCGTGTTCTCTCGCTCTGGGCAAAAGGGCATCAAGAACGCTGCAGCTAAATGTGTTTCCATTTAAATGACCAACAGAATATAAAGATGGGGGACAAGATGACTGTGCCAGTACTGGAGATAACAGAAAGTGCCATGGACTTGTGCCAAAAATGTCAAGGGCTTTTGGCAGATGGAACCCAATTGAAGAAAAATATAAACCAAACAGCACGGCGCCCACCACCCTTCAGAACCGACTGGGTTCTTGAGACACAGGGCTCTGCTGCCTCTCACTTGAAAGGGCAAGGTCTCGAAGGGACAGTGGGCCATGGGGCAAGCGGGAAGCCCACACAGTGGACCCCTCTGGCTGTGGTGGCTCAGCAGCACTTCAAGAAGTCAGGGTCAGGGGTGTCTGGGATGTGTTTTACACATCCCAAGTCTGGTAAAGATCAGACCTAAAGGGAAAGATGCACCAGGAAAGGTGGATTCCCCAGACCCAGAAAGAAATCAATGATGAGGGGACTAGGAAAGAGCTTCCGCTCCCCCTTCCCTCAGGCTGATGGATCTCTAACTTGATGTATCAGTCCATATCACTCAGGAAATACAGGAGAGAAATCTGTGAGGTGTCTATAAAGAGATTCTGAAACAGACAAGGAAAATACAGCATGCCTCCTTGTTAAAAAGATTCAGCACAGGAAGCACACATAATTTTTCAAGAGAAACCTCCTTATATTCTCAAAATTTCTAAACACACATGGTCTGTGGAGATAAGATAGCAAAAGAAGAAGAAATTAAATAAAGGAAGAAGAGGCTTGAGGAAAGGAATGAATGGGGGGCTGAATGAGATAAGACAAAATAAGACTGGATCTGAAAATACGACAGCAAAATCAGTATGTGTATTAGAAACCACACAAAGCAGCACTGGTTGGATAGAAACCGAATCAGTGATGTGGAAAGCAGACACGAGAAGTTCTTCCAAAAGGCAGAGAAGAACAAAGAGACCAAGGTAATGAGGGAAAACAGGGCAAACAACAGAGGACGGTGAGCAGAGCGCTCTCGGGGGTTCTCGGAAACCAGAGCCCACAAGACCGCCGTGGGCAAAGACCCACAACTGAGGATCGAAAGGGGTCACTAAGCACTAGACAAAATTCAAGTGAAAAGACTAAAACTGAGCTACATTCTGATGAAAACTTGAAACAGCAAGGGCAGAGACGGGAAGAATCTAGTAGGTATCAAATGAGGGTACCATGATGACTACATGTACAAACAGACCGTCCGGGCTGGTTTCAGACTTCCCCACCAAAGGCCAGCAGGTCAGGTGGTTGTGGTTACATCAATTCCATGTGGGACCAAGTGGCACAGAACTGTTACTACCACACACGTCCCAGTGACTGCAGGGAAAACTCGCAAAATCCGAGTAAGATTAGTACTCAAGTTAAAAGTTTCAGGGGCGCCTGGGTGGCTCAGTTGGTTAAGCATCTGACTTCAGCTCAGGTCATGATCTCATTGTTCATGGGTTCGAGTCCTGCGTTGGGCTCTGTCCTGACAGCTCAGAGCCTGGAGCTTGCTTTGGATTCTGTGTCTCCCTTTCTCTGCCCCTCCCCTGCTCGCACTCTGTCTGTCTCTCTCTCTCAAAAATAAATAAACATTAAAAAAAAAAAAATTTCATGCCAGTATCAATTCCCTGGTGTTGCTATTGTTTTTTGTTCTATCAAATGTCATCGTTGGGGGAAGCTGGGTGAAAGGTACATAGGATCTCTTTGTGCAATCTTGGGACTTTCCTATAAGTCTGTATTTAAAAAAAAGAAAAGATAGTAGGTCAAGCATCAAGGTCTAATACAGATATCTGAAAGAAAAAAGAATTCCATACCCCAAAAAAATTGCTGCTCCCAGGAAAGTCATTCTCAGTTATGAAGACAATGTATGACGTCAGAAAAACAAGAGTCAAAATTTTCCACAATTTCCAAATCCAAATGTTAAAAATGGGCAGACATGCTCTGAAAGGTCTACGGATAAGCACTAAACCCAGTTAAGGAGCCTTCAATGTGAATAATGGTTATAACTGTGGTTCTAAACCGAGAAACAAATATCAAACATAAAGTTTAAGAAATAATGCATGATCAGGGCACCTGGGTGGCTCGGTCAGTAAAGCGTCTGACTTCAGCTCAGGTCATGATCTGGAAGTTCATGAGTTCGAGCCCCATGTCGGGCTCTGTGCTGACAGCACGGGGCCTGCTTGGGATCCATTCTCTCACCCTCCATCCCCGCCCCCATCCTGCTCGCTCGCGCTCTCTCTCTCTCTCTCTCTCTCTCGCTCTATAAATAAATAAATAAATAAATAAATAAAATATGATCAGGAAATGTATAAGAATAAATTAGGCTTAAAATCTCATATCAAAAAAACCCTCCAAAAAGTAGGTTTCAGAAAGTAGGAAGTCTCACTACCTACTAAGTTCCTTAGCATTTGATTTTTTATCTTGATACTAAACATTAAAAAAAAACAAAAAACCTTAGGGCCCCCTGGGTGGCTCAGTCAGTTAAGCATCTGACTCTTGATTTTGGCTCAGGTCATGATCTCACAGTTTGTGAGCTCAAGCTCTGGGCTGGGCTCTGTGCTGACAGAGCCACACCTGTGTATACACATACACTTTCTCTTTCTCAAAATAAATAAATAGTTTTATATTTTTTTTAATGTTTATTTATTTTTGAAAGAGAGGCAGAGCATGAGCAAGGGAGGGGCAGAAAGAGAGGGAGACACAGAATCAAAAGCAGGCTCCAGGCTCCGAGCTATAAGCANTGAAAACTTAAAGGGGCACCTGGGTGGCTCAGTCAGTCAAGCATCCAACTTCAGCTCAGGTCATGATCTTAAAGTTCATGAGTTCAAGCTCTCTGTTGGACTCTCTGCTGTCAACCCAGAGCCCACTTCAGATCCTCTGTCTCCCTCTCTCTCTGCCCCCTCCCCTGCTTCCACTTTCTCTCTCAAAAATAAACATTAATTTTTTTTTTTTTTTAAAAGCAGCATCTGACCCTTGATTTTGGCTCAGGCTATAATCCCAGGGTCCTGGGATCAAGCAAACATTGGGCTCTGCACTGAGCATGATTCTGCTTAAGATTCTCTCTCTCCATCTGTCTCTGCCCCTCCTCTGCTAGTGTGCCCACATGTACTCTCTCCCTAAAAAATAAAAAGAAATAAAAACTTAAAGTTATCTTTTAGCAGAATAAAAATAAAGAATTCATATTTTTAAAAAATCTCTAGAGGAAAAAAGGAAACAAAATCCATACTGTAGAACACCATGGGGGGAAAAAAAGACACTTAAAACTATGTTTTAACTGCATCTACAAGTGATGTACCAAAAGAATTCAACAAATAAGGAGGGCTAAAAGTGGGGGGAAAAAAAACAAGGAAGAAACAAATCAAGGAAACAAACACAAGACAGTAGGGTGGCACTGTTACAGCAGACAGTAAGAGGAAACGTCTGTTACCAAGTATTAAAACCAATCATAAAGCAACTGTAATTAAAAACAGCTGAGTAATAACTATCATAAATGGATCAAAAGAACAGAAACAGACTTAAGTGTTATAATAGTATAAAAGAACTAAGTTACAGGGGTTCCTGGGTGGCTTACTTAGTTGGGCGTCCAGGTCATGATCCCACCGCTCATGAGTTTGAGCCCTGTGTCAGGCTCTGTGCAGACAGCTCAGAGCCTGGAGCCTGCTTTCGATTCTGTGTCTCCCTCTCTCTCTGTCCCTCTCCTGCTTGCATTCTGTCTCTTTCTCTCAAAAATAAATAAACATTTAAAAAAATAAAAAACAAAGTTATAATAAAGGTAGCCTTTTTTTGAAAGAGAGGAAGAAAGTACGAGTGGAAGAGAGGGAAAGAGAATCTCAAGCAGGCTCCATGCTCAGCACGAAGCCCAATGCAGGGCTCGATCCCACAACCCAGGGATCATGACCTGAGCCAAAATCAAGAGCTGGAGGCTCAACCTACTGAGCCACCCAGGTGCCCCTAAAGGTAGTCTTTTATTTTTTAATTTTTTTTTTAAATTTGTTTTTGAGAGAGAAATAGAGACAGAGTAGGAATGGGGAAGGGGCAGAGAGAGAGACACACAGAATCTGAAACAGGCTCCAGGCTCAGAGCTGTCAGCACAGAGCGGGGCTCGAATCCACAGTGAGATCCTGACCTGAACCAAAGTCAAATGCTTAGCCAACTGAGCCATCAGGTGCCCCTTAAGGTAGCCTTTTAAATTCATGAGAAAAAGACTGTTTAAAAATAAAATAGAAGCAATTATTGGTTATTTAGAAACAGTAATCATTCCTTATATGCTATACTAACATAATTCCAGTTGAGTTCAATGGAACTTAAACCATAAAAGACTAAGAAGAAAATATTAATGTATTTATCTATTTCAAAGAAGTTCTTCCCAAGTACATATCTACATGCTAATAATAATCTCACTATAAGCAAAATGCAAGGCAAATAGCAAATCAATGAAAAATATCTGTAACAAGATAAAAATCATTAAGAAAAGAACAAATACTCCTTACCTGTGTGGGCAAAAGACATGATTACATGATTCACACACACACCCCAAATTCAAACATCCATTAAACACATGAAAAACGAAAAACAAAACAAAACTCCCTGTCATTATTAATGAAAGAAACACAGATGAAAACATCTATGTAATAACTTGAGAGCATAAACTTGTATGGTCTTCAAACCTTCAAATACTACAAGCCAAATTACACCTTTAAGCCTCCTTTAAGTACCTATCTAAGCCTTAAAATTTATCCATGTTTTGTTTTGAGAATTCACATTAAAGAAATAATAAAGCGTGTGTACCAAGATTTCTGCCCCAGGAGCAGGGGATGAACACAACAGTCAAACGGGGTCAGTGGATTAGCCAGGCCCTGCCACTTGATTGACCGGCAACAAAGGGACATCAGTAAAAGCATCTGCATTTTAGAGCTTTTTAGGAACCCAAATAATGATGGGCGCCAGTAACCATCAGGCAGTGGTGGCAAGTTTATCTGTAACACCGCACAACTGGCTCTAACTCCCTTATCTGAAATGCTTGCAGTCAAACATGCCTCACAATTAAAGCCTTTCTGGATACAAAAATAAATAAATAAATAAAAATTTACCCGAGCAGGTCTGGGAAAGTACCTGGTTATCAATTCTGTTACTATTCCTACAGGGAAATATCCATTCTAAGTGAGATAAGCACCAGTTCAGGTCACGTTTTGCAGTCCAATGAGTGAAGAAAAAATTTTCAGTTTTAGAGCTTTCTGGACTCCGGAGATGCACAGAAGGGATTGAGAACCCGTGTTTATAATAGAGAAACATTAACATCTATCTAAGTGTTATGATAATAAGGGATAGGCTGCATAAGTTATGTAGCCCTAAGACGGGAAACTGCACCACTATAAAAAGCCACTTTTTTGGGGCGCCTGGGTGGCTCAGTCGGTTAAGCATCCAACTTGAGCTCAGGTCATGATCTCATGTTTCATGAGTTCGAGCCCCATGTCAGGCTCTGTGCTGCTACCTCAGAGACTGGAGCCTGCTTCAGATTCTGTGTCTCCCTCTCTCTCTGCCTCTCCCCTGCTAACACTCTGTCTCTCTCTCAAAAATGAATAAACATTAAGAAAAAAATTTTAAGTCACTTTTTCTAAGAATATTTCATAAAATGGGAAAATGTTCATGAATAGTAGGTTAAAAAAAAGGCAAGATAAAAATATGCATTATGAATTTGACTTTGCGAAAGTAAATTACATGGATGTTTACGATTCCAGAATAAAAGACGCAGGAACCATACCAGGATGTTAAATCAGCCACACTGACTTATGTTCTTTAGACTCCTCTGTATTTTTCTCACTTTCTACGACAATCAAGAAAATAACCCACTATGATCTGGAACCATGTACGGCCTATGTTCCTGTGTAGGACTAGAGGGTTAACAAGTCCATCTCTGCCCCCAGGGAATCTAGAATCTCATCTCTAGAGAGCTCTGGGCAGGACTCAGTCCTCTCTGCATGAGACTGCATTTCATTCTCCATCAACAACTCCCTGCTGGCAGTCGGAACACTGTGACCCACTCACCAGGACTTTTTCACACCTCCACCTAATGAGAAACACTGGTGACCTTGCAAACCAGTGGTAAAAATGGCACGAAAGGTACAATTAGAGCTTGATTCAGTTCATGACCTTATTTAAATCTACCCCCCCAAAAAAAAGGACTGTTCAAATGTGTTCGACTTTTTATTTTTTTCACTGTACCCAGGGAATCTCAATTATTTAAGAAATCGTTGAGGGAGGAGGAAAAGGGAAAACAAACCTGCATTCAGGTTTGTTCCAGGTGCTTCTCATGAAGAAGAGGGTGTGAACTTGAACTTGACAGGCCCAGCAATGAAAACCTCAGTCATTTTGTGGAACAAATAATCTGCTGAGAGGGACGGTGACACTGGAAGGGCCCCTTGTGAAGGGACAGGCAGGAGTCAACACTTCTTACCTAACAGACCATCAGTGTCTAAGGGGTGGGCGTTGGGCAAATCATTGAAGGCCTCAGTTCCCAGTTACCTGAGTGTTCCTAACACCCAGGTGGTCTTCATGAGCTCCTCCCACGTCTAGAATTCTCTATCAGTTTAATAGTTCAAAAACCTTTTACACCAATATGCTATTTGTGACGGATTGTTACAGCCTACTTGATTTCAAACTTGGAACAGAGGTAAATAAATGGTTAATCAACACCTAATCACCCAAAAAAACCCAGATGGGTTGACAGTTTATCATGTTTACATAGAATCCAATAGTCTTTTTCAACTATTGCAGAGAAGAGGAAAAATCCTTCTGTAAGGCTTTCGACACATAAATTCTTGCCGGCTGTGGCCTTAAATAAGAAGTTAACTCTCTTAGCTTAATCCCACAGAAATGACTTGTTTGTAGGCAGATTATCCTCTGGGAATCCTTTTTATTATTTGTGGGGTGCTAATCCTTCCCTCCTTCCCTCGCCTTCTCCCAACCCAAAGAGGAGGAGCACAAGGTGAGTGTCCATCGTCCCCTGTACCACCAGGACCATCGTGAAAACAAGAACCTTCCAGGAGAAAGGGCGGACTTACCCTATCCCAGCTGAAACACAGGCCCAGCCGATCAAGCTGCTTCCTCATGTGTTTAATATTACTGTCAAACAAAGCAAGAGGGTTTGGTTTTCAGAAGGGGGAAAGCCACAAGCAAACCACACCTTGAGAACGTGAAGGGAAACTCCAGAAATCTAGGTTATTCAAAAGGGTTTCCAGGGACGCCTAGGTGGCTCAGTCCATCAAGCATCTGACTTCGACTCAGGTCATGATTTCAGTCTGTGAGTTTGAGCTCCGCATTGGGCTCTGCTCTCAGCAAAGAGCATGTTTCAGATCCTCTGTCCTCCTCTCTCTTTGCACCCCCCCAAAGTACATAAACATTAAAAAAATATTTAAATGAGTTTAAAATCGACTGAAGAGAAGGCCCCTGATGTACAAAGTGTGGGAATCCAAAAGAAACCTGGTTTAGAGCTTGCTTCTCAGTCAAAACCTAAAATCTAAAACTGTCCAAAAACTGGGATAGAGGGAGAGAAGTGAATTAATCAACTTTCATATAATAGGAAATGAGGTAAGACGTCATTTTTCCCTTTTCTCTAGGTGATCTCTGCTTGGCCAGCAACAGCTTATTTTATTTTGTGCTAGACACTTTGCAGAAGAGTGCTTACTATGGACAGTGTTGGTGCCCTCCACCCCTCAAGTTCATATGTTGAAACCTAACCAAGGTGATGGTCTTTGGAAGTGAGGCCTGTGGAAGGAGATTAGGTCTTGTGGGCAGAGCCCTCCTGAATGGGATCAGTGCCTTATGAAAGAGACCCCAGAGAGCTTCCTTGCCCCTGCTGCCATGTGGGGACACAGAGAGAAGACAGCCATCTGTGAACCTCCCCCTCACTAGACACCACGTCTGCAGGCACCTTGGTCTTGGACTTCCCAGCCTCTACAACTATAAGAAACAAATGTCTGCTGTGTATAAGCCGCCCAGACTATGGTGTTTTTGTTAAAGCAGCTGACTGACTAAGCGCTTCATCATTATCCGTTCAGATGAGGTAGGGGCTAGACTATCCCTCTCCTACAGAGAAATAAACTGAGACACAGAGATGCTAAGTAATTTCCTCAAGGTGATTAGCTAACAAGAAGGAAACACAGGATTTGCACCGAGGTGGCCTGATTCAGGGGCCATATTCTTTTCTTTGTTTACAGTTTAGTTTTTGAGAGAGGCAGAGAGAAAGGGAGAGAGAGAGAAAGAAAAAGAGAGAGAGAGAGAGAGAGAGAGAGAGAGAATATGAGTGGGGAAGGGGCACAGAGAGGAGGAAAACGAATCCTAAGCAGGCTCTGCGCTGTCAGCACAGAGCCCAACATGGGGCTTAATCCCATGAACTGAGAGACCATTACCTGAGCTGAGATCAAGAGTCAGATGCTTAATCGACTGAGCCACCCAGGCGCCCCCAGGAGCCATCTTCTTAACTGCTGTTTTCTAGTGGAGGGGTTGGCAAACTTCTTCTGTCAAGGGCCAGATGGTAAATGCTTTCAGCTTTGTGAGCCATACGGTCTGTCACAACTACTCAACTCTGCCCCTGTATCATGAAAGCAGCCATGGGCAATATGTAAGCAAATGGGTATGGCTGTGTTCCAATAAAACTTTACTTACAAAATTAGGTAGGGCCAAATTTGGCCCATGGATCATAATTTAACAATTATTGGTCTAGTTTACATCAATTTTGTACCATATTTGATCCACTTTATTTAATTATCTTTTCTTCCTTTTTTCATCATTCCCATTTAATCTAGAATCAACCATAACTGGAAAAGTGGGAACTGGGGGTTAGGAGAAAAAAGAGGGGAAGAAAAGGTTCAGTGGATGCTTTTACAATGTAGCCTTGGGCAAGATAAAGCAAAGGGAGGTGAAAGACAATGGGGACAGGCCCTTGAGCTGCCCTTCTACATCTCTTGGGGCGTAGGGTAGGGAAGGGCCCAATCTTTGTGAAAGAGGCTCATGGAGAGAGCCCAGAACTCAACTGGGTTCTGGCACGAGGGGTGGGCACTGCTGGCGCACATGTATGTGGAAGCGTGAGGCACAGGTGGAACTGGGAGTGTGTCCCTCTTGGAGAAAGCCACGCCCAAAATATACTGGCCATATATTTCCACCCTGAATGTCTAAGTTCCTCTTGCTCTAGAAGGGCAAAGGCAAAAATTAACAGAATTTTCAGAGAAAATGACACTGTGGGATTGGGATATAGCTAGCACTGGTCAAGAAGATGCAAAAATATAACAAATGCAACCCTCTCCTTCTTCCTTCCAAATGCAAATCCTCAAAGGAAGAATAACTTTGCAAACAACAAAGCATCAAAGGGAACACATAAATGAATACCTAAAGCCTTCTAGGTCATTTCTTAGAGAAGAACACAGCTTGCTAAAGCCAAACACCAACATACACGATTCTGTTTATCGCCTGGCAGACCGCAATGTTTTGTTTGCTTTGTTCTCTGTTTCTCATGCACAGATTAGAACATGTTCTTGAGGTTTCTAAATGTGTTCAGATACACCTATAAATACATACCTTTGCGTCCAACTTTCTGGATGTAGATTCCTCTCGATCGCTGCATTTTCGGCAGGCAGTCCGAACGCATCCCATCCCATGGGGTTGATGACCTAGCACCCAGAAGAGAAACATCAGTCATGGCCGCCTGCTAAAATCTCTACCAGCACTGTCTTCTGGGCAATAAACAGGCCTTCTCTCCTACTAACATGTCATGTCCATTTCTGGATGATTCCAAATGATGCTTCTGAAAGCCAGCTGGCTCCTATGATGTATACAGAGGAAGAGAATTTAGAAGGTTATATGCCGTGGTGCCAACAGCAGTTTTCTCTGAGTGGACTATTTTCCGTGACTACTCTTTACTTCCTTCTTCTTCTTGTCTGTATTGTCTATCATGAAACCAAGCTGTTTTCCTGAAACTAGAGTTTCCTGTGATTTCAAATATATATACCTATAAAAACATACAGGCATTTAAAATGCTCACCTCATATTTGTCTCTTCCAATTAAGGAGCTGTGCTGTCCAATATGGCGGCCACTATCCACACACGGTTGTATAAATGTAAACTCAAATTAACTAAAATCAAAAATTCAGTTCCTCCGTTGCACTAGCCACTTCTCAAGGCTGCAACAGCCACTATGAGTCACTTCCTAGAAGATGTCCCCATTCTCTGAAGAGCAGGGAAGCCTAAAATCTTAGAGCTCAGAAAGGGCTCTAGGTCCTCACCTAGGACCTAGGCAAGAAAGGTCCTCTACCCCCGCCCCCTTTAATTTGACAGTTTAAGCAACTGTGGCCCGGCGAGAGTGAGCAGCCGTGCTAGATCACACCAGAAGCAATTAATTGCCTTAAGCCAGGATGGGCCAGTAAGGCATCCATTTCTGGAAATGGACACCCAGTTACACCTCGACTGGTGGCTTCAATGCCAAGGTCGTCAAGCTGACTTACATGCTGTGAGTGGGAACCGCGGCTGGAAGCACATACCGGCCTTGTTTTAATCACACAGACAACCTGGCCTTCTGTTCACACACACTTCCTTGGGATAGTGACCAATATACAGAGGCATTTACGGGCACTACCTCATCACGCGTGCACATCAAAACAGGACATTTTCCACCAAAGAAAGAGGTCTGGTTTTCTTTTATACAAAAAAAAAAAAGTATCCCTCTGACATTTGAAGTAATGCATATTCGCTATAAATAATTGGGTACACAGAGAAAAATACTCAGAAGAAAACAAAACTCACTTGTAATTCTACCATATAGTCATACACAACCAGTTAAGTTTAAAAAATGTACATCCAATTTTCAGAGATCGGGATCATATCATTTATGGGTTTTTTTTTTCGCTCTTCTTTCTTTCCCGCCGTGCACCTGGAATTCTCTTCCATCTTTCTGCCTGGCACAAGAACTCTCTGAAGTGCACATGAATGTCACCCATGGCCATCTCTGCCTTGGGGCCTTAGGCACCTATGATTTGAAGTGTCCCAAACTGGACTCATCTCCCCTCCCAGCCTCCAGATCCGTTCTCCCCGGGGCCCCACATAACAGGGAGCAGGAAGAGAATGGGCGTGCCCCTTCCAAGGAGCGAAGCCACTTGCGTTAAAGTCACCATTCTGAGAGCACATTACTTTTTAAATGGGTTTTAGGAGTCTGCTGGGATCATTCCACCTAAAGCCGGAGACCACGCACCCAAAATCTGAGCTGCTCAAACCCCTCTGGCTATAAAGGCTCACTCTTCAGGAGGCTGTGTGGTCAGCGGGGGAAGCCCCAAACCCCAGCCTGCCGTTTATGGGCACTGGGACCCAAGGTACTGTACGTACTCCACTCGTGACTAGAAGCAGCCACCTTGCATTGCTGAGGACAACATGCCACGTCAGGGGGGGCACCCAGCATGGGGCACACAAGATGGGTGCCCCACAAACGGCAGCGCCGGCCACCTGCCATCTGCCACCTGCTCTTCAGCACCCACAGCACTGCCCAGTGCTGGATCCCCCATCAAGACTTCAGCCTGTCTCTCTGTCCAATCATCACGATCGCTATCTGACACCAGGTGGGGAGACGCCTTGACCTCACCCCCGTCCCCAGCCCTGTGCACTCCTGAGCGTGGGTTACTTGTGACAAGTTTGCATAATGCTGGTGTCAGGCATTAGAAATCCTTAACCAAACCGAACAGACCATGAGGTTCAAAGGGCCATTCAACCGTTTGGCCTGCTTTCCCAGAAAAGGAAAATTCTTTCTTCAAAGTCAATGGCTCATATGAGGTGCTTCGCTTGAAAGCAGCCTGCCCCTTCCTACAAGCTGGCCAAAGCAGGGGAGTCATGGGCTAGTCCACGAGAGGGCAGCCTCCCGGGCCCTGCCCCCAACCACCCTGGGCAAGGACACCCACCCCGTCGACTGGCCACCTCAGGGCTTGCGGTGAGTTGGACCCACTCACACATGCCTTCTGGAAGAGATACCGGCTTGGGGAATGAGCAGGACTGTGGGCACCTCAGCCTGCGATTGCTCGGGGGGAGGCTGGTCTGCGGGTCCCACACGGAAGCCCGGGACTTCCAGCCTGAGAGGACGTGACTTCCAAGCCACCCCACCTTCAGCGCCTCTGTCCACACCCCTCCAGAGTTCCGTCTGACCCGGGCCCTTTCTTCCTCCTTAACTGGATGTTTCCCAAAGCACAAGCGTAATACGAGCTTATTGTAGCAAGTGACACAATATGACACGTGATACATAAAAGCAAGGCTGACCCTCTCCCTCTGGTCCCAACCTCCCTTCTCAGCTCTGACGTGCCTGAGAACACCAGCCTCTCCGGGTCCCTCCACATCTTTCTCACTCAAGCACGGACATACAAATATGTGTACACGGATACAGGGGCTGGCTGGCTTATGCTTTTTGGAAACAGAACCTGTTTTACGCTATTTTAGAACCTGCATTTTTTTTTCATTTGACACATCATGGACATCTGTACAAAATACGTAAGCGTGTATGTGTGTGTGTGTGTGCATGTGTGCACATGTGTGTGGCTTCTGACATCTTAACATTCTCCCAGGAGTGTCTGTTCTATGAAGTTTTAGGAACCCGGCCAGACACAGCCCCATCCAGTTGATCTTTCAGACCCGAGGTCTCCCATCCTCTTGCTAAATGTGGCGGCCCCAAAATGCTGCATCCTTCCCAACAGCGTCCTCCCCTTCTGGAAACTGCTCCTCCTCCAACTTCACACAGTCCAGCCGGGGGCTGCCAGTCGCAAAATCAGTCCCTCTGGTTACACGTGCCTGAACCCTTCTCTGGGCCTGTCTGTGGCCTGCAGGGAGCAGGGGCAACAGAGACCGGGAGGGCAATGGCACCCTCCTTTCCCCTAGGCCCAGAGGAACAAGGACATGGGCCCACCTGGTGGCGATGTCTCCGCCACAGACAACACAGCTGGTACATGCACCGAGCCTGGGGACACAGGCATGCTTCAAGGACCTCGTCCTGATCCCCATGGGCCTGTTCCTGCAACACTTCCCTTTGACTCTGTGAGATAGGTCAGGATCTGTAAAAACACACGAGCCCCTTTTTGGCTCAAGCCGGTCTGAGCTGGCTTGCCATCCATCTGTGGTAGCCAAGAATCCTAAGTAAAACACACACCCTTGAGGATATAGCTCTCTCTTTAGCATTGCTTAATCCACAGATGAAAAACATTCCCTTGTAACAACTGTTAAGCATCACAGCCTTTTCTCTCTTTTCCTTTAATTTTTAAAAAGAAAGAAGAGAGAAAGGGAAGGGAGGGAGGAAAGAAGGAAATGAAAGAAAGAAAGAAAGAAAGAAAGAAAGAAAGAAAGAAAGAAAGAAAGAAAGAAAGAAAGAAAGAAAGAAAGAGAAAGAATGAAAGAAAAGAAAGAAAGGAAAGAGAAAGAAAAGAAAAGAAAAGAAAAGAAAAGAAAAGAAAAGAAAGAGAGAGAGAAAAAGAGAGAGAGAGAAGTCTCATTTTGGGGCTCAATGCTGGATTACTAGAAAGTTCCACAGTACTTCTACGGACGACGCAGGAGTGCAGCTTTCAGCTGTGCTTCAATTCCCCTGGGGCTGCCTCACTGGCAGGAAAATGGAGCTGTTGTGTAACTGTTCCACGGGAAGGAGGAACGTAATTACCACTTGGTTTCTGGGTTGGAACTGCCAAAATGGCACTGGTTCAACACTCCTGCCTATTAACACTCTGCTAGATGCTGTCCGTATTTTTAAATAAAGTCAATACAGAGACAGTCACAAAAACCAGTCTGGATTTACGTAATATTTTTCTATTTTTGTTTTGAGATGAAATTAGCATGAAAAGAGAGTCTTAGCCCACATGTTACCCAAGCTGTCTATGAAAATAAAGTTAGACAATCTTAAAGCTTCTTAATATTTCATTCTCACCAAAGCCTGACAGAAAGCGAACGCCTGCCTAGAGTACAGACTGTGGGGGAGCCTTTCTGCATCTCGAAGTCAGAACAGTTCTCTCCACCATGGGCCGATCGCTGGCATAAAGGTTCCGTGAGCCAGCTTCCCACGGAAGAGGGAAGGGTCCCATCGCTCCTCTACCCAGTTTCCAGAGACCCAGGGGCCAAGTGCAGCCCATCTATGTAAAAAACACCATGTCAGGTGACTCCTTTGCCAGCCTCCTCTGCCTCCTGGTCTCTTAATCATCACCCGCATCAAACACCTCCGTTCTAGGTATGAGATGCCCGCTTCCTCACCTGCGGTTTCCTATCGCCAAGACTATCCAAAACATTCACCGGGAGGCTTCTAACTCTCCTTTTTGGTTCTGAAATTCCTATTCCTTTCCATCACTATAACTTGGTTTATTTATTTAAAAAAAAATTTAAGTTTATTTATTTTTGAGATAGAGTGCGAGCCGAAGGGGCAGAGAGAGAGGAGAGAAAGAATTCCAATCTGAGCTGTCAGCACAGAGCCCAACACAGGGCTTAAACCCACAAGCTGTGAGATTATGACCTGAGCTAAAGTCAGACGCTTAACCGACTGAGCCACCCAGGTGCCCCTGTATTTCTTCTTTGTAAAGGGGGTGGAAATACGGAATTGTATGTATAATTTAAAAATACATTTTTGAAGGGGCGCCTGGGTGGCTCAGTCGGTTAAGCGTCCGACTTTCGCTTAGGTCATGATCTCGCGGTTCGTGGGTTCGAGCCCCGCGTCGGGCTCTGTGCTGACTGCCAGCTCAGAGCCTGGAGCCTATTTCAGTCTGTGACTCCCTCTCTCTCTGACCCTCTCTTGCTCATGCTGTCTCTCTCTCTCTCCTAGAAATAAATAAAACATTAAAAAAAAACTTAAAAAAAAATACATTTTTGAAGAAGAAGAAGAAGAAGAAAAGAACAGGCAAAGGACCAGTTCTTCCTCCAACACGGGAAGTAGGAGCAAACAGAGGGGACAAAACTTTTCAAGGTGGAACGGAAGGAAGCCGGGGCAGCCGGTGGCCTGTCTCCCCAGTGGTGAATTAGCACAGTCGTTACTACAATCCCCGGGGAATGACCAGCTTTCTGGCCTTTTCATCATGAAACAAAACTTTATACTTGAAACCGATCCAGCTTCTAATTGAGAGCAACCATGGTTACCACTGCTCAAAAAAATTGCTATTTTCAGAGACTGTCATGGTTTCTCTGGCACAGATGTAACACTTTATTTCCAAGAGATGAAGAAAGATACCATTTAATGTTGTTTAGCAAGTGTTAATCGCCCCCCAATATCACACACCTGTGGAGCAAAACCAAGCGGCTACTTCAGAGAAGGAAACCCATACAACCGTACCGAGGCCCGGGGCAGGCCTCCCGGGGAAGGCGGGGAGATGCCACAAGCGGATAACTCAGCCCGTTTCTTAATCGAGACACCAGACCAGCCATTCATTCTTCCCTCCAAATGACACGGGCGCAGACAAGCCCTGGAAATCCACGCTGTGCTTCTTTAGGAGCTACACTGATGCGGAAACCTGAAAACGAATGCCACGCTCTGCCCCTCGTAGCCACTTGCGGACCAGACTGAAAACCAGGGGAACACGGAGAATCGGGCACTTGCTCACAACTCCGCCTGCCGCCTCGTGCTCAAGGGGCATCATGTTCTAATCGGGCAGCTGCCAGTCAGAGGGCCTCCCCTGCCCTCCTCCCCCACAGCAAACAGCAGAGAGGCCCCAGCAGAAAACCCGGCCAGTGCCCGGAGGCTTCTGGCCTGAGACAAAGGAGTCCAAGGCCAGCCCTGCGAGGGGAACCAGGTATCCTGGTGCCTTCATCACGCTGCTTCCGGCCCAGAGGGTCCCAGGGAGACCAGCCGGGGCGGGAGGAGGGTCATTTTCTTTTCCAATCCGTACAACATATGAGAACACAACAGAATCACCGTCTGTGCAAAGCTTTAAAATGTGTCATCAAACATTTTATGAGTTTAAGAAGAAGCTGATTGGCAGCACGTCTCTTCTGGTTCTTCCCTGGCTTCGGAAGGCCCCTGCCTAAACATCCAAACGTCAGGATAACATTACCGCTACTATTAACTGGGCTACACTAGGAAACTGCGTTACCGTCCTTCTCACGATCACCTCACAGGAACCCTGCCACAAATCTGTGAGGTGGGAAGGGTAGTGTCACCACTGGATTGACCAATGCCCCGATTCCTGATCAACGCCTCACCCCCAAACCACCTGTCTCTCCATTTACAAAGTCCACGTCCCACCTGGGCCCGGGTGCCCATGCCCGGTCAGCTCTTTGTGACATTAGCTTTCCCCAAGAGAAAGGTGATCACCATGGCTTTCAGGCCCATCTACCTGAACGAGGGAGAGCAATGGCGGGGAGGGGAGGGCACCTTCTCATTTCTCTCCTTTATGCACTACCTACTTGCTACTATAGGAGGAAACCAAAGTAAAAGCAACCTTGAACTTTCCCAATCATCGTTCTCACCCATTCTCACACCCAAATTACAATCTGTGGTCTGGCCAGGCTCACAGAATCAAAGACAAACCACAGACTGGGAGAACACACTTGCACTGCGTTTAACCAACAACGAATCAATAATCCAGACTGTATAAAGAATTCTACAGAGCAACAGGAAAAAGACAAACAACCCAAGAGGAACTTGGCAAATAATGCAAGCAAACCATTCAGAGAAGAAAAAAATTAAATACAATAAACATATGAAAATAACTCCACTTCACTGAGGCAGTACTCTGGAAAATGTAAATTAAAAACAAAATAAGATTTCCCATATGACAAATTAGCACAGACTAAAACGTCATTCGTCACTGGCCTTGACAGTTGGGAAAGTGACGCAGAAAGATGGTAGTAATGCAGGGCGCCTGGGAAGCTCAGTTGGTTAAACTCCCAACTTCAGTGCCGGTCATGATCTCATGGTCTGTGAGTTAAGTCCCACATCAGGCTCTGTGCTGTCAGGTCAGTGGCCTGCTTCGGATACTCTGTCCCCCTCTCTCTCTGCCCCTCCTCTGCTCATTCTCTCTCTCTCTCTTAAAAATAAATAAACTTACAAAAAAAAAGAAGAGAAAGATGTAGCCAGGAAGGCCACCTCTCCCACAGGCTAACTGGTCAGGTACAAGGATCTTCACTGGAGCAAAAATTTGAAACAACCTAAAACTCTATCCATGCGAAAATGGATAATTAACTATTGTCATAATTACACAGCACTTATAATGGATGAAATTACCCTAGAGATAGAGGAAAATATACAGAATATTAAGATATCTTTTATGTAAAATTAAAAACATAATAGGGGCGCCTGGGTGGCTCAGTCGGTTAAGCGTCCGACTTCAGCTCAGGTCATGATCTCACAGTTCATGAGTTCGAGCCCCGCATCAGGCTCTGTGCTGACAGCTAGCTCAGAGCCTGGAGCCTGTCTTTGGAATCTGTGACTCCCTCTCTCTCTGACCCTCCCCTGCTCATGCTGTCTCTCTCTCTCAAAAAAAAATAAATAAAACATTAAAAAAAATAATACTACATATAAGTGTGTATGTATCCTTAAACCATAGAGTGAAAGCATGAATACATGAAGATAAAAGATATACACTAACTCCTGAACAGTGACTTGGAATTGGAACCCAGTTGTGGAGAGAGACAATTCTTATCTGTCAACATAAAAATGAAAAAAAAAAAGGAGCTGAGGCTACTATGATTAAATGGTGGCATCTTCTATCAGGACAGTGGGTCTGGATACCTGCGATAATGCTCTCTGGACTTCTCTGCTGGAAATGTTTATTGTTGGGCTGGCTGAGAGGTGGGGCAGAGACACCACAGAATGGCAGACCTTAGGATGGCTGACCTTCCCACCACTTCCTAGGATGGCTGACCTTCTTAAGATGGCTGACCTTCCTGCCACTACATCAGTGGCCGTTACTACCTCGGTGGGAAACAGAAATTTAAACCTTCCAACCCTGGACTTTCCAGTCAAGAGACTGCCCCTATTATCTGAACCCCCACTAACAGGCTATAAAACCCCCTCCACCACCCAACCAGGCCGCGACTCCCCCGACTCCCCTCTCTCTGGAGTCGCGGAACCTTGCCCAGGGTCGCAGGCAATAAAACTGTCCCCGTAAATTCTCTCACCTTGGCCGAGGGTGCACGCAATAAAACTCCTTCTGCGGAACCTTTTGCCTTGGAGTCTCTTTTCACTCAAAAACCTTATATTTATAACTTTGTAAAAGTATCCTGTTTAAACTAAAGGGGATAAATGAGGCTACTCAGGAAAAGCAGATAGAGAGGAAAAAAAAGAGAGAGAAGGCAGTTCAGAATAGAACTGGAAGCAAGGTGGAGAAATTCCTTGAAAAACACAACTTAAAACTGACACAGAAGGAAACAGAAGATCTAAACAGCCTTAAGACATTAAGAAGATAGAATCTGTAATTTTAAAACTTCCCACAAGAAAATCGTGGGCCCAGACACCATTACTGGTGAATACTATTAAACAATAAGACCAGAAGAATACCAATAATACACAACACTGTCAGGTTATAGGAAGAAGGGAAGATCTAGTTGTTTCATGAGGCCAGCATAGCCCTGATAACAAAACCAGACAAAGAAAATCAGTGAGGTGCCTGGGTGGCTCAGATGGTGAGCGTCCAACTTCGGCTCAGATCATGATCTCACAGTTCATGAGTTCGAGCCCCACATTGGGCTCTGTGCTGACAGCTCAGAGCCTGCAGCCTGCTTCAGATTCTGTGTCTCCCACTCTCTCTGCCCGTCCCCTGCTTGCATTGTCTCTCAAAAATAAACATTAAAAAAAAAAAAGAAGAAGAAAGCTGGCACTCAATGACTATATGTGAATAAATGAATGAATACATATGTCAGACCCTGTTGTTATTCCAAATTAGATATTCCCTGCCTCCCTAGAATGAGGACCATTGAACTTGACCTGAATCCTATCCTGCTCTATCTTTGGGACTAGTCCTGACACTGCTAATGGATTTTAAAACAACAGGAAGCTCAACAGGCTTCTGTGTTGTTGACAATTACACTGATATTTGTTTCTCTTTTGCTAAATCACTTACAAAATGGCTGGACAAGTTTTCACCAAATTTGGAGTTATAGACAGGATGATCTGACTTAAATGTGGCTTATGAAAATTAACAAGAAGCTAATTTCAGCAAAACCTGGGGGATGCCCCAAAAAGATAGCTCATCATCTAAAACAGAACTGAAAGTCAGAAACAAGGCAAGCTTTCAATGCCTATTGATCACGCCGACTAAGACACTGTAAGCCAAATAACAAAGAGTGGTTTCAGGGGCACCTGGGTGGTTCCGTCCGTTAAGTGTCCAACTTTGGGTCGGGTCATGAACTTACAGTTTGTGAGTTCGAGCCCTGGGTTGGCCTCTCTGCTGTCAGTGCAGAGCCTGCTTGGGATTCTCTGTCCTGCCTCTCTCTGCCCTTCCTCCGTCTCACTCTCAAAAATAAATCATTTTTTTTAAAAAGGCTTTAAGTTTAAAAAAAAAAAAAGAGTCGTATTGGGTGTTGGGAGCCGTTTCTGAACACATAGGTTGAGAAAGAACTCCTTGTGAGATTAAGGTAAGTTGCACAGACTCACTGTCAGATGGCGAATGATATCCACCCCCACCCAATTGTTTCCGCTTGAGCACCAACCCCAAGTCACCTTGTTGACTGGTATTAGGAGTGACTCATTCTGGCCTTGATATGCTGATTGCACTTTGAGAAGGAATTTATGGTAGGAATTTCTTCTTTTGTGGTTATGGAAGCAACACTGTGTTCCTGAAAGACCTGTTTTTCTTAATACCTCCCATTAAGCGATAAACAGGCTATTGACCCCTACTCACAAAGAACTACCTTTTGCCTTTACTATGCTAATGCCACCTTTGGGCTGTTCCCCAACCTTTTGCATATCAATGTTCTGGAAAGGTTTTACTGATAAAAGAATTTATCATCAGAATGCCACTTCTGCACTGTCCCCAAAACACTAAATCATAAAATAAAGTTGAGTCTCAGACAATGCGGAGAGGCCTGGCTGGTGACCAGAAGGAATCTCAGCTCTTCTCTCATCCCTCCCTCGCCGACACCGTGCACCCTTCAGGGACCCCTGGACCGGCCGGAGCTGGACTCTGGCAGTTAGGCACCCATTAAGTCATAGAAACAGTAACACAAATTGCAGGAAATGTTTTGCAGTTAAGCTGTTTCTACAGTATGCCCCAGGCCGAATAGAGCAGGGTTCATTTACTAAATGGTGGTGACTGACCTCCCCAAGTGAATCAAATCAATGTTGGAAACTAATTTGACAATAAACTATTTGTAAAAAAAAAAAAAAAAAAAAAAAACTTCTAACCTTTAAAACCCCCCCCCAAAAAAAAAGAAGAATAAAAACCAAAGTCTTTAAAAAAATGTAAATAATAATCACAGCTAACACTTATTAAGGAGTTATTAGCATGCCACACACATGTACTATCTCATTTAACCTACACAGCAACTCCATGAAGCAAGGATTACTGTTATGCCTACTTTAAAGATGAGGAAAGTAGGATTCAGAGCCATGAAATGACTTGTGCAAGGTCACTCAGCAGGAAGGTGGAGGAATGTGGTTCAAATGCAGCTTGTCCAACTCAAGATATCCAGCCTGACCTTGGGCTCCAGTTACTATAGGGGTCTCTGTTTTGTCTCTTGGGTCTGCGGGGCTCTGGGCCTGGAGCTCTGCCTTGGCTTCCTCTGGAACCTCTCATCCCATCCAGGGGAATCAGAATCCCCCTCAACCACCTGCACTGTATCATAAATGTACAATTTTGCTCTAAAAGCTTAAACCTTTGCCTACACTCACTAATTGTTCAAAATAAGTTGGCGTAAGTGAAAGACCATAAGATAAATCTAGTTGAAGAATCATAGCAAGATAAAGAATGATACTTTAGGCAAAGAGCCAATTCACTCCTCACCGTCTCTTTCTAGTAAACATGGCAGCAGTGATGGAAAGCAACGTCTGGGGAAAATACACCCGACACAAACCAGGAAGACAAATACCTTTGACTGTTAAAGCAGAACATCGATCTCTGCATCTGATACTATAAGGTATTAACTCTTCAGGTGACAAAGAGCCATTATAACTTGACTTCCTTTTCAGGGATACTTCTTGCCGATGTCAGTTCAGCATAAATGTTCAAACCGATTGTGACAACAGATGCATGTACCTCTCTGTACAAAGGACTGAGAGGAGGCAGGTATCGTTTGTATGGGCCCCAGCAGATTATTAACAGCAGCAGCCATCGGGAGCACCCGTGAAGGTTTAACAGTTGCCTCTCTGGAGAAACAAGTCCAGATTTGTAGCACTTGCTGAGCTCCAGGGTACGTGGCTGAATTTTAAGCTACCGAGGGGACTGATACACACAGAGTTGGGCAGAGATGGGCACAGTGGGCTCTCAGGAGCTGCTGTGAACAGGCTCCAGCCAGCCACTCATGATTGCCAGTATTTCTGGGTTACGTACCATGGGCCAGGGATGTGCTAAAGGCTTCACAGCATCCTCTTTGAATCCTTGTAATGGGCCAGTGGGCGGGTACTGTTGTTTTCCCATTTTACAGATGAGAGAAAACTAGGTCTTAGAGAGGTTAAGTAACTCATCAAAGGTCACACAGCTAGTAGTATTAAGAGTTGGCACTCAATCCTGGCAGCCTGGCTCAGGGGTCCGTGTTGTCCACCCCTCTCCAATCCTGCCACTCTGGAAGTGGTTAAAGAAGGTACTGTGATCATCCCCACCTCATTTTACAGATGATACACTGCTAAAGAGCAAAGAGTAAGCTTTGGGGGTAACTGGCAATTGGGCAAAGGGGACTGGCCCACAACAACCAAGGAAGGGTCTTTCTCTTCTTCTTCCAGTAAACTTCACTTGGCCTTCAAAACCCATGTCTGACGTTTCCTTTTTAATGGAGCTGCCCCAGGGACGTTTCTCCCCAGATAGTTTTCCCTTACAAAAATTTTAATTTTCCCCTTGTAAGATTATCATGCTCATTAAAGACTATCAAAGAGCACAGCAAATATCAAATAGAGAAAAATCTCTCGTGGCCCCACCTCCCCCTCACAGCATTTGATCCATATTTGTGCTACGGGGTTCATTCCCCTACAGGTTGACTGTCTATTACATGTTCCACTCTCCCGGGCCCTGAACTTCTCCTGAGAAGATGTCCCGTGGTACCAACACTGGCAGCTACATTTAGCTCCCCTCTACCCCATCTCCATCCTTATCCCCGGCACAATCCCGGACACATGGCTGTCCCCCCAGCCCCCATTAATCCGGATGCTTTATTATATCTTCTAACCCAGAAAAGGAAACACTGAGCTTTCCTTGTTTATCTTCAAAGCTGTCCTAATTAACTAAAATTGGTTTTCTTCATTTGCCTTGAACATGTTACCGACATCCTTGCTGTCCTCGGTGGGGCAGAGAGGACAGGGGCACAGAATATAGATGGCTGTATTCCAGCAGGCATCCTTCCTTACCTGCATCCCTCTCATCTTCTGGAACCGTGCAATGGTGTCGCTGATGGTGTACACACGCACGTGGCCCATGTGCAACTTTCCAGAAGGATAAGGGAACATGGAAAGCACATAAAACTTGGGCTTTGATTTCTGGAAAAGAATGACAAAGAATGACAATGAGTATATCTTAAGCATTTACTAGGACCCTACATGCACTTAGTATTTCAGCACTGTACACAAGGTAATAATTTAACATTTTTTGAAGTTTCCTTCAAAATACAAAAAAACTGGGATACCTGGGTGGCTCAGTCAGCTAAGCATCCAACTTTGGGTCAGATCATGATCTTGTAGTTTGTGAGTTCAAGCCCCGAGTTGGGCTCTGTGCTGGCAGCTCAGAGCCTGGAGCCTGTTTCAGATTCTGTGTCTCCCTCTCTCTTGGCCCCTCCCCCTCTCGTGCACACACCCTCGCTCACTCTCTCTCTCAAAAATAAACATTTAAAAAAAATGCTTTTTAAATATTCCTATAATGTAAACTGACAAAACTGTCAAAAACCAAAATCCAAAGCCCTAGTTTAAGCTAAAGAATCTCCAAAATAATGTCAAACAACCCTAAAGTGCTAATTACCCATATATATTTTTAATCTTTTTTTCCCTCTCTTTTCAAAGCTTCTCTTTTATGACAGTTTCTATCTAGGTCTTAAAGAACTATATGTTTTTCCAGACGAAGCTCTAACACACATTTCCACATAATTCAAGGACACAGTAGTTGAATCACACCGATGTGACACCTCTAAAACACGGAGCCCCTACCTAAATTCCCTGTGGTTGCATTCAGACTCGGGTTTAGCAGTTAGAGCAGGATTCCTGAGGTGTCAGTTTGGCTCCTGGGTTTCTCTGCTGGACTGTGAACTCCTCTTTCAGCAGACAAAGTTGAAGTGAGAAAGTAACGAGAAAATCATAGCCAACGAGGGAAGAAGGTTGCTGTCTTCCCAAGGGGTGAGCTACAGCCAGCCTCATGCCAGGGTCAGAGAACCTTCTAGCTGCCAAAGCCACAGCTTCATCACGGGAAACAGAAAAACAGCATGTGTGTCTGAACAGAGGGGCAGGGAATCCTTCCAGGATTGACGACTTTGGGTCTGTATGCCACACCGTGGGGATAAGGCTCAAAAGGAACCGTGGTAGTCACTTAATGGATTCCTAATTAGGGGTCTGTGGTTCAAGGGCAAGGACTGTGTTTCAATCATCTCCCTCTCCCCACACCCCCCTCCCCTCATTCCACCCCACCTCAACTCCCAGCAGGAGTTTAGTAGCTAGTCTCCACGGATCCCTTATAACTAAAGGGCATTTTTTTCTCTCACTACACAAATCCTGTCCAGGTGACAGGATCATCCCCCCTACCCAGCCTTACACCCCTTTGGGCAGGGCTCTCAGAAGAAAGGCAGAAGAGGTAACTGCTTCTGTCTGGTCTCTGAGGGTCAGGACCTTCTGATGTTACCATCCTTTTATTTATTTCTGCCTTTGGTTTCTCTCTTTGTCCTCACCCCCTTCCTACAGCCCTGCTAGAGTTCTTCAAGGCTTTGCTTCTCCAAAAGTAATGAAAACAAACGCAAAACAGAATATTCATGACCATTCATTTGGGTACAGGGGTGGCGGTGGTATATTTTTTGCTATGTATTTGCATGACTGATCGTGGACACGGCCAGCTATAATCAGGGGAGCAGAGGAAATCAGAAATCAGATTCTTCCCAAATGTCACTTGACCCATCGCTTTAAAGTTCCTTCAGCAAAGAAGTTAAACAAACCTTTGACAGGGCCTCTGACATGTGGCAAAATAAACTAGAATTTACTCTGTATTGCCCATCCTCCAAACATTACCAAGGAGTCATAAGCCAAGCAACCTGACAGGAGAAATGGGAAAAGAGAATCCATAGGAGTCTGGATAATACACAAACCGGAAAATCATGGAATGCTCAGGCAGCAGCTGCAATTGATTTCCATAAATGGACAGAAAGCAGCACACTGGTTAGACTTGAACTAGAAACCGCAGATCCGTGGCCCTTAAGAACCCTCAGGAGACAGACGGGCCCTGTGCTTTGGACTCAGAGTCCAAAGGGGACTCAGAGGGGACTCAGGACTTACCGTCTTCAAGTGACATGGGACACCTGGGTGGCTCAGTAGGTCAAGCAGTTCATGAGTTCAAGCCCTGCATTGGGCTCTACGTTGACAGCTCAGAGCCTGGAGCCTGCTTTGGATTCTGTGTCTCCCTCTATCTGCCCCTCTCTCTCTCTCTCTCTCAAAAATAAACATCTAAAAAAAAGTTTTTTAAAAGGGGGCTCTGAGTGGCTCGGTCGGTTAAGCATCCGACTTCAGGTCATGATCTCACTGCGCATGAGTTCAAGCCCTGCATCGGGCTCTGTGCGGACAGCTCAGAGCCTGGAGCCTGCTTCAGATTCTATGTCTCCCTCTCTCTCTGCCCCTCCCCTGCTCACATTCTGTCACTCTCTCTCTCAAAAGTAAATTACATTAAAAGAAGAAGAAGAAGAAAGAAACTGACAGATAATCCTCTCAGTGTAAACTAGTCCCTCAAAGGAGGTGCAAGCCCTTACTCTGCCACTGGGCGCAGAAACTGGAAGTAAGCAGACTGTGAACTCCGTTCAAACCTCACTCCTTCTCACAGTGATTAGGTGTATTGTCTTTTCATTGGGAATATTTAGGGCTGTGGGAAAACAGCTATCACAGAGTTCTTTAGGATCTAAAAAATCAATAAAATCCTTGACATAAACCATTTCTCGTTTTTCCTTTTAAGTTTGTACACTAAGCCTATTTTTCTTTTATTATAACCACCTTGTCTTCATTTTAGTGATTTTTATGATATTATGTTTATTTAACACTCGATCTTGCCCCAAACATTTTCCACATACAGCTTCTTCATGAGTGTCTCCTTTCCATAGGGCTGTCACACAAATTAATTTATAGCAAAACTGAGTGATTCATTATATAGCAACGAGGCCAAACTCCAAAACTGAGCTTACGGAAGATATGCAGAGAAGCACTGCTGGCAAAGGTCTTTAATATTCGTGACTATTTTTGTTTATTGCAGAAAAGGTATTCAGCTTACTTTGTGTCCTGCCTTTTACTTTTCTGTGTGAATTAAATCATTTTCCTCCGAGATAATGAAATGAGCTCTCTGTCCCCTGGGGATGACGAGAAGGAATTGTGGGAGTGTGTGGTAGACCGGAGCAGGAATCTGATTGAAAGGGATGGGCATGGAGGAGGGCACTTGTGGGGATGAGCACTGGGTGTTATATGGAAACCAACTTGACAATAAACTATTTGTAAAAAAAATTTTAAAAAGGGACATTTTTGTAATTACATAAAAGTATAAGAATGTGAGCCTTTAAAAGAAATTAAGATTGCAGGCAATGGGAAGAGGATGGTTTTTATAAGTGGGACCTATTATTTTTGTTGTGGATCAAGTTCTAAAGCTATCGCTGAGCCTCAATGGCAGCAGAGAGAAGGAGCCCGGAGCTCTCGTTCTAGCCCTAGGCTCGCCACTAGCTGTGAGACCTTGGGCAAATTCCTCTGCCTTTCTGGGCCCAGTTCACAATCTGTACCTCAAATGAGAGGCAACAGAAGGTCCTAAGCATGTATCTCAATAAATGACCAAACCTCCCTCTGAGCCTCTGTTTTCTTGCCCTGCAAAAACTCCCTAGGTTTGTTAGAGGATTAAACGAGGTAATGAATGGAAAGACAGTGGCTGACATATAGTAAAGTGCTCATTAAGTGGAACCTCTTTTAATAATGAAGATTATGGTGCTAATAGCAAGACATTCAACCTAGAAACTCACTGGGGTAGATTTCAAATATATCTTTTTCCATTATTTTTTTTAAGTTTATTTATTTTTGAGAAAGAGAGAGAGCACTCGTGTGCTGGGGAGGGGCAGAGAGAGGGAGAGAGAGAATCTCAAGCAGGCTCCAAGTTGTCAGCACCAGGGCCCGACCTGGGGTTCAAATCCACAAACCGCAAGATCATGACCCGAGTCGAAATCAAGAGTCGGGCGCTTAGCCGACTGAGCCACCCAGGTGCCCCTCAAATACATCTAATACCAGAGTGAGGACAATTAAGCTTCAAAATCCAATGACATCCAGGGACACCTGGGTGGCTCAGTCGGTTAAGTGCCTGACTCTTGGTTTCGACTCGGGTCATGATCTCACAGCTTCGTGAGTTCGAGCCCCACAGTGGGCTCTGTGCTGGCGGTGTAGAGCCTGCTTGAGATTCTCTCTCTCTCCCTTCCTTTCTGCCCCTCCCTCCTTCACTGTGTCTCTGTCTCTCTCAAAATAAATAAATAAACTTAAAAAAAAACTTTAGGAAAAAAAATCCAGTTATATTCTTTGTTCCAACAAGGACACTACACCACTTTACCCTCTTATACTTTTATTTACCTAACATTTCCGTGTGTAAAATGTGTTCAGCCACAGCTGCTCATGTGATTTTCAGGACAACTCTGTGAGATAAATAATGCAAAGGATTGAGGATCAAGGAGGTTACATGTGGTGGCCGTAAACAGGCAGAGATCTCGAGGCCGAGCAAGTAACACCCCCCAGGTTCCAGACCCGTCACATGGCACCTTCTCCACCTGCCCGGTCCCCAGTCCAAACCCTGAGAAGACGCCACCCAGGGACCACCCATGATATTCCTCAACTACTTCTCCAATTACTGATACACAGTTTCTTTTGATCCACTAAAAAAAAAAAAACACAGTACTTAAGAAGAAGGCGCCACAAAATCAGTAAGCTGCAACTTTAAAATGTGTGGAAGCCACTAAATCATAATCTAACCCAAAAAGAAAAGCCAACTTTACTCTCCTTGCTCAGAAGTAAACTGCTCCCTAGTTTGTTTCCAAAATACCTTTAGGCACATGAGTCTGGTCATGTTGATGTGAAAGCTCTTTGCGTCCTCATGAGGCAGAAGTCGGGCTTTCACGGTACAATCATGCGGTGTATTAAAACCTCTTTTATTGTTTCACTTGTTATCCACTACACCTCTCTCAATACCAGATTTTCTTTCTAACCTGAAACCATCCTTTGCTTTAACAGAAATAACTGCGTCCAGCATTTTTCGTAGTGATCACACTCACAGAAGGCATGAGTCTGAAAAGCTCGAGGATCAGGAGATGGGAAACGACAAGTCTAGTCAAGAGCAGAGTCTTGTGCAGTTATATCGATCCACCTGTCTGTGTCTGGCCTAATCTTTTTAGTTACATGTAGAAGGTTTGATAACTATTACAAAGGGATGGTCAGAATTCAAGGGTAAACGACCTTACAGTGCATGGCTCTGATCAGATCCATCAGTTCATGTAACAAATGACATCTCCCATTTGTTGTTTCGAGCAACACCAAGAGGTGAGGGTTACCACGTCCAAGACTAATTAATCCCCGACAGGCTGGACTCCTAGAGGAGCCAGCCTCCAACACGGTGCCCCCTGGGAACTGGCTACAACCAAACCCGAGAGACAATTACTCAAGTTCAGCGCTGAGCTGAGGCATCCCAGGTAGAAGCCAAGGGCTCACTAACCCCCACAACTATACTGCAAACCTGGGTCCCAGCCACCAGCTCACACCAGGGAAGGGCTGGGACCCCCAGTTCACACCAGGAAAGGGCTGAGATGCCCAGCTCACACCAGGGTAGGGCTGAGACCCCCAGATCACTCCAGGGAAGGGCTGGAGGCCAACCATGATGGCTGGAGGCCAACATCATGCAAGGGCAGAGGCAGGACCTTCTCCGAATATGCAGATTAAAAGTTCCACGGCTGAGGGGCACCTAGGTGGCTTAGTGTTAAGTGTCTAACTTCGGCTCATGTCATGATTGCATGGTTGGTGAGTTGGAGCCCCATATTGGGCTCTGTGCTGACAGCTCAGAACCTGGGGTCTGCTTCGGATTCTGTGTCTCCAGCTCTCTCTACCCCTCCCCCATTTGTGCACACATGCACGCTCTCTCTCAAAAATAAACATTAAAAAAATGTTGACAATTTCCTGTTGGTTATTTCCTGTTTGCTTTACAGAATTATAGATCAAACCAAAGACCTCTTAGTTTGAGAAGGCACTCAATAAGTATTTGCCAAATTTAACTTCTTTCCTCTCAACTAATAGTGTCTTTATAAAACCCAACATATCCTTCAGGGTTGTTTAAAAATGTGCCTTCTGACTTGTCATGTCCTGAATGTGTATTCAATACCAACGCAAACCATTACAATTAGAAGCAGAACAATAAATACCATGTAGTCTTATAAAAATGTTTACTATAGAAATAAAATTGGGGCACCAGGGTGACTCAGTTGGTTAAGCATCTAGTTTTGGCTCAGCTCATGATTTCATGGTTCATGGGTTTGAGCCCCACGTCAGGCTCTGTGCTGAGAGCTCAGAGCCTGGAGCCTGTTTCGGATTCTGTGTCTCCCTCCCTCTGCCCCTCCCCTGCTTGCACTCTGTCTCTCTGTCTCTCTCGCTCTCTGTCAAAACAAACATTAAAAAAATTTGTTTTGAAGAATGCCTCTCATATTTAAAATAATAATAATAATAAATTTTTTGTAAGTTCTACTGGTGAGGGGTCCAGGGGCTACTCCTGAAACCTCACATCGGACCCTGCTGGACCCCTGGGAGCTGGCCACCCACGCAGTGGGCCATGAGAACCTAACACCTGCTGTGGCTCCACTCCCGATGAGTCTCCCCCATAAACCTGCTCGAGAATGCCCAGGGTGGCGTGGTCCGCGTGCACCTGTGTGTAAGCACCACACTTCCCAGTGCTACCCTTGTCCGATCTCACTCGGCCCCCACAAGCATCCTAGGAAGCAGGTGGTCGATGCGCTGTCTATGGTTTAAAAGAAAACTGAAGCACAGATTCAGCTGGTTCAAGGTCACACGCTTAATAACTTATTTGAACTCGGGCAATCTGACTTCAGGGCCAAGTTCTTGGCCCCTCTTCTCTTCCCTCTCAAAATCCCTCAGAATACTCACATCGGCTTCTGATATCTTGGAGGTTTGTTCTTTTATTCGTTGATGCCACCATTTCTCAACATCCTTTCTCGTCTGCAACGTGTACTCTTTTGTCCACTTCCCCGTGGCACTGTAAATACATCTGGGGCATCCTGGGATCACTCTCCTTCCTCTGCTGATGATTTCTGGCCCACCACTTAGCTGGCTTTTCAGGAAAGAGACATAGAAATCCAGTCTCCGCCAAGCAGAAGCCATTCTCCAGGAGGTGTGAAGGCCCTGAAAAAGAGGGCAGAATGTTCTCTTAGGAACTTCCCAGAACTCTTTCCAGTTCAGCACAGCCCAGCATTCCCTGCACATTCACATGCCTTCATCTGATGCTCTTGATGGTTTCCTTCCCTGAACATGTCACATCAAAACTTCAACTGAGTTAGGGCACCTGGGTGGCTCAGTCAATTGAGCCTCTGACTTTGGCTCAGGTCATGATCTCACGGTTCGTGGGTTCGAGCCCTGCACTGGGCTCGCTGCTATTAGCACAGAGCCCACTTCAGGTCCTCTGTTCCTCTTTCTCTCTGTCCCCTCCCACTCAAGCTCTCTCCCTCAAAAATAAATAAACATTTAAAAAAGAGAAGAAAAGAAAAGAACTTCAACTGAGCTAAGCACAAACTCTTTTAATGGAAAATAGAACAGTGGTCAACGTTCCTAAGCACCAGATACAAAACTCCCACAGAAACGAATGGGGACCACGTCAAGGGCCAGCCCTGCCACAGCTTTGAGGGGTGCACGGAAGGCCAAGGAGTCCCCTCCCTCCTTTCCTTTAGCCCCAGCCCAGCAGTTTTCCCTTCCCATCATCCAGGCTTTAGAAGAGCTCCAAGCACATCTTGGCTTGGGCTTAGGCTCAAATGACAGAAGGGATCGGAACACCCACCCTCCAGGAGGTCCAGAGCCTCGGGAGCTATTATTAGCTATCGTTAAGTTACATATACTCATAGGCTGAGCCAAGAAATAACTATTACTTGTAAGAGTGCTTATTCAGCTAGTTCTTCATTTATTTACTAAATACTTATTGAGTGTGCTAGGTCCACACACTGTTCTAGGCACTGGGGATACAGTGGCGAACAAAACCCAACTCTCTTCCTCCATGGTACTTACATAGTAGTAAAGAAAAGCAGATGAGAGGAAAACAAATAAATATAGACGCATAATAGTGGCGAGTCCTATACAAGCCATAGGCTGGGACCCACCAGGACATCTGGATGCAATTCAAAATTCAACTGGGACACTTCACTGGTCTCCTCCAAAGGAGAATTCCAAAAATGACCTCACGGAAGCACTTTCATGTTTTATCATGGTCTAAGAGGCTGAGGTGACAGTTTGGCAAATATTTAAGATATATGACTAACCAGCCTAACCTTCCTGCCTTCTTACATAACCATGCGAAAAAGCGCTCGAGTGAAGAGACAGATGTAAAACCAAGAGAGAAATAAAGGAAGAAGCTGGTGTTAATGCTTTGATTCTGTCAACAATTGCTCCATAGTTACTAGCGTCTGGCCTGTTTTCACACAGGTACTGGGCCACGAATGCTGCCAAGAGAGTCTATCATAGGCTTACACAGTGGGTTTCACACTCAACATAAAATGGCATCCGTGTTGGCATTTTACAAGATGGTCGGCCAAAGTTCTTGATATACCAACTCTCGCTATACTTAATACCTCCTGCTTCTTTGGGGGTAGAAGCAGAAAGATGACAAAACAAAACCTTCCCTATCCACTGGGCTTGGCTATTCTAAAACATGTACATGTGACTAAAGATATTAGGGTAAACTATATGAAAACGGTTGAATATCAGCAACTTCATATGACCGACCTAATATATATACACACTTTGTACACTTAGAGTAGTTGCATTTATTTTTAGGGGTTGGGTTTCTACAGAATTAGAACTATCTGCAGGAGTTATCATTTTATGGTTCCCTTGCTAAGCTATCATTTCCATATCTTTACAAGCCAAAAACTGCCCAATGAGCAGAGGGCATAGATAGACGCTTGTCGTTTCTCTCCTGGATTGCATTCCCTCACAACACATAAGGAGAGGGTTCTGGAATATTCTCCCCAAGAGAAACAAAGGGAAACAACAGAACTATAAAAATACAAATTAACCAGGAGCGCCTGGGTGGCTTAGTTAGTTAAGGGTCTGACTCTTGATTTTGGCTCAGAGCATGATCTCACAGTTCATGGGATCGAGCTCCATGTCCAGCTCCATGCTCACAGCACAGGGCCTGCTTAGGATTCTCTCTCTCCATCTCTCTGCCCCTCTCACCCCCAAAATAAATAAAGAAACATTTAAAAAGTACAAATTAACCTGAACTGCAGTCTCACAAGTTTTTGGTTTCAATGCTTGTTAGCTGTTGCGAGGATTGAAATCCCAAAGAGTGCAGACCAATTACCAATATGAGCAGTGTGAAGGGAGGTCATTCTTTCACTGAAAATTCTAATCGTCTCTGTAACTTACTCATCATACACCAATCATAAACAACATATACAACACTCCCTGTCTACCCAATGAGAATAAGCTTTCTAAATATGTTTACGGGGTGCCTGGGTGGCTCAGTTGGTTAAGCATCTGACTTTGGCTCAGGTCACAATCTCGCAGTTCATGGGTTCGAGCCCCACTTTGGGCTCTGTGCTGACAGCTAGGAGCCTGGAGTTGGCTTCGGATTCTGTGTCTCCCTCTTTCTCTGCCCCTCCCCGTTCACACTCTGTCTCTCACTCTCAAGAATAAATAAACATAAAAAATTTTTAAATATGTTTATATAACACATGACTCACTGACAACCTTTTCTGTACATAAACCAATGGTATAGACTAGAGAATCCTGAAACTGATCTGGGCTTGTAAAGAACTTAAAGGTCATAAAGAAAAAAGCACACGTCAATTAGAAACTGGAGCCCCATCTCAAAACCACAAACCAGTGTAAATCCCATAAGGATTAAATAATTTTTTTTAAGTATCATAAAACAAGACAAAAATACAGATGAGTATTGAACACATCTTTACAAGGTGCAAGATGTTCTGTCCTGAGGATAAAAGCAATAGAAGAATTCACAAAATGTTAATAAACCTGACTCTAAAAATGTAAAATGTCCGTATATCAAAAGCACTGTGAACAAAAGTGGAAAGAAAGCATTAACTGCAATAACAAATGGTTCTCCTACTCTATGAAGAGTTTAGTTATAAAAAGAGAAACATTCAAAACCTAATTTTTAAAATAGGCAATGGAAAAACAGAAAGAGAAATGCAAATGTCTAATAAATATACAAAAAAGGTCAACTTTAGAACTAATCAAAAAATGCAAATGAAAATGGAAATGAAACATTTTGCTTAACAGACTGGTAAAGACCTATTAAATGAAAAATGAGCATTTTTTAAAAATGTTTTAATGTTCATTTATTTTTGCAAGAGACAGAGTATGAGCAGAGGAGGGGCAGAGAGAGACACACACACAGAATTCAAAGCAGGCTCCAAGCTCTGAGCTGTCAGCACAGAGCCCAATGTGGGGCTCAAGCTCACATGATCATGAGATCATGACCTGAGCTGAAGTTGGACACTTAACCAACTGAGCCACCCAAACACCCCAAAAATGGGCATTTCTATACACTGCTGCTGAGAATGTAAATGGATTCCACTTCTTTGGGGAGCAACATGGTAATAATGCATTAAGACTCTTTAAGAAAAGTTCATACTTGGGGCGCCTGGGTGGCTCAGTTGGTTAAGCGTCTGACTTCAGCTCAGGTCATGATCTCACCAGTCATGGGTTCAAGCCCGCATTGGGCTCAGTGCTGACAGCTCAGAGCCTGGAGCTTGCTTTGGATTCTGTCTCCCCCTCTCTCTCTCTATCCCTCCCCCACTCGTGTTCTGTCTCTCAAAAATAAACATTAAAAAATTTTTTTTAAAAAGTTCACACCCAAAGTTAGGGGAATCCCCAAGATGCAGGGGGATACTGATAAAATAAAGGAAATTATCTACTTTTAATGTCTGTGGGTTCTGCTCCTGGGCTCCCGGGGAAAGCTATACTTTAACATATACCAAGGTCAAAATGATTCCACAAAACCTCAAAGAACGGACCCTATTTCTGCCCTAGTACACATTGTACATCTGCTTTATTTAAGAAATAACCAAAAAGGAGCATTCCAAACATAAGGCAGAAACCTCCCTGGTTCCCATAAGATTAAAGTCATACACCCCTGCATTTACTAGAGGGTAAGATAAGTTCTGCAACTTTCAAACATGTTCTTTGTCTAAGAATTTGTAACTTTATGTAAAACAAAAAAAACAAGAAAGGTATATAACCCAATACCAAATGTTCCTTCACAGGAGCACTCTCTTCTTTGTGAAGATTGTGTATGCCAGCAGCTGTCCTAACTTGGCCTTGAATAAAACTCCCTTCCTTTCTTTTAGAAATTCTAAAAGGTTGGTTCAATTTGCCCTGACAATATACTACAGAACTTTCTGGAGCTCAGCAGGCCCTGCTCTTGGCCACTCCACCACCAAAGTCCTAAAAAGGGCACTGCCTCTTCTTGACAAGGTGCGGCCATTTCATTAGAGGACTCTGCCCAATTACATCAATGTGAAAGGTGTGGCTCACGTCTTGTATTTACAGCCAACTTGGCCTTTTATTCCTTAGCTCTGTTTCATCCAATTCCTTGCCTAGATGCTTGGAATCTTGTCTTTTCTTCCACACCCTTCCAAAATAACAATCCCCATGACTCCGCTCCTCTCTAGAGTCAGTCCTGACCTCATCCTCACTTGGGGCTTATAAGGTTGTTTTCTGGAGGACCGACAGGTGGTCAGAGAAGAGGCCTAAGATCTGGACTCAAAAAGATAATCGTATGTAGACAGAGAAACCTAAGGGAAAAGCAGTACAAGCAAAAAACAGCAAAATACATGGAAGAAGGACAGGAGGTCATTTCTGTGCACCCCCAAAATGTGTAAGAATAGACCAGGAAAACTGCATCTTAAAGAAAATAAATTTTGTGACAGAAAAATTCAGATCGTGGCTTTTGCAGCAACTCGTTCCCTGTGGGACCTCAGGTAAATTATATCCTGCCGGGATCTCACCTTCTTTATAAGAGAAGGTAGACCCACATGATCTCTGAGGTAACATGCAGTGGCAATAATCTCTGGGCCACAGAGATGTACTGAATGTCTTTTAGCTGAGTCCGAACCCCCAGGCCAGGAAGCAAAGATCCAGGGACGAATCGGGGCAGAGGAACTGGAGTGCAAAACTACGTGTACATGTGCATTCTTCTGGGAACAGGAAAGGGTCCAGAACTATCATCAGGGTTCCCCGCTCAAAGAGTCTGAAGACCGGAGTCTCAGAGACTTTTCCAGGTCAGAAACTGCACGGCTCCAGGACCACCTAAACCAGCCCGCACCTTCCCTTCCTGTCCCTAGCAAGTCGGAACCTCCAGATCCGAGGGCAGAGACCTCCCTGCCAGAGGTGTCTTGTCCCGCCGAGCCCCGGTCTGAGGTTTACCTGCTCACAGGCTCTGGCCTGCGGCTCCTCACGCCTCAGTTCCCACCTTTAGGTGAACACGGGCCGGCCAGTCACCATGGGCGGCGCCATATTGGCAGAACAACAACTTTATCGGTAGCGGCCGGCGCAGACACAGACAGGCGGAGGCGGAGCCTGGGGAAGCGGAAGGCGGGCGGGGCGGGACTCCCGGCAGCCTGTGGGGCGGAGGCGTCTGCGCGGGCGGCCTCGAACTCCGCCCCCTGTTCCCGGGCACCGCTTAGCGACCCAGGCCCCGCCCTTCGGCCCAGTCCTGTACCCTGCTCCTGGCGTCACCAAAACCAGATACGTGCGGCTCAGATTACTCCAGTTGCTGCAGAGGAGTGAGACATCAGCTTTGTGGCCCCAGAATAAACTAGATGGCAGGTGGTGTAAAGAGCATTGGGAGAGTTCTGATGCCAGGGTTTGAATCCCAGCTTAGCTAAAATTGCCCGTGAGCTTGGGTAGGTCTTTGACCTCTTGATCCTTAATGGTGGTTAAAGATCTTTTTCCACCGTATTCCGTGACTTTATAGCCCTGAGAAGGGAATTATCTGACCATGATTAGGGGATAGGTGAGCTGGGAGTCAGGAAAGCAGGATTGTGACCAACCACTTTCCTTGAGGAGTCTCTGTACAACCAAACCCAACCTCTCCGCACCCCCCCCCAAGTGTTTTTTGCAACAAATGAATGAATCGATGAATGAATTTTAAAAGACCAGTGGCATTAAAATATGATTTTTATTATTTTTTAATTTTTTTTTAATTTTTAATATAGAGAGAGACAGAGCATGAGAAGGGGAGGCACAGAGAGAGAGGGAGACACAGAATCCGAAGCAGGCTCCAGGCTCTGAACTGTCGGCACAGAGCCTGATGCGGGGCTCGAATCCACAAACCGTGAGATCATGACCTGAGCTAAAGTCAGATGCTTAATCAACTAAGCCACCCAGGCGCCCCTAAAGTATGATTTTTAAAAGGGTAAAACCCATATAAAGGAGATTTTGAAGACCTTATAGACGTGGGCAATCAGGAATACTGAAATGAATTTGGTAATTATGCAAAACTGGTGGGTATCCTACAGGACAAGAAAAAGTAATGTATTGAGAGCCAACTTTTTCTACAGGGCTGAAACCAAGTGCACCTCTATCAAACAAAATTCAGCCCATTACTATCCGTAATGGATAGTAATTCTACATTTTAACTTCTCTTACAGAGCTGAGCAACAGAGGCCAAGCAAAGGTATATGCTCCTATAGCACCAGATAACCCCCAGACCAGCTCCCCAAGCAAGGGAACTCCCAGGAATCCCTTCTGCCCATTTCCAAGTCTTTAACGGTTCCTGACAGTTCAAACTCTTCTTTGTTATTCAAAGCGTGGCCTCCAGACTAGCAGCAGCCTCACCTGAGAACTTGCTAGAAATGTCAACTCTCAGGTGGCACCCAAATCCGCTGCATCAAAATCTGCATTTTGACAAGATCCCCTAGGGGATTTGGGGGCATATGGAAGTTTGAGACTCACTGCCTTAGAATGTGAGCGTTAGAAAGGATCTTGAGAACTCTCTAGAGCAGCCCACTCATTTTACAGATGAATCCACTGAGACCCTGCAAAACTGATGGTCTAGCTCAAGGTCATAAGCAAGTTAGTAGAAGGTTTGCTATTCACCACTGGATCTCTAGCCTGCTAGAATAGTGCCCTTCCCGAATTGCAGAACGGAAGGTCATTAGGAGTTTGGACAGCTTCCAGTCCAAATTTTAGGACACTGAGGCCCAGGGATTGGATAAAGCTTGCCTGCCTAAAGCCACACAGCCAGTTGACGACAGAGCCAGGATTCCAATCCAAATCTCCTGATCTCTCTACCCCTGATACTAGAGGCTTAATTTAAACTGATGCAATGGAAGCATTGACGCTCACATTAACATGCCACACTTAAAGCAGTTTAGCCTTCAGATATGTCATGTTGCATCCACGTATAACCAGAATGTCCTTTCCCTAATTTACCCCAAATGCTAAATTCTAAGTAGCCTCCACCCTTATGTTGGTTCAAAAATCTCTCTTTCCTCTTATGAATTAAAGTTAACATTGACATTTCTAGGAGATTATTTCAAATAGAATTTTTCTAAAAGTCATTTGCTTTACTGGAAAGTTGCTATTTTTACATCAAAGAAGACAGTAGCATGAAAGTAAATCCCTTTCGCTCTTAAAGAGCTTGCTGCAAAGATACATTATTAAATGAAAGAGACAAGTTGCTGGGCTGTGTAGAAAGTTACCCCACTTTTTATTTTTTAAAAAGGAAAGAAAACAAAAGAAACACATTTGTTAGTATAAGCATGGAAAGAAATCTAGAAAACTATGTCCCAAACCATTTCCTGTGACGATCTCTAGGGACAGGGTGGTTCTATGGGCCTTCCTTCTTATAACAGATTTCTGTGTTCCTTTTGCTTTCCTGATTTGCTTGTGTGGGAGGCTGAATAATGAATGACTCCCAAAGATATCTAGGTCCTAATCCCTGGAAGCCAGGCATGTCACCTTCTATGGCAAAAGAGACTTTGCAGATGTGATTAAATTAAGAGTCTTGAGATGAAAAGATTATCGTGGATTATCCTGCGGAGCTCTAAATACCATCGCAAGGATGCTTATAAGAGAGAGGCAGAGGGAAGTTTGAGGCAGAAGAGGCAATGTGAGCGCTGAGACATGATGTCACCCCTGGTGGAGAAGATGGAGAATCCTGAGTTGAGGAATAGAAGAAGCATAGTTCTGGAAGATGAAAAAAACAAGAATATAGATTCTCCCATATGATTCAGCAACGCTGTTTCTGGATAGATACCCCCAAAGACTTGAAAGCAGGGTCTTAAAGAGATACTTGCACAGCCGTGGTCACAGAAGCATTATTCACAGTAGCCAAAAGGTGGAAGCAACTGAAGTGTTCATTGGACGATGAACGGACGGAATAAAATATGATATATACATGCAGGGAATATTATTCATCCCGGGAAAGGAAGCAGATTCTGACACCTGCCACAGTATGGATGAACTTTGAAGACCTTATGCTAAATGAAGCATGCCACTTGAGGGCCATAGGAAACAAATCACAAAAGGTCAAGTATTGTATGATTCCTCTTATATGAGGTACCTCGAGGAGTAAATTCATAGAGACAGAAAGTACTGGCTACCAGCTACTGAGGGTAGGGAAATGGAGAGTTTCTATTTAATGGGTACAAAGTTTCAGTTTGGGAAGATGAAAAAGTCCCAGACGGCTGGACGGTGGTAAGTAGTTATATAACAACATGAATTAGCCAAATGCCACTGAGCCATACACTTAAAAATGCTTCCAATGGTACGTTTTATGAATATTTTATCAGAATCAAAAAAAAGAAAGAAAGAAAAAACAGATCCTCTCCCAGAACCTCCAGAGGGAGTGCTTCCCTGATGACAACTTGATTTCGACCCAGCGAAACCGATGTTCAAGCCACAAGTTTGTGGTGATCGGTTACAGCAGCCAGAGGGAGCTTCATGGTTCAGCTTCTAAGACGTCGTACACGGAAAAAAATCAAGAAGATTTTTTAAGTAAAGAGATTAATGCCCATCACCATTATTTGATTTCAATCAGTGCAGCCTCACTTCTGTACCCTCCGTTCATTTCCTTGCCTCCCCCACCTTGCTCTGCATTCTCTGTCTAATATAAAAGCTTGCATGTCAGGAATTTCCAGGAAAGGCAGTCTCCGTTTCTTTGACCATTTCTTCCCCGTTGGTGTAAAAACAAGACCATTCTTCTATCTTACCTCACGAGGTAAGGCAAATTTACTAGAAATGATCTAGAAGTGCAGGAGTCATAGATAATTCCAACTTGACATTTATGTCAATGCTTTTGTGACCTTTCCAAAAATAAATCACTGGGGCAGCCATGAAAATTCTTCCCTGAGCTGTCACGTGTCAGACATTGATTCAGGTCTTCTGGGAATGGCTTTCAGTCGTCCATTATGGAGATGAAAGCAAACCCCAAGACTCTTGCTGCTATATGGATTGCTTTTCATTAAAAAAATGCCCCGGCCCTGATAATTAAGTCACATAAGGTGTAGCTAGGCTTCTCGGTGGCACCTGGTCCTTCCTCTTTGTTGATCATGGCTCCTGGACGTCCCTCAAGGAAACCATCCCTTGCCCCAATTCTGAGCCATTTAGTCTTACGGACTGGTCCCCTCATCCCTCAAGTCCAAGGTCTGGCTTAATCCAATCTGTTCATTCTGTTCCCTGACCATGGAGACAGTTCAGGCAGGCACTTGACCTAAGCCAGAGCTCTCAGAGGGAAACACAGAAGCCTTCTGCTGGGAACACTAGAGCCGGATTCTCTTTCTTACTGTGTGGGAATAAAAACCTTAGGAGCTGCCTCAACCATTCCAGAACCACATTAGGAGAGCGAGCCTGCTAAGACTGGAGGCAGGAGAGGTACTGGGTCCTGGTGCCACAGAAGGATCTGTGAGGTCAAGCCCTGCCTGAGGCTCGATCGATCAACTTTCAAAGTCCCGTGCACAGGAGTCTGGGAGGCCCCTCAGTTGTTCCGGCCAGTTCAGCTGGAGTTTTCTGTTTATCCATAGAGGAAGTATCCTGCTATACTCACCTCCCCAACTAACAAGGACATGGCCCTTCTCCCTCCGTCCACATGGAATTGGTCTCCAGGTTTTGTTACCTTTGCTCTGAGATAGATTTCCCCAGCCCTCCACTCTTGCCTGGCACCCTACCAACCCCCCAGTGGAGGCTCCCCTCCCCTTTCTCCTCGACCGTTGCAATAGTCTCTTTACCGTGTTCTATTCGTCTATCTGCCACTATGGACAGCACACAGTGGGTATTCAGTGTATGTCTTTTAAATACCTTCTTTTTTTCATTTTTAAAAAAATGTTTACTTACTTATTTTGAAAGACAGACAGACAGACAGAGGGTGAGCATGCAAGCAGAAGGAGCAGAGAGAGAGGAAGAGAGCGAATCCCAAGCAGGCTCCATGCTGTCAGTGCAGAGCCCAACATGGGGCTCAATCGCACACATCGTGAGATCATGACCTGAGCCCAAATCAAGAGTCAGACATTCAACCGACTGAGCCACCCAGGCGCCCCTTAAATGCAATCTTTTAAAATTGGTAAGTACAGGGGCGCCTGGGTGGCTCAGCCAGTTGAGTGTCCGACTTCAGCTCAGGTCATAAGCTCACAGTTTGTGAACTGGAGCCCCGCATCAGGCTCTGTGCTGACAGTGTGGAGCCTGCTTGGGATTCTCTCTCTCTGCCCTTCCCTGCTCAAGCTCTCTTTCTCTCTCAAAATTAAATAAACATTTAAAAAAATAATAAAATTAGCAAGTACGGTCCATTCTCATTATTCACAGATTCCATATTTGTGAATCTATCTCCTCTCGAAAATGCATGTGTAACCCCAAAATCATACTCGTGGTGCTTTTGTGTTATTCACAGACAGACTCAGAGGTGTGAAAATTTTGGGTGTCCCCCCAATCCCATGCACATTCCCAGCTGAGGCTGAACATGGTGACAATCTACCTCCTTGTTTCAGCTCTTGTCCTAATAACAGCGTCCTTCTCCCAGGATGTTACGTGCCGTGGTTTTACATTTTTGTGCTCTTCACTGAGTTCACTGTCTGAAGAATCGTGCTGAAGTGCTGGCCAGTGTTCCCCAGCACAATGAAGCTGGGGTGTGGCTCAGGGACAAAGTATGTGTGTTAGGCAACTTTCGGTCAGGCGTGAGTTCCAGGGCTGTGGGCGGTGAGTTCAATGTTAATGAATCAACAATATATCTCAAACAAGGTGTCTTTAAGCGGAAACCCACATACAAGAAACCGATCAGCTGACAAACACTCTGGGACCAGAGGCTTTCAGGAACATAACCCTGTATTTTCCTTAGGAGCAATGCTTCAGTCTTGGCTCATAGGGTGCTCGGGCGACCTTATAGAACAAAATCACCGTGAACGACGGAAATCCACTGTAGATGGGGAGCAAAGGGCAGTGACTCAGCCTTTGTGACATTGCAGTGAGTCGTCGAGAGCACATGCTGGGGCAGAGACATCCTGGCTTGGAAGTTCAGCTCTACTTCGCTTTCAAGATGAATGATTGTGTGCAAGTTACTCAGCCTCCCTGAACCTCAGCTGTTCAGCCTGTAAAATGAGGACTATTGTGCCCACCTATCAGGTTGCTGGGAGGATTAAACATATTTAAATGAAATTATTACATGAAGTGCTTTGCCAAGTTCCAGACAGAGTATACAGTCAACAGATGGGATTTGATATTTTTATTGAATGTAAAAAGTTGGTCTATACACACTGCTAAGTGGTTGGCAAGTGCCAACATTGTACAGGAAAGAAACGGCCCTCTTGTCTATGATGGGCCCCCTTCAGGCAGCCGGAAATGGCCTGGAATGTGCCTCGGTGATATTGCCACCAGAGAGCAACCTCCTTGGGACCAGAACTGAATCTTTAAAAAAAAAAAATTATTTTTAATGTTGGGGTTTTGTTTTGTTTTGTTTTGAGAGAGAAACAGAGGATGAGTGGAGGAGAAGCAGAGAGAGGGGAGACACAGAATCTGAAGCAGGCTCCAGGCTCCAAGCTGTCAGCACAGAGCCCGACACGGGGCTCAAATTCATGAACCGTGAGATCAGGACCCGAGCCTAAGTCAGGAGCTTAACCGACTGAGCCACCCAGGCGCCCCAGGACCGGAACTGAATCTTTCACCCACCCTCAGGGACACCTTGCCAAATGAGTAAGCTCAGGAGGGAGGCAGATTCTGGGGTCAAATCGTAGTTTAGTCACTTACTGGCTGTGCGATCTTGGACAGAACACCTACCCTTGCTTTTCTCACCTCCAACAATAATGGCATCAGCTTTGCCAAGATGGTGTCACTATTAAGTACAACAACCCATGTAAAATGCCTCCTTTGGTGCCCAGCACATGGGGGTTTGGGTAAATGTTTTGGTTTCCTGTCCCTGCAGAGGCCAGTTGGCTTCCTTGATTATATCTCAGCTTATTCACTGACCCCTCACACCCTGCTCCTTGGCTATAAATTCCCACTTTTCCTTGTTATATTCAGAGCTGAGCCTCATCCCCCAACCCCCTTGCAAAACTCCATTGCAATAGTCCCTACATCTATCACAAAAGTCCCCATCACCATTTTAACAAGTGTCATGGATAATTCTTCAACAGTTCTTGCTGAGCTGAATGAAAGTCAAATGTAGCATTGATGGGCCAAAGAACTCACAATAAAAGCCAGTGCCAGAGAAGTCAGGAACTAGGAAAATAAGAGTAGACATCTTTCTGAAAGTTGCCCCAAAGCAATCTTGACCTTGAAGGGCCCTGGAATAAAATTAACATTTTCCTAAGTGCTTGATATTAAAAAGCACCCATTTTGGTCATCCCTTCCAGGGTACAAAGTCTGCTGAACTTTTAAAGTTCAGGGTACAAAGTCTGCTGATCCATCATGATCAGCATTGCCATCACCATCACCATCATCACCATCCACATTCATCACCATCACTTTTGTTGACTTTTTAAGTTTGAGGTTTCCCCCCATCAGAAAAGTGCCTTATAATAGTGCTTGTGCGTTTATGAGAAAATCCATTCAGAGTGACTCACACCACAATTATACTTGGACAACAGAAGCAGACCTTGGGGATTAAGCTTTTAATCTGTTCATTACAGGGGAGAAAAAGATTCCTTTCCATTGCTACAAATCTTCTTAGGCCTTGTGATTGCTTCTAGAAAAAGATAATCCTATTTGAAGAACTACTGAATGTATAAAACAGTACAGATGGTCCCCAACATACGATGGTTCTGCTTACAACTTTTTGACTTGACAAATGTTGAGAAAGTGATATGCACTCAGTAGAAACTGTACTTTGAATTTTGAATTTTGATATTTTCCCGGGCTAGTGCTATGCAGTCTGGTCCTCTCACAGGATGCTGGACAGATGCAGGGACCACAGCTCCCAGTCAGCCCCGAGATCATGAGGGTGAACAGCCGATACGCTTAAAACCATTCTGCACCCATGCAACCTTTCTGTTTTTTCACTTTCAAGCCAGTATTCAATAAATTACATGAGATACTTAGCACTATATCATCAGATAGACTTGGTGTTGGATGACTTTGCCCAACTGTAGGCTAATGCAAGTGTTCTGAGCATGTTTAAATTTGGCCAGCCTTAGCTGTGATGTTCAGTAGGTTAGGGTACTAAATGCATTTTTGACTTGGGGCACCTGGGTGGCTCAGTCAGTTAAGCATCCGATTTCGGCTCAGGTCATGATCTCACAGTTCGTGGGTTTGAGCCCCGCGTCGGGCTCTGTACTGACAGCCAGCTCAGAGCCTGGGGCCTGTTTCAGATTCTGTGTCTCCCTCTCTCTCTGACCTGCCCCTGCTCACTCTGTCTCTCTCTCTCTCAGAAATAAATAAAACATTTAAAAATTTTTAATATTTTTAAAAATAAATAAATGCATTTTTTGACTTCCAATATTCTCAATATGTGATGGGTTGGTTTACTGAGACATAACCCCATAGTAAGTCAAGGAAGATCTGTATTGAGTTTAATTTGACTTGAATATGCTCAGAAGTTGTTATTGCTGGTCTAAGAGTGGGCTACTGGGGACATGAATTTATTTGCAAACATGTGAAATGTATATTGCCCATCTTTTGGTGGTTTCTGCAATTTTAATAAATAAATGTTAATAAGATCCTATAGTACTTACACCTCTGGCATTAATTTGGCATTTAGTCATACCATCTTTTGGTATCTCTCGCATTCCTGTGCAGTTAAGTAGCCCTTGAATTTCTGTGCATATGTCTTTTCCTCCCAAGTAGAAAATAAATGAACTAAGCCAACAATCGTACTCCTCTGATTGTTGATCAGCAGTATCGTTTTATATACAGACACAAGTTGTGTTAGGTCCTTCATCTGAAGTGGTTGCCCAGTGGCTGATGACAAACATACCCCAAATAGAGAGGGTGGTGCCCAACAGATCTATACTTTTCCTACCAGTCACCTTTCAGACCAATCAGAGTATGTGTCTGAGAAGCACCTGGAGTCCCTTCTTTCTAGTACCCTCTCTTCTCCCTCTTCATTCCATGTAGTCTTTTTTACCCTTAGTGACCCTCCACCCACCCACAGAATTCCTAAATCTACATGACAAACCACCCTTTCTCTCCCTAATATTGGCTGCCTTTTGTGGCATAATTTCATGTTGTTCTGCTGAATGACCTCTCTCCTACCAGGCTGGAAGATAACAAGAATAAAGGGAGATGAGGGACTGAAAATCCCATTTGGCAAGACAATAACAACAAAATCACTACCACCATAAGCATCAGCATCATCATCATCATCATCATGATCATCATCATCATTGCCATCACCATCACCCATCACCATTACCATCAGCATCAACATCACCATCAGCATCATTATCATCCATCAGCATCGCCATCAGCACCAGCATCAGCATCAGCATCATTGTTCAGCAGCAGCAGCATCCATCATGATCAGCATTGCCATCACCATCACCATCACCATCATCACCATCCACATTCATCACCATCACTAGCAGAATCGGCACTGGCATCACCAGCAGCAGCAGCAGCAGCAGCAACATCTGAATTCTCTACCTGGAGCCCAGGGTGAAAGGAGGGCAGGGAGAAAGAAAGAAAGAAAAAGAAGCTCAGCTGTGTTCAAGTGCTTGGCCAGAGGAAGAGAAGGAAGAGGGGGAAAAAGAGAAAGAAAAGGAGAAGAAGCAGAAGAAGACCAGAAGGGGAAAGAGGAGAAGACTGAGAAGAAGGATGAGAAGGAGAATGGAAGAGGAAGAGCTAGTGGCCTTGGGATGGGGCAGCCAATGAGATATTACCCCCGGCCCTCAGCCCAGGGTAGGGAAATGCCATTCTCTTGTGCACAAAGGGTTGAAAAGACAGGATTACCACGAAGATGAAGTTTATCAGTCAATTGGACTGTTCTGTAGCTTTTTAAATCTGGATCGTCCTGGCCCCCAAAAGAGGAGGAAGATGCTAAGAGCTCTCACTTACAGGATCCTTGTTATAAGCCTGGTGCTGCATCAACCTGGATGGCCAAAAGCAAACCATTTTACCTCTCTAATCTCCAGCCTTTTCATCTATAAAGGGGAACAGGTGTGGTACCTATCTCACAGATTTGTTGCAAGGATTAAACAAGAGAATGCATGCAAACAGTTGGCACAGCGCCTGGCACAATGTAATGGCAACCCTTAGTATTGTACGTGAGGCTGCCGCTCCCAGGAGCTCAAGGCAGGGCAGGCAAGGCAACCTGGCCAGTGTGTAGATCCAGTAAAGGCGTAGGCTGCTTAGTGCTGATAAATTGCAAAGAAGTATGTATTCAGTTCTGTTCTCCTGGTTCAGTCCCCACATCATCCAGAAGGTATGAGACAGGGTTAGTTGAACCTCTGCTCGTCAAACATATATGTGCATATGATTCACCCAGTGATCAGAAAGTTTGGGGTGAGCCTGAGATTCTGTGTTTCTAGCAGGCTCCCAGGAGATGCTGACGCTGGCAGCCCATGGCCCACCCTATGAGTAGCAAGAACTAACTGATAGCCCTGGCGTAACACAGTCGGTTATAACATCAGAGTGATACAGAAGTAAAAACAAGAAACATGGCCGCTGATGTGCTTCCTAATACTTGCTTATTCTGTTAAATTTGGGAGCAAAATCCACCTGAATGAGTGGGAAGCTTGGATAATAATACCTTAAGAAGAAGAAAGGAAGGGAGAGAGGAAAGAAAAAAGTGAAATGAAGTGAAAACAGATGACTTCTGAGGCCATACAGTAGAAAACAAGCTAATAGAATTTTGCCAAATAGAAATTGGTCCGATTGGACTTACCTCTAAATATATTTAAATTGCATGAAATTAGCCAACTGTTCATCAAATGGAGGCTGCCAAAGTGCTTGGGAAAGATTTTTTAAAGAATGTTAACATCTCTCCACCTGAGTCTTGCTTACACATTAAATTTGCTTAGAAGATCTGAAGGCAAAGACAAATCCCTATCAAAATAACCAAGTTTCCTTCTGAATCAAACTAACCACGTATGAACAATTCAATTTGACCCATCAAACAATGTCTGAACAGCTTGTACATACCAAGTACCATCTTCTGTCCTGCAGATAAAGAGAAAAATGACACAGAGAGCCTGGGTGGCTCAGTCAGTTAAGCATCTGACTTCAGCTCAGGTCATGATCTCATGGTTCGTGAGTTCGAGCCCTGCATCAGGCTCTGTGCTAACTGCTCAGAGCCTGGAGCCTGCTTCAGATTCTGTGTCTCCTTCTCTGCCCTTTCCATGCTCTCTCTCTCTCTCAAAAATAAATATTAAAAAAATGTTTTTAAAGACACTAAATGCACCTTCTCAAGAGCTCAGGGTTAATGGTAGAGACAGACAATTGAAACTCCCTTCCCCTTAATCTATAACAGCGGTAAGAATGGGGACTACGGGGCACCTGGCTGGCTCAGTCAGCGGAATATACAACTCTTGATCTTGGGGTTATGAGTTCAAGCCCCATGCCGGGTATAGAGATTAAATAAAAACAGAATCTTAAGGGGTGCCTGGGTGGCTTAGTCGGTTAAGCATCCGACTTTCGCTTAGGTCATGATCTCGCGGTTCGTGGGTTCGAGCCCCGCGTCGGGTTCTGTGCTGACTGCCAGCTTGGAGCCTGGAGCCTGTTTCAGAGTCTGTGGCTCCCTCTCTCTCTGACTCTCCCCTGCTCACGCTGTCTCTCTCTCTCTCCTAGAAGAAAAAAAAAACATTAAAAAAAATAGAATCTTAAAAAAAAAAAGAATAGGGAGTATAGGAACACACAAAGGATGGACACCTCCCTGAGCCTGGAGAGGAAGGAGAGTACAGGGGATATAGATAGATCAGGGAAGACATCCTGGAGGAAGATTTTGAATACTATCCTGCTTGTGTGATTGAAGAATAATCTTCTGGATGTTCATTCTTCACATCCCCAAAATTACATCTAGGAAGATGGGTAGATGCAGGGCAAGAAAAGAGTCTCTGAAGTCCTCTGGCCTCCATGGTCAGGAACAGCTAGTTGCCTCGGAAGTCTTCAGTTCCTTGGCTCTTTTGCCAAATCCTACCTCCCATGGCCAGTAGGGGGCAGAGCCAATGGCCCTGAGTGGAAAAGAAGTCTCCTGGAATTGCACTGAAGTTACACTAATGTATTCATTAGCATCTCATTAGCATCCTTTGGCAGCAGTAAATAATTCATTAGTTCTGCTCTAGAATATCTAATGGAGTGGCCCAAACTCCCTTGCAGAAGGGGCAAGCCTAAGGAGTTTGGGGAGGGCTGACCTGGGGCGGCAGCTCTTACACTGGAAAGTCTTCCCTCGTGGGCCCACAGTGCTGCTCTGATGGAAGAGGACAGAGCAATGCATCACTTTTCTTTCACCTGAGGAGAAGAAGACCCCCTTTTTCTCCCATAAATGAGACCCTCTGAAAGAAGGGGACACTGACCAGGGTGACCCACTTTCAAAACAGAATAAAGATTTGCTGTCAGGAAGCTCACAATAGGCCGAGATCGACCTCTCCCAAGCTACAGATGTGCTCTACAGAGAAAGATCCACGCCAAATTACAAGAAGTTCTATGATGCAGAGACTTTACAGCATCATTTGGCAAAGGGTTTTTCCAAACCTTATTGACCATGGAACCATTTTTCTTAATTGCTGAGGACTTATTAACACTCATCAGATCCTAGTGTTCCATGGAGCTGAATTGCAGTTTGAGTCGAAAAGCTGTCTGTTGGCAGAAGTCCTTCCTGCTCAGGGGAGGTCAGTTTTTATTCTATGAAGGCCTTCAACTGACTGGACAAGGCCCACCCACATCACAGAGGAGAATCTGCTTTAGTGAAAGTCCATTGATCTAATTGTTGATCTCATCCATAAAGCACGTTCACAGAAACACCCAGAATAATACTTGACCAAACACCTGGGCACCATGACCCAACCAAGTTGACACATAATATTAACCATCACAGTGCCCAACCTGGTGTCATGTCATTCCATGTGGTGTCAGCTATGGAGCACACCCGGGGCTGGAGGAACCAAACCTTCCTAGACGGCTCATTCACACAGCTGGCCAGTTAGTGCTGGCTGTGGGCTGGGAACTTGGCTGGGCTGTTGGAGTGGAGATGGGGGGCCAGGTTTCTCTCTCTATGGGCTTCTCCACGAGGCTGCTTGGGCTTCCTCCAGCAAGGTGACTGACTTCGAAAGCAGGTATTCTAGGATATATTAAACTCCACCCTCAAATTATCATTTCTCCCCAATGCAAATTACGTTCACCCCTGAAAGTCACATCCCTTTACCATACCTGGCTCAAGGACCAGGGTCTCATCAGCCAAATAAGGCTTGGGTGTGGACGAGACTTGTCAGGTACAGTTCAAAGACACAAAACATCTTATCCACTGGGAAGTGGGGTGGATGTCCCCTCCCTGGGAATCTGGGACTGGGGGCTCCATTGACTTTGTTGATAAACAGAAGATGGCAAAGTAATGCCATGATGGCTGCTAGGCCTGGGCCTTAAAGAGACCAGTGCTTTCCACTTCCTGTCTCTTGACACACTTGCTCTGGGCCCTGAGCCATTGTGAAGTCCAACACCCTGAGACCACAGTACTTAGAGCAGCCACATGTAGCTAGATGGTCCAGCCAGTAGTGACTACTGAGCCTGGCCTTCCAGTCACCCCCAACAAGGCTCCACACATGTGAATGGTGCCATCTTGGGCCCTCCAGACCAGCCCAGATACCAGAAGTGTGGCACAGAGTAACTCTTGTTACTCCCCGAGTTGTAACACCCCGAGGAATAGGCCTGCCCAGATTTCTGACCCACAAAATCACATATTAAAATAATTGTTGTTTTGGGGCTCCTGGGTGGCTTAGTCGGTTAAGTGTCCGACTTCGCTTAGGTCATGATCTCGCGGTTCGTGGGTTCGAGCCCCGCGTCGGGGTTCTGTGCTGACTGCCAGCTCAGAGCCTGGAGCCTGTTTCAGAGTCTATGTCTCCCTCTCTCTCTGACCCTCCCTTGCTCACGCTGTCTCTCTCTCTCCTAGAAATAAATAAAACATTTAAAAAAATAAATAAAATAAAATAAAATAATTGTTGTTTTAAGCCACAGCAATAGATATGAGCAACAGACAGCATTTTGACATCATTTTTAGTTCAGAAGTTTATAAACTCTTGGCTTTGCGTTTAGTCACAGGAACCCCTTTTCCAATAAAATTTCACATAGAATCCTAATATGCAAAGAGGTATGAGGGCGCTGCTTTAAGGAAGGATGGGGGTCCTGAACTCCCCTTAATTTAAACTCCCTTGGGGCACCTGGGTGGCTCAGTCGGTTAAGCGTCTGACTTCAGCTCAGGTCACAATCTCGCTGTTTATGAGTTCGAGCCCCGCGTTGGGCTCTGTTCCTGACAGCTCAGAGCCTGGAGCCTGCTTTGGATTCTGTGTCTCCCTCTCTCTCTGCCCCTCCCCCGCTCGTACTCTGTCTATCTCTCTCTTTCAAAAATAAATAAAACATTAAAAATATAAATAAATAAAAATAAACTTCCTCAAACCTCTTACTCTTGCCTCCTGGCTAAAGCACCTCTGGAAACACATACAGACCTCAGAACACAATCGAAGAGTGCAAGTCTAGTCCTCCTCTTTGTTCTATAATTAAGGCTATATTTGAGGGTCAAGGGCTAAATTGCCCTTTGCTTTATATAAGCATTTCTCAAAATGTGGTCCCCAGATCACCAGCATCAACGNGCCCTGTGTTTTAACAAGCCCTGCCGGGGACCCCCCCACAAGCTACCGTTGGAGAACCACTGCTCTGTATCACAGAGTGAGCTAATTACCAAGCAAATACTTTGACTTGCTCAGATCTGGGTTTGAATTCCTGAACACTCCTTAGCTTTGGGACTTTAGGCAAGTTACTGACCGTCTCAGCCTCAGTTTCCCTCTCTGGAAAGAGAAGAGAGTAGTAACTACTGGTGACTCCCTCTGATGGTGCCAGCCTTCTTGGGTGCTGGAAACAAAGAGAAGGCTCTAAGGTCCACGTTGATGTGGTAACCGAGTCCAACTGGAACAGGGAATGGCGGCCATTTCCTGAGTTGGGGTTCTAGGGTTTTCTTCTAAGTATCCTTGACTACTCCTGAGAGCAGGGGAGGCAATAAGGATACACAACCACTGAGATTTAATTTACACTGACCAGCTTCACCAGAATTTCTGAGAAGCCTCAGGTGTCTCCAGCACACAGGCTCAAGTCCCTGTCTGTAGCCAGCCTCAGCGCCCTCTGCCTCTCCGGCTCTCCTCCCCGGACCTGCCCGCATGATGAAGCAAGCCAGATCCCACTTGGTTCTGCCTCTAATGACTTCATCTGCCTATTTTTTCCTTCTTTTTGCAATAATGTCAATACCAGAAGGAGGAGGTTGTCAGGGCAACCCAGAGTGGAGGTGGGAAGTCCATCCTTGACCTAAACCTTAAGTCTGTTTGGTTAAACACCCACTGAGTTCTCGGCTCTCTGGTTTCCTGGTAGCAAGAATGTAAAAATTCAACGTTTTCTGTTTTCCTCCTTTTCTCCCCTTGTAATAATCTCTTTCTCTCCCCCACCTGTCTCTCCCCCCCCCCCCCCCCCCCCCCCCCCCCGCCCCCG
>NW_027532172.1:3281496-3292187 GCF_008692635.1 Crocuta crocuta | reverse complement strand
TTACATTCTCCTCAATTTACTGGCTTTACCTCCTTCTGTTTCTATGAACCAATATTGATAGTTTTTTTTATTCCTGACTTAATAGATCGAGACCCTCCGATACCATGTCTGATCAGTATCGCTCAGCCCCACCCGGGGGCAGGAATTAGGTGAGGCAGAACACCAGGCAAGCCTGGGAGCAGGCGGCAGACACAGAAGTCAGGGCTGGTGGTGTTACTGTTTTATTAATTCCTGTCTTCCTGGCCTGTATTTTCTTCATCACAAAACTATGTTGGCCTCAGAGTTGCCATAATTGTGTTAGGATACCATTTAAAATGATAAGGAAAAAGTCTGGAGAGAGAAAAAAAAATAGAATACAGACAGAGATTATGTCTAAGGGATGAGATGATGATTTTTATATTTTTCTGTACTTCCTGAACTTTTTTTACAATGAGCATATATTACTATTTTTAACTTTCTTTTTGAAATAATTATAGATTTATAGGAAGCTGCAAAAATAGCACAGAAAGGTCTCATATACCCTCCACCCAGGCATGTATTACTTTTATAATAAAATTTGCCCCTCCTCTGCTCATGCTCTCTCCCCTCCCTCCTCTCTTTTTCTTTCTTTTTCTCTCAAAATAAATAGACTTTAAAAAACAAAGAGTTCCTGGAGCACCTGCGTGGCTCAGTCAGTTAAGCGTACAACTTCAGCTCAGGTCATGATCTCACAGTTCGTGAGTTCAAGCCCCGTGTCGGGCTCTGTACTGACAGCTCGGAGCCTGGAGCCTGCTTCGGATTCTGTCTCCCTCTCTCTGCCCCTCCCCCACTTGTGTTCTGTCTCTCTCTCTCTCTCAAAAATAAATAACATAAAAAAATTTTTTTTAAACAAAGAGTTCCCAATGGCCAAATCTGAGATAATCTGAGCAACAAATAATCATAGTAATGGATTATAACCCATAGGAAAAAAGAAACCATCCACAAGTCCATACTGATTTAAGTAAATATTTGAATAAATAAATAAGAAAGTACAGTTCTTCTTTTTTTTTAAAAAAGTGTTTTTTAAAATGTTTTATTTATTTCTAGGAGAGAGAGAGAGAGACAGCGTGAGCAGGAGAGGGTCAGAGAGAGAGGGAGTCACAGACTGAAACAGGCTCCAGGCTCTGAGCTGGCAGTCAGCACAGAGCCCGACGCGGGGCTCAAACCCACGAACCGCGAGATCATGACCTAAGCGAAAGTCGGACTCAGAAAGGGGAAAACAGCCAGGGAAGTGGCCTTGGACCATAATCACCGCTTCAGTCACATGCAAACATACCGAAGCTCCGCAGCGCACAGGTAGATGTTTAACAAGCCACCCTGGAAGGGCAGGGACTGATGTGTAAGCTTTCTCCCATTTCCATGGTGTAAACGTTCTCTTACTCGGGCTGATTTCCAGAGGCCAGTGGGTTAATAGCTGTTTATGAAATTCCTGAGTATTTAACAAGGCACTCTTGGAAACCGGTATGAGCCAGGTCCAACACTCCACTGTACGAGCCAGTTCCACAGCACTGATTTGGCACCTTGGGTATCCAGCAACACACAAGATATTAAGCAAGCGACTCCCACGAGATGGACTATTATTAATATCTATATACAAATGACAACACTTAGGCTCCATACAGATAAATAATTTTCTCGGGGCTACAGAGCAGGAATGAAAGCAAGCAGGGGGTCAAATTTGAGCCTCTAGACCCACACTGGTCAGTATGGTAACCACGAGCCACACTTGACTATTGAACACTAGATGCATGGCTGGCCCCAGCTGAGACGCTGCTGAAAGCATAAAACATACACCAGGTTTCCGAAGACTTTGTTAGAAGAAAAAAGAATGTAAAGGATATGATTTACATATTTTTTCTAATTTTTTGTTAATGCTTATTTATATTTTGAGAGATAGAGCATGAGCAGGGGAGGGGCAGAGAGAGAGAGGGAGACACAGAATCTGAAGCAGGCTCCAGGCTCCAAGCTGTCAGCACAGAGCCCGACACGAGGCTCGAACCCATGAATCACGAGACCGTGACCTGAGCCAAAGTCAGAAGCTTAACCGACTGAGCCACCCAGGAGCCCCCCATTTACACATTTTTACATTGACCATATGTTGAAGTGATAATATTTGGGATGGATTGAGTTAAATAAAATATATTCTTGAAATTAATTTCATTCTTTTCTGAAGTGGCCAGGAGGAAACTGTAAGTTAGATGTCTAGCTCACATTATATTTCTAGGAGCATTGACTCTAGACTCTTGATCTAGTGCTCCCTCCCAGAGCACCAGGCATGTCTCATAGTCAGGGATCCACAAATCCCTGCAGAGTCTTGTGTTCGAGAATGCACGTCCGCATGCCTGTGCGCACACATACACAGCCCCTCTTGTGGACAGGACAGCTCGCACTCTCTGCTCCCTCCCCATGAACACTCACCACTCACTCCTCAGAGCCCCTCAACCGCCATAAAGGTACAGAACCCCCACACCTGTCCACAGCACATCCTCCTGAGGACCTTACCTCTGCCAAATGACCTTGACACCTGGACAGAAATGCCCCCCCGGAGCACCTGCTGGGGGAGCCCCACACAGATCACTATTGCTCTGTCTGGCTGGGTGGTGGGCAAGGGGCAGGCAGCACATCTCTTGCCAGCCTCGGTTTCTTTGGGGAGCCCTTCCGAGGGAAGGATATGTACCTTGGTGCTGCAAAATTACTGCCCTTGTGTAACAAGAGGAACAGCTCGGGTGTTCAAGATGAAAGTAGCTTCTTTTTAGACCCAGCTTTTCTCCAGCCTTCTTCCTGAATGTTCCAGCTTGCTATGACAGAGGGGGCCAGATCAGAAGCCCACTGCTGCTGGCTTCTCAGAGAACTTGCACACCTTTGTGCAAGTGCGTGGGGGTGTGAGGGTGGGTGAGGAAAGCAGGAAAATCATCATGTTCTCTGTCGGCCTCCCCTCTTGCCTCATTCACAAGCCCGCTAGTTCGGCAACCCGCTGCTGTGCTCTGGCCTCACCACGCTGGTTCCCTAATTTTTAGAAGTCAGGCTGTTTCAAGTTCACAGCCATTGGGCATCTCTGAAGGGTTTTGTTTTTTCTTCCTTAAGCATAAAAACCCAGACCTCCTGGCCCAGGTGACATTAATCTGACAATTACATGGAGGTAATTATCCAAATGCAGACTTTGGATTCTATAAACAGACACTGTCACAGCCCCCACTGTGGCCCAGCAAGACCGTGTTTACCGAGGCCTCCGCAACCCCTGGCATCCGTCACAACAGCCAGTAAGGGTTTATAAAGACTCATCACAAAACACAGGTAGGCTCCGGAGATACAGCCTTCCTGCTTACAATTGCTTAATTAGATGGAATATTGCCTGCTGGATTCCAATCAGGTGAGCTTCCTTAGACACATCTGACTAGGAGAAGGCCCAGGGCTGGTGGGGGCAGGGCAAGGCTGAAGATTCCAGAAGCTGCGGTATGATAGGATGAGGGCTGCGTTAGAAGTGTCGGCTGTCAGAGGTGCCTGGGGGGCTCAGTTCTCTAAGCGTCTGACTTCAGTTCAGGTCATGATTTCATGGTTGTAGGTTTGAGCCCAGCATCAGGCTCTGTGCTGACAGATTCTGCGTCTCCCTCTCTCTCTCTGCCCCTCCCCTGCTCACGTTCTGTCTCTCAAAAATGAATAGACGATAAAAAAANCTGACTAGGAGAAGGCCCAGGGCTGGTGGGGGCAGGGCAAGGCTGAAGATTCCAGAAGCTGCGGTATGATAGGATGAGGGCTGCGTTAGAAGTGTCGGCTGTCAGAGGTGCCTGGGGGGCTCAGTTCTCTAAGCGTCTGACTTCAGTTCAGGTCATGATTTCATGGTTGTAGGTTTGAGCCCAGCATCAGGCTCTGTGCTGACAGATTCTGCGTCTCCCTCTCTCTCTCTGCCCCTCCCCTGCTCACGTTCTGTGTCTCAAAAATGAATAGACAATAAAAAAAAATTTTTTTTAAAGTGACTGCTATCTCCTGAGTCACACTGCCTTGACTTAGTTTGAGACCAGGACATATGGCTGTCCCTCTGGGCCTTTCTTCTTCCCTCAGTAAAATAAGATGTTGGTGGGTTGGCCTCCTACAGGCTCTGCAAGATCAAGACTGGAAGTAGCTGAAAACCCCAATTCAAACCAGTTTGTCACTTGTTATTTCACGTAACAAGAGAAAGAAGAGGGTGCCACTCAAGCAAGATACAATCAGCATTTGAAGTCATCAAGGCCCAGGTTTCTTCTCTGCAGAGCACCATGTGACTAGGCGGCTATTCCAGATGTCACATCCCAATCCCTCTCTGAAGGGAGAGAGACCCCACCTCTCCTACAGCCTCTTTCCCAAAGGCTCCTCCCAGAGACCTCCCCTCTCGCATCTCATCGGAGGAGCTTGGTCACGTGACCAGTCCTGAGCCAATCATTGATAATGGACACCGGCTGCCCGATGGGTTTAGAACCACTGGGATTTAACCACAGTCACCTTCCTGCGACTCGGTAGAGGGAAGATAACACCAAGAAACACTGAGCTTCTGTTTAAGGAGAAGGAGGTGGTGGGTGTCAAGCAGACAACAGGGCCTGCTGTAGACACTATTTACATTTAAATGGAAAACAGGGCAGGTCTGGTCCTGTCCAACCTCTCCTAAATCCCCCATTTCTCTCTCCCTCCTTTTTATCCCTCTATCCTAGCTATAATTGCAGAGAACATAAACCAAGTCTATTCAATTAAGACTGTATTTTTAGGAGTGCTTGGGTGGCTCAGTAGGTTAAGCATCTGACGCTTGATTTCAGCATCAGGTCATGATCTCATGGTTTGTGAGTTCGAGCCCCTTGACCAGCTCTGGGGATTTTCTCTCTCCCTCCCTCCCTCTCTCTGCTTCTCCTACGTCCTCTCTCTCTCTCTCTCTCTCAAACATAAATAAATATTTTTAAAAAAGACTTTTTTAAAGTGCACAGCTGCANTCAGCATCAGGTCATGATCTCATGGTTTGTGAGTTCGAGCCCCTTGACCAGCTCTGGGGATTTTCTCTCTCCCTCCCTCTCTTTCTCTGCTTCTCCTACGTCCTCTCTCTCTCTCTCTCTCTCTCTCTCTCAAACATAAATATTTTTAAAAAAGACTTTTTTAAAGTGCACAGCTGCGCCTTCAACCAACCTTCAAGGTGCAGGCTCACCCCCTACACCTCACCCCCTCCTAACACCACCCCCATCAAGGATTTCCTCCTTCCTTGAACAAATGCACTACCCATTACTATCCACTCCTGGAATCTGCATTTGCCTTCTCCTTCCCCTCCCGGCCAGAGCCCACCTGCAGACTTGGCATCTCCACCCCCAGGAAGGAGTGTCCCTAGAAGCAAGAGTTGAAGGAATTCTAGGGATCCAGTATTAAGGTACTCTGGTTGCCACGTCAGCTTTGACCTTGTGTCCCAGTGGGATAACAGGGCTTCTAACTTGTGCCCTGCAACAATAACGACACCCAACAAGTCCAAGCACTGTCTAAGCATTTCGCATGTGTTATACTAAACCAGCATCAGTACTTTTCCGGTCTTACAGAGGCCACTGAGGCACAGAGAAGTTAAGTATTTGCCCCCATTCAAAGAAAAGAACGCAGCCTCCACCTCTCATTGAGGAAGTGACAAACTTTTAGAACAGCACATGGAACTAAACTATTGTTGGAACCATTTTTAGAAATACAGTCCACCACACCGAGCTCTTTTTTTTTTAATTATTTTCAAGTAATTTTAGAATTGCGTAAGAGTTGCAAAGATAGCACAAAAAATTTCTACAGGCCCGCCATCCAGGTCCTTCTATTGTTAACATCTTACATAACTGGGAGACATTTATTACGGCCCATTTAGTCATTAGGGTCTCCTTAATTTCCAATCCTTGAGGTTTCTCAGTCTTTCCTTACCTTTCATGGTCATGTTACTTTTGAAGAGAACTGGGTCAGATGTACCCTCTCACTTTGATAAACATCCACTCTCACATTGTGCTTCAATGCTGTACAAAATTTAAAAAGTAAATAAAATCCCATGACCCCTGTAAAAAGCAATAAGGAAAAAAAGCTTGTTTAGAATGAAGTCAGGAAGCCGGCAGGAGGGGCTCTCGTCCCCTATTGTTCATCTTCAATTGTGGATCCAACTGGACGAGATGTACCTTGCACCCCTCTCTCTGCCCCTTCCCCATTCTCTCTCTCTCTCTTTCTCTCTCAGAAATGAATAAAACAAAACGAAACACAATAACATGAGACCAACCAACAATGTGAATCAAAAACAATAAGGTATTTCGCCAGGATAAAATATCTTAAACCCAGATGCACGTTGCTTTGGCTTCCGCTGGTGGGGGGTTTTCAGAGTCATGCTCGCACATCACCTGATCTGAGGCCGGCCATCCTAGTCCGGAGAAGGCACACCCTGAAACAGCCCACCCTCCCTCAGGGTCTGGGTGCATTTAGACACATCGCGTTTCCGTCTCCAAGCTGCAGGTACTCTCATTCCACTGGTCCCTCTCTGTAAAGAAAGAAACCCTTTTGCTTTCAAATGGGATCCAACAGTTTAAGATCTTAAGTTTAAGATCTTAACAGTTTAAGTTAAAAAACCCGTCTATTGAAGTTTGTGTCTTCCTTTGGTCTCTTGGTAAGACAGATTTGGGTTTTGATTCTTTCAAATTGAGAAATCTGCCTTGTTCTGTAAGATCAGAGGTTGAAGGAGTTTCTCTCTTTTTTCCCTTTGTTTCCCTTTTTGAAGCCCCAGGGGCACCGACTGTTGAGGGAGTGGGCCCCGGCTCTCCCAGAAGCACCACGCAAACACAGCCCACATGTGCTCCCCACCACTGGGTTCCAGCACCTTCACGGGGTGCCACCCCCATCCTCACCCGTGATGGGGCGATGCTGTGCCTGACAGATAAGAGGGGCTCTTCTTAATGGACCCCAAACGCCTGGGTTGTTTAATGGAAGGAGCCAGTAGTGACCCCGCCTCTAAATTGCCCCATGACCTTGAACAGGTTGCTGAGCCTCTCAGATCTGTGTATCAGCTGTAACATGTGAGGTCGTGCCGGATTGGGCGTGCTGGTCCACATTCTTCAGACTGATGCTGACACAGCAAGAGACCACTATGCTCCGGGTCCTGTACTCACCAAACATGTGGAAGGAGTACAGTTTAAACGTTAAGAATAGAGGGCTGTGGAGAGCCTGGGCGGTTCAGTCGGTTAAGCATCCAACTTTGGCTCAGGTCATGATCTCATGGTTTGTGAGTTTGAGCCCTGGGTCGGTCTCTGTGCTGACAGCTCAGAGCCTGGAGACTGCTTTGGATTCTGTGTCTCCTTCTCTCTCTGCCTCTTCCCCACTCATGCTCTGTCTTCCTCTCAAAAATAAATAAACATTTAACAAAAAAAAAGAGGGGTGCCTGGGTGGCTCAGTCAGCTAAGCCTCTGACTTCAGCTGAGGTCATGATCTCACCGTTGATGGGTTCAAGCCCCTTGTCGGGCTCTGTGCTGACAGCTCAGAGCCTGGAGCCTGCTTTGGATTCTATTTCTCCTTCTCTCTCTGTCTCTCCCCTGCTCACACTCTGTCTCTCTCTCTCAAAAATAAATAAACATTTAAAAATATTTTTTAAAAGGATAGAGGGTAAACTCTACTACTCATGAGATGTGTGGCTTTGAGCAAGTCAGATAACCTCTCTGTGCTTCATTTTCCTCACCTGGAAAATAGGAGATAACAATATTACCTATCATGGAGGACTCCTGAGTGGCTCAGTTGGTTACATGTCCAGCTCTTGATTTTGGCTCAGGTCATGATCTCACAGTTCATGGGATCGAGTCCCACATCTGGCCCCGTGGTGACAGTGTGGAGCCTGCTTGGGATCCTCTCTCTTCTTCTCTGCCCCTCCCCCCATTCGCTCATGTTCTCACTCTTTCTCTCAAAATAAATAAATCAACATTAAAAAAATAGATATTACCTACCATGGTAGGTAGAATAGTGACCCCAAAGATGTTCACATCCTGACCCCCTAATCCCTAGAATATGTGAATATGTCACATTATAATACAAAGGGGAAGCAATCAGCTGACTTTGAAATAGAGTATTCTGGATTACCCAGGTGGGCCCAATGTAATCACAAGGTCCCTTAAATGTGGAAGAGGGAGGCAGGAAAGTCTATGTCATAGTGAGAAGGACTTGACTGGCATTGGTAGCTTTGAAGATGGAAGGGGCCATGAGCCATGGAACAACGGCAGCCTCAGAAGTGGGAAAAGGCAAGAAAACTAATTCTCTGCAAAGCCTTCAGAAAAGAACACAGACTGGCAGACATCCCAATTTTAGCCCAGTGAGACCCATTTCAAACTTCTGACATCCAAAACTTCAAGAAAATGAAAATGTGCGTTGCTCTAGGCTATTAAACTTGTGGCGATTTGTTACAGCACCTGTACGAAACTGGCCCACCTAACTCACAGGGTTGCTGTGAGGATTATAAGAGAAGCTGATGGACAGGCAGGAATACAGTGAGGTTGGTTGGTGTGCAGAGGTGGAAGCTGTCCAAGGTGGTGTTGAGCTCTGCGCATTCCCTCTGACCGCCCCTGTCCACCCACCCCTAAACAGAGAGCCCTGTACCTTCAGTGCCTTAATTACGTTGGAACCCTTCTTTATAATCACGCACCCGATGACTCCCTTCATCATGCTGAATTCTGAATTGCACTTGAAGTGGCTTGTGCAATGTTAGCCCTCTGATTAGCTTCTTTCCGAGCTCCAAAATGAGGCTAATCAGAGCAGAGGAAAGATCTTACCAAGTGCCCTGGGAGGGAGGTGAGGGCAGGGGATCTCGCTATCATAATTTTCTAATTAAGGCTTTAAGAGCTTTTAAGGAGCCAGCTCATATCGCCTGGGGCCCTCCTCCCCAACCCCTCCATAAGCATGAGTTCTCAGACTGGCCTTTCTAGGATCAACTCAGCTGCCTTTAGTACCCCTGTCACCTTGGCCTCTCCTCCCCTGAGATTATAACCCAGCTGTCAGTCTATCCGGCCAGCCCCTGAGATTCGGATCAGACTCTCCTGCTGCTTAGTCTGTGGGGCCCCAAGTCCCCTCCAAGACCTTGGGGATTTTCAAGCGGGGTCTGGTTTTCCCATGGTCACATCTGCCCAGAGGAAGATTTATAAGGAAGCTAATGAAGTTTACATTCCAGAGCCACTCACCCATGGGAGACCCTAGAAAAATGTTCACGTAGTCATATGCTCAGGTAAATTGTCAAAAGTTTGATATGTTTATATTCTTTTTCTTTAAGGGGATCCCCCCCAAACTGTAGGAGCCTCAGGTATTATGAAATTTGGATCTGCCTCTGCACCTAGGCCCCTGGCTCTGTGCCACAGGGCACTCACCCCCGCACAAAGTTCAGCTCTTTGTGTCCACCCCTAAAGATGTCAAGGTGTTACTGAGTGTGGTAGCTTTCTCTCAAGTAAGTATTTGTGAGCATATGCTGGCGATATGAAGAAAGGGTTTATAACTTAAAACTGGCCTGGGCTTTTCTAAGGTTGGAGTGAGCACACCCAAGGGCCTGGAGTATAACACAGTAATGAGGGTGCAGGGGGGAACCTGAAAGCAGAGGTGACTGGGAGAAAGGGGATTGGCTGAGAGCCTTGATTTAACAAAACAACAACAACAACAAGGTGTGTTGGTTGAGATGGTGGTCTGAGGTCCATTTGTCTCCTGACCCTTTGGAAATCCCCAGGACTTCTGTCCAACTGAGTAACACCCACAAGGGACCATTCCCTCCTTTATGCCCATCTGGACCCTCACAGTTGCTCATGGGGGTTCCCCTAATACTTCAGCACATGTTTTTGTTTCTGTATCTGTCTCTGCCCCCACAATCCTCTGCCTATTGATGTCAGGACAATATGTTAATTTTTTTTCTGTTCCTCCTCATTTCGCGTGGGCCCTGGAACAATAAACATTTCCTGAAAAAAATCCTTACTTAAGAAAGTGACAATATTAGCAGTTATCCCATAGAGTGATTTTATAGATTGAATGAGATAATCATCGACAGATCTTAGCACAGTTTGGCACAGACGAAATACTCAAGAAGTGTCTCTTGTTAACATATATTTTTCTAAGTTTATTTATTTATTTTTGAGAGAGACAACATATGCGAGTGCACAAGTGGGGGAGGGGCAAAGAAGGAGGGAGAGAATCCCAAGCAGGCTCCGATAGTCAGCACAGAGCTTCGGGACATGGGGCTAAATCCTGAGATCATGACCTGAAATCAGGGGTCTGACACCCAGCTGATTGAGCCACCCAAGCGCCCACCTTGTTCACATTCCTGAACGAATGAATGAGAGGCTTTGGTTTCATTCATTAGCACAAGCCTTTTCAGAGGCTTGGAATTCCTTTCTCGNCAGGAGCCCTTTATAAAGGGGACCCTACTGGGTGGCAATGTGGAGCGAGAACGGAGAGTCGGGTGCTGAGACTCAGATGTATTTATAATTAGGAGGAAAGGAATAGAAGAGGGGCTTCCGGAGAGAGAAATTCAGCTGCAGACGTCAGAGACATGGTATCTAGGACGCCAGGGAGGAGAGAATGCCAGGAAGTGGGGTGGAAAGGGTCAAGGAGGACCCAGAGGAAGACTGAGAAAGGTGGACAGGCTGGCGGTGGAGGCTGAGTGACTGGGAGGAGGTGCAGCTGTGCAGGAAGCGGGGGGG
>NW_027532172.1:3277732-3280682 GCF_008692635.1 Crocuta crocuta | reverse complement strand
AGCAAAAAAAAAAAAAAAAAAAAAAAAAAAAAACCCTGAATGATAAAAGGAAAGGAGGGGAGCCGGTGGAAATCACAGCTGTTCAACTACACACAACTACAGAGCAGAGTTTTCCTTTTAAATCTCCAGGGGCCTGACAGTAACTGAAGGAAGCGCCACCCACCATTGGGAGGAACGCATCCGCCATCAGCGGACGCTACCTTCTCGCCTTCAGAAGAATCACTCAAGTTTACTAGCCACATGCCAAGGATGTTCCCTACACTCATTAAAGCTTCACAGGAGCCCTATAAAGGGGACCCTACTGGGTGGCAATGTGGAGCGAGAACGGAGAGTCGGGTGCTGAGACTCAGATGTATTTATAATTAGGAGGAAAGGAATAGAAGAGGGGCTTCCGGAGAGAGAAATTCAGCTGCAGACGTCAGAGACATGGTATCTAGGACGCCAGGGAGGAGAGAATGCCAGGAAGTGGGGTGGAAAGGGTCAAGGAGGACCCAGAGGAAGACTGAGAAAGGTGGACAGGCTGGCGGTGGAGGCTGAGTGACTGGGAGGAGGTGCAGCTGTGCAGGAAGCGGGGGGGGGGGGGGGGGGGGGGGGGGGGGGGGGCGGNNTGGAAGGGGGGGGGGGGGGGGGTTGGAGCAGAGGAGGAATGCAGGCTTGGGCCGCAGGGGTTTGACTGCAACCTGTTTGGAGAGGTGTGAGGAGGACCCCGTGGAAAGAGCAGGCACGAGCTGGAAACAACCGGAACCGGAAGGGCTGAGGGGTTCAGAGGAAGAGGGAGGCGTTGCCCCGGAAGCGGAAGTGTGGGGGAGAGAAACAGGTCAGAGTCCCACTGCCAACGGTCTTAAGGCCGCGACGCATGTGGCCGTGGCGGGAAGGGATCCTGAGAGCCGATGCTGCAGCCTAATCCAGGGTGGGAGGAAGAGGAATCCAGGAAGAGGGAAGAAGGTTGTAGGGCGGGAGGCGGGACAGGAAGCCGTCTCAGAGCCAGACTTTCTCAACAGTGGGGAGATCTGAGCTTGTTTACGGGCAGAGGGTAAGGGCTCACTGGACAGGGAGAAAAAAAGGCAGGAATTGGGAGGCTGACAAAGCCAAGTGTTGGAGGAGGTGGGAAGGAAAGGGTCTGTAAGGCTGGAAGACGTCCACCTCACATAGAAAAGAAACCTGAATAAACCCCGAAGAGCCACATGTGACCCCGGCGTGGGTAGGGTTGCATTCAAATAAACAACAATGAAAATAATTGAAAAATAATTGAAAATAATTTTAAAAATATCCTGCTAAATTCCTTCAGCTCTTTCCCCAGAGATTTCTATGTCTCCATCTCAGATCCCCAAACCCCCTCTTTAAGACAGACACCGTTAGGATCTGGTCTCATTCTCTCTCCTTCCTCTTTCCTCCATCTCCCTTCCCAACCTTCTTCTCTTCTTTCCTCCCTCCCTTTCCTCTCAGACTCTAGTATATAGATCAATCTGCCACTCTGTCTTAGTTTTAGATATCTATTCACCCAAATCTCATTGTTAGTCTTTCCTCTATACCCGTTTCCTGGATTCTACAAAATGAAGAATGTTGACCCAACAGCTCCAAATCCCCCCTTCTTAGAAGGAGTGGAATGCAACCCATTCTGATTTGAAGTCCTCTCTTTAAAAAATCCCTACGGGAGGAGAAAGGAAATGAAATGGGCAAAAGACACCATGAGGGGGAAGAGATGCAGGCTAAAGATGGTGGATCCCGGCAAGCCTTCAAGCCCCGCTGCCAGTCTAGGCGCCCACGTCAGGATAGATGCAGTGGAATCCAGGGCTTTGTGGCCCAGCCTATGTCCCAAGGGGCAACTAGAGAGGACTGATAGGACAATGCCACCGACCTTGTCTGGGTGTTAGGAAGCAAGGTGGGACCGTAGGGTGCTTTTCAGATGCAGAATGTCTCCAAAATACAGACACCAGAGTGCATGCAGGTTATCAAAAAAGCCGCCTACACACTCAGGGAAATAAATAGACTCCCGGGCTGACTTGATTTTTGATAAGCATTGATCTTTGGCTTTATAATTAGTTGCAGGTTCTGCTCAATTCAAAAGGCCAGCTGCTCTCCCATGGAAACTTAGATTTTTGTTGGAGGAAAAGAGAAGTAAAAAAAAGTATTCATGTTTTTAAAAAACATTTTACATTATGAAGGCAGTGTGTTTAGTCGTAGTTTACAACGAATTCCTTTAGGTTCCAAAGTATTCTAATTTTTTAGAATTTATGAGGACTTTATGAGCCATCTATGCCATTCCCATTACCATGATGTGTCTGTCCCGAAAAGACTTACATAATAGTAGTCTGAGTTTAGATGCTAGTATATAGTTTGCCTGCAAATGATTTCTGTTTCCATTAGATCAAAGTTACCTGGGCCATTTTGGAAAATATGTTAACACCAGAGCTAGGGATGACTTCAAGGGTCTTGCGTCCATCCCTCTGCCTTCTAGAAGATCTCTGACATCTGAAGCCGGTGACTGTTTCAGTCTGTTTTGGAACGTCCTCAAGAGCCAGGATTTCAGTCTCTGGTTCTTAGTCCCTAAATCACAATTCCTACCAGGATGTTCTTTCCCGAGAACTTGATTTTCTCCAGCTGCATCTGAAGCCCATGGTCTACGGAGAGCAGTAATGAACAATCGATGTAGTTTGTAAGCACACATCTCCCTCTGGGTTAAGGCATCTCTGGGAGTGCTGGTTATTCTCTCTTTGCATCTCGCCTCGTCCGTTCTCTGCCCTGCCCTGCGTACCACGAGGCGGGTCACAAGGATTACATCGCCAGAGTTTCCCTCACCTTCCAGATTCTGGTTGGGTTGGCCAATGCAAGGCACTGGCCAAGATCTCCATCGGGGGAGGAGACCCAGAGAGGGTGTTCTCTGATGGGCCCTGCTTTTGCCCTGGCCATGACCATGGCCCCATGGCCACAGCTTCTATGGGGGGGGGGG
>NW_027532172.1:3189684-3277665 GCF_008692635.1 Crocuta crocuta | reverse complement strand
GGGGGGGGGGGCATTCCTTCACAGCTCCAGCTCTCTCAGTGCTCTGAGAACTCCTTTTCTTCTTTTCACCTCTTCAGGTCCAGAGGGAGCAACAATCCCCCATTGGGGCTGTTCTCCATGTTCCTTAACCTGCATGGACTCTGTAACAGCCCCATCACTGAAGTCTCTGGTACCATAAGGGCTGGATGCTGTCCCAGCCAGGACTCTGCCTGATGAACTGGGTGACAGGGGATTTATTTTATGCCTCTGTAGAGCTCATAGGTGCTCATAGGAGCATTCGATCAGGTATCGCATTCCTCCCATTTCCTCCCGAGATTACCTCAAAGGATCGAGGTTCCAAGTTGTTCTCAGGCCAGTGGGGTTGCTGGTGTCAAGGACAAATTGTGCCGTGCCCACCACGAGAAAGTGTTGGAGCAGGAGCTCTGGGTGATAATGAGTACAGTCTACTCTGCGATTTCAGTGCCAGAGGGGAGCTGACAGGGTAGGCGAGGCCGACCGACTGGCATCACGTGGCTGAATTACATGGTCATTCTGTTGATGGTGCAGTACATTTGCAGTGCAGGGTCGGGGAGGCAGAGACAGACTCTGACCACAGCCCCCCTGCCCTGCCTCCAGTGCCCTCACTCCTGTCATGCTGGCCTTGGTGCAGATCCCCCCCCACTCAGACCTCAGCCCAGCTGCCCCCTTCCTGCCCTGCACAGCTGCCCTTCTGGGGCTTTCTCAAAACATAAAACAAGGAATGAAATAAAATGCCTCACGGGCGGCCGTGACATGGGCCTGAGAAACAGTCCTGTGATCGGTGACAGCTTCTTCTCCTTCTGCGCCTCAAGAGTCCTCACCTATAAAGAGAAGTCCTGCCCACCTCCCAGGGGCTCCCGGAGACTTGATGCTACGCACAAGAGCACTTTGGAAATTATTTTTCTATAAAATCAGCTGTGGCATCACTGATCTCTTCTTTTCCCACTGCCACCCCACATCCAAGACATCAGGAAATTCGTCATCTTGACCTTCAGAACATACCTAGACTCCAACCACTAGACCACACCATCGCCTCCAAACTGTCCACTTTGGTCCTGGGCCCCAAGTCAGTTCTCTACACAGTAGCCAGAGAAATACTCCCAAACTTAGGTCAAAAACAAGTCAGTATCTTTGAAAGGCTCCCCAGCTCACCCCGGGCAAAACCCGAAGCCCTTTAGAGCCTTCCGCAAGGCCTCAGCGATCAGCGCCGCCCCTGACCTCGGCTCTGACCCTCCCCCCATCCACTCTCACAGGGCACTCATCTGCCCTCCAGCATGTCTGCCACGCCACCTCCGGGCCTTTGCTCTGGCTGATGCCTCTGCCTGGAGCCCCACAACTGGCTCTGTCCACTCCAAGGCCACCTTTGCAGCGAGGCCTTTGCTCACGATCACTGCACCTCCACTCTTGGGAGCGTGCAGTGGGCTCCTGTGTTCTGATCCCTACAAGGCAGTGTGTCCTCTGAACAAACCCATGCGGCAGGAGCGGGAGCTCTTAATGAAAGCAGGGACAGTGGTGGTGAGGAGCACGGGCAAAAGTGGGTGTTCAATGGGTATTTATAACTATGCATAGTCTTAAAAGCAGCAGCAGCAGAAGAAGAAGAAGAAGAAGGGGTAGTGGCGGCAGTGGAGGAGGAAGAGGAAGAGGAGGAGGAAGGAGAAGAGGAGGAGGAAGCTAGGAATGAAATAGGCTTAATGCTAATATTATCCTACAAGCATCATTCTACAAATGTTATGTCTTTAACGTTTCCCAACTCCTGTGACAATATGGTAGCTTTGATGCAACAGTCCCTCACCAAAAGGAAATGGTGACCACGAAAGGACAAGCGTGAACAGGAGAGGGGCGGCCAGGAGAGCAGGGGGGGGTACTTTCTGGAGGGCCACCCCGGGCAGTCAGGGCGAGACACATGGGCCGGGAGTTGAGAGGGAGCACTGGCTAGCGGGGTGTTTTGTGCGGGAGGGAGGAGGGCGGGCTGGGCCTTGCAGCTGGAGGTGGTGTGTCCCTGGAAAGAAGGGTGTCAGGAGCCAACGCAAGAGGTGGGACTGGATGGGGTGTAGACGATCTCCAGCAGAACAGCAGGTGGCTGCGACAGAAGCAGGAGTGTCACGTCTGGCTCAGGAGTTCTGCCTGCAGCCTCCGTGTCCTGAGCCCCCCCCCTCCCTCAGGCACAGGGTGCAGTGGCTGTAGGTACAGCGGGAGCAGCAAAGCTCCCGCCCCTGGAGCCGTGCTTGGAACCCTCATCGGGGTTAGAGTGGGGACAGAACCCAGGCACCTGGGGTCTGTGGTGATGAAAACGGAACCCACCTATGACACCTCTCTAGTGGCTGCTTCCCCTGGCCCAGAATCACTTTGCCTGAACTAAATGACTCTAGGGGCACCTGCGTGGCTCGGTCGGTTGAGCATTCGGCTTTGGCTCAGGTCATGATCCCACGGTTTGTGGGTTCGAACCCCGCATAGGACTCTATGCTGACGGCTCGGAACCTGGAGCCTGCTTCAGATTCTGTGTCTCCCGCTCTCTGCCCTTTCCCCACTCATGCTCTGTCTCTGTCTCTCAAAAATAAATAAACACTTAAATTTTTTATAAATTACTCCTTTTTATAAAGGAGCCTAGAAGATTTAAATGTATGGTTTCCAGGCAATGGGAGCTCCAAATGTCCCCAAAGGGACACAGTCACAACATGGCCGAGTGAGCAATGTGTGATTATGTGACTCTTGGCTTAAAATTGGACTCTGCTTCTCGGCGGCTGTGTCTGGGAATGGCCCTGGCCTCTCCAAAGGTCATGTCCCCATCTGCACAGCAAGAGAAACCCTAGAACCTGCTTGATGCTGTGCATTCAGTGAAAGAGCCCATCAGGAGCTCTGGGCCCAGCGCCTGCGGGGGGAGGGGGGAATGCCTGGGGGCCGTGGTCATGGCTGTTATGAGCAGGAAAACGTGGCCAGTGCATGCCTCCCAGATGCTGGCACCTTCTGTAACAACAGAGGGGGCACAGCCCAGTCACCAACCCGGAGGGGACAGGCTCCATTTTCAAGAGATGTGCATTAATGACGATAACCCACTTTTCCTGCAGGCGCAGGCACCCCTCTAGACCTCACGGCTGGCTGCTTTTGGCGGCTCAAAGTGTTTGCACACCTCCGCTTTCCTCTCNAGCCCAGCCTGCCCTGTGTGTCCCTCAGTTGTAAGCTCTGAGGACGAGTGGCCCTGGCCAAGGCTGGCAGCGTGGGCTTCCTGACACTACGAACTCAGCCTTCCCAGCGCCCAAGCAGTGTGAGACCTGGCCGTGGGCGGGGGTGTCCCCCTGCCCCCCACCCCCGGGGGCTGGACATGGCTCTGCCTCCTGCCTGGGCTTATCCTCCCCCATGAATGTCTCCCTGCCAAGGGGCAGACGGCACAGAGGCTGCCCTGTCGCAAGTCCCCTCCTGCTATCGGGCACCATGGCAACAAAGGTACCTCCTGCAGCCAGGGCTCTTCCGCCACCACCACCTGGCTCGAAGTGCTGCCCCCCCCAGGTGGGCCTCCCAAGGCTCCACAGCCGGTTAGAGCAAGCCCCGCCCCTCCGTTCAGGTGATAAAGCTGGTCTGTTCCAGGGCACCCCAACTGACTGGGGGTCCCTGACTGGGGGTCCCTGCCCTCACCGTTGCCAGCAGGAGGCCCCCTGGAGGTCTTTCCACGAATCTCTCCCCCAACCCAGCTCTGCCACGCTTTTGATTCTTGGGGACAGGAGCCCGTGTTTATTATCTTTGTAGCCACAACACCTTGCACATAACGGGTGCTCAGGAAGGGTCCGCACAGCACACCGTGTGCCAGGCATTTCCTGAAGGTGGGCAGCTTGCTAGTGGGGGCGCCAGTCTGGGAGGCCAGAACTCAGCCTGGGAGCTGCCAAGCAGGGGCACAGGGCCAGGCTACCGGGTGTGTGTTCTGCCTGCGCTGCGTGACCTGGAGCAAGTGTTGTTGGTGTTTTTATTTTTATTTATTTTTGAAAGAGTGAGAGCATGAGCAGGGGAGGGGCAGAGAGAGAGGGAGACATAGAATCCGAAGTAGGCTCCGGGCTCTGAGCTGTCAGCACAGAGCCCGACGCAGGGCTGGAACCCGTGAACCATGAGATCATGACCTGAGCCGTTTAACCAACTGAGCCATCCAGGTGCCCCGGGGTCTAGGTGTTTTAATGCTTCTGTGCCTCAATTTCCTCATCCGTAAAAAGGAAAGATCAAACTCTTTTTCCTTCTAGTACTTGTGAGAATTAAATGAGATAATACCAATAGAGTGACCACACGGTCCTGGTACAGAGCTAATGCTCCCTGTGTAACTGGGAATAGTTAATAATCTGGGTATGCTGAAGAAAAAAGTTAAAAAGAAAAACAAAATAATTCATATGAACTATTATTATATGCATGCACTGAAAAAGGATGGAAGTAGATATTTTAAAATGCCAAGAAGGGTTACCTGTGGCTGGTGGGATTGTGGATGACGTTTGGTTTCTTGTACATTTTTCTCCTGTAATTTTCAACTTTTTTAAAGTTTATTTATTTATTTTTAAATGTTTCTTTATTCTTGAGAGAGGGGGAGACAGAGCACAAGTGGGGGAGGGGCAGAGAGAGGGAGACACAGAATCTGAAACAGGCTCCAGGCTCTGAGCTGTCAGCACAGAACCCAATGTGGGGCTCAAACTCATGAACCCTGAGATCATGACCTGAGCTGAAGTCAGACGCTTAACTGACTGAGCCACCTAGGTGCCTCTATTTATTTATTTTGAGAGAGAGAGAGAGAGAGCGAGAGAGCATGGAAAGGAACAGAGAGAGAGGGAATCCCAAGCAGGCCTCGCACTGTCAGCACAGAACCCAACGCAGGGCTCAAACTCAGGAACCCTGAGATCGTGACCTGAGCTGAAGTTGGATGCTTAACCGACTAAGCCACCCAGGTGCCCCTTTTTAAACTTTTTTTAATAGTGAACTTACATAAAATCACTTTTGAAATTAGAGATTCTAAAAACTTGCTCATATTCATCCTGCATATGATTTTGGATTCTCAGGAAACAAGAAGATGCCCCTGCTGTTTCCAGTTGTCCGGGACTCAAAGGAACCTTGTGGAGACATTTCATCGGAAGTAGTGGAGGCTGTGTTTCCCAGCCCTGTGCTCGCACACCCAGCTAGAAAATGAGACATCTTGTGTTTTGAGTGAATCTCTTCCATTAATCACCGGGGATACTCCAGGTCTATCCGGCAAAGTGATTGGTATAATTACAGCCTCCGTCTACAAGGATAATGCCAGCAGTCAAGAGCAGCGTGTGTGAAGGAAGCCTGAGTCGTCCCGGAGCTTGTAGAAATGTGATTGCGTCACTGAGCCACCGAAGCCAAAGGTGAGAGGAGGTCTGGGTGGCCCAGAGATTTCAGGTGGAGACGGAAGTGTAGCTGGGGGCTTCTGACAGGGTTTCCATGGGACTCTCTGGTATGTGTGCCAATGCCGTGTCACCAGGGATATGTGACAAGGATTCTTATGGTCCAGGAATGTCCTTAGGGACAGATTATTTAAGTCTGACAAGCGATTTTTCCAGCCGGGCTCTGTGCCTTTTTTGCAAGCAAAAGCAGTTTATCCCCATAAGAGTTGTGACTGTCTCCGGAGTGTAGCTGCCCACTTCACCCCAAAATGTACAAATTCTAGGGGCACCCGGGTGGCTCAGTTGGTTGAGCATCTGACTTCAGCTCAGGTCGTGATCTCACGGTTCATGAGTTGGAGCCCCGAGTCGGGCTCCGTGCTGATAGTGAGAAGCCCACTTGGGGTTCTCTCTCTCTCCCTCTCTCTCCACCCCTCCCCCAAACACACACACTCTCTCTCTCCAAATTTAAAAACTTTAAAAAAAAAGTACAAATTCTAAAGCCCAAATAAGTGGATGGAAAAATGACCGATAAAACATATCCGTTCCCAGCCACGGGGTCGTCCGCTCTGGCTGTTCTTTGCTGCCTGAGTGGCCACGGACGCCCTGTGGGCCTTTGGGTAGTGCCAACAAGATGAAACTGAGCCGGCTCTGGGAATCATAGCAAACTACCTCCTCCTCACTGGCGGTGTCCACGGCGGTAAGGGAACATGGCTCCCGCACAGCTCAGGGAAGAGCACTTTCATCGCGGTTCCTGTGAGTTGTGCCTTCCGCCCCCGGCCGCCTACAAATAATCACAGGAAACCCAAACCCTTGTCTATGCAGTCCATCACCATAACAACCCTCATCCCCAAGGAAAAGGGAAGCTATCAAGACAGAATGAGCGGCTCGATATTTCTCATTGGGGACTTTCTCACCCCTTCAGCCCGCCTTGAGTTTTGGCATCTTGAAGTGGACAGCGTGCATCAGTTAGCCCTGTGGCAGTCCCCAGTGGGTCCTGCTGCCAGCGATGACCCTTAAATCCCTGTCTATCCTAACCCAGTACCCGACCTCAAGACAGGATGAGCATCAAAGCTACGTTAATCGTCTGGAGCAAACAGTAGAGAGATGAAGGCTTGGAATGAAATCTACCCGATGGCACCAGAATCCCAGAGGAGAGGAACAGGTAATCTACAACACGGTGCTGCTAGTCCTGGGACAAGGGAAACAGGGTGTTCAAAGAAGGTGCAGTGCCCCCCCGTACCGCTTGGGGGGTCACCGTGAAGCATCTGGCCATGATCGCCGGCATAGGAGGGAGGATTTCGAACAAGGAAGGTGTGGACACACTGGAGCATCTGCTGCCCTGAGATTCTGTTGTCTCACGGAGTCTCCCTGTGTGCCTCCATCTTCACACGGCATTTTTTTCTTCTGACAAGGACACCTGTCACGTTGGACTGGGACCCCCCGAATGACATCATCTTCATCTGGTTACATCTGCCAAGACCCTATTTCCCAATAAGGGCACATTAGCCGGGTACTGGATGTTAGGCCTTCAGCCCGTCTTTTGCGGGGCCACAATTCAACCCATAACGCTCCCCAAGCGTGCATGGGGACAGCCCTTCGGCAGGACCTCATTCGCATTCAGACCTCCAGCTGGGGAGTCTAGGAAACAGGGTTAGCCTCCAAGTTCTCCAAATAGAGTGAAGGGAGTGGAGGGGGGCCCACCCACGTGGCCTCCGTGCAAGCGCCGCGGTGTTCTGGCTGGAACAGAATGGAACAGAATGAGAGAATACAACGGAGGGGTTGGTGGCACCAGATCTGATGTTTGAACCTGGCCGTGGCCCTGCTGGTGCTGCGGCCTTGGGCTGGTTAATTACCCCTCCGCTGTAACCCTGGACTTCCACAACTGTAAGGGGGGATAATAAGAGTCACCATTTCTCAGGGTTTGTGTAAGGATTAAAGCAGACAATGGATTCAAAGTCCCTAGGGCGAGGCACACAGTGAGCAGTCTACAGATGGTAAGGATTATTAAATTATCAAACTTATCAGTTTCATTCTGTGTCCGTCATGGTAGGGAATTAGACGTTGCACAGAAGCGTGGATGAACTGTGTATAAGGGTCCCTGGCAGACTTGGCACTTTATGGAAAAATCAGAAACTCCAGGAATTGGAGCCAAGCTATAAATTTCCTGATGTAAGGGTTTCCTGATTCAGAGCAATGGCCCATCAGAGAATCAAGACAGCTAAGGGATATATAATTCTAGAACAGCTTTTGACAAGTACTGTTTGTGGTTACTTAACTTCAGTTGACACAGAAAAAGAAAAGGCCAAGTGTCAGGTTACATGCGGGTGTTGTCTCCCACAAGTACTGTTCCCCATTTATATTCCTGAGAAAGAGAAGTAAAAGTCATGTCAACCATGTTTAGAGGTCAGATTCCAAATGTGTTTTTAGTTTCAAAACGCACAAAGGGGGGCACCTGGGTGGCTCAGTCGGTTGAGCATCCGACTTCAGCTCAGGTCATGATCTCACAGCTCGTGGGTTTAAGCCCCGCATTGGGCTCTGTGCTGACAGCTCAGAGCCTGGAGCCTCCTTCCTATTCTGTCTGTCTGTCTCTCTCTCTCTGGCCTTCTCCCACTCGTGATCTCTCTCTCTCAAAAATAAATAAAACATAAGAAAAAGATATTTATGCTGACAGCATGGAGCCTGGAGCCTGCTTCGGATTCTGCGTCTCTCTCTCTTTCTCTGCCCCTCTCCCACTTACGCTCTGTCTCTCTCTCTCTCTCTCTCTCTCTCAAAAATAAATAGACATTAAAAAAATAAAATAAGGGGTGCCTGGGTGGCTCAGTCAGTTAAGTGTCCGACTTCAGCTCAGGTCATGATCTCACGATTCGTGGGTTCAGGCCCCGCATCAGACTCTGTGCTGACAGCTAGCTCAGAGCCTGGAGTCCGTCTTCAGATTCTGTATCTCCCTCTCTCTCTGACCCCCTCCCCCGCTCATGCTGTCTCTATCTCTCTCTCAAAAATAAATAAAACATTAAAAAAGTTTTTTAATAAAATAAAATGCACAATGGATTAAAGGAACTTTGTGATGGTCAGCATGACTTGGATGGAGACACACTCTGAATTCACTATTATTCAATGGGTCTAAATGAGATACAGCAACGGAGACAGAAATCAGACTTTCATTCCATAGACTGGGCCATAGGGAAAATTGACCTGTTAAAAAAAAGCACTGTACAACTCAATAAAAACAAAACAAAACAAAAAAAAACCACAACAACCCAATACGAATTGGCAAACGATTTAGACAGACATTTCACCAATGAAGATATACAAGCAAATGGCCACTAAGCACATGACAAAACACTCAGCATTAATAGTCATCAGGAAAATGCAAGGCAAATCGCAACAATACACGACAACACGGTTATTAGAACGGGTAAAGCAACTAAACAACAACAACTGACAGCGCCAAGTGCTGACAAGGATTTGGAGCAACTAGAACTCCCGTGTGTTGGTGGTAGGAACACAGAAGGGCACGGCCACCCTGGAAAACCATGTGGCTGTGTCTTTCTAAGTTAAACATAAATTGACTCTCCGACCCAGGCATTCCACTCCTAGATATCTACCTAAGAAATGAAAATATGTGTCTACACAAAGATGTGTGCGTGAATGCACACAGCAGCTTTATTCCTAATTGCCCCAAACTGGAAGCAACCGGATGTCCAGCAACTGGTGACTGGAGGAGTGAAGTGCAGAGGGTGCGTATGATGGAATCCGGGTCAGCAATGAAAAGGTACAAACTAGAACACATGGGATGACACAGATGGATCTCAACATGATGCAAGGGGCGCCTGGGGGGCTCAGGTGGTTGAGCGTCTGACTTCAGCTCAGGTCATGATCTCATGGTTTGTGAGTTCAAGCCCCGTGTCAGGTTCTGCGCTGACAGTGTGGAGCTTGCTTGGGATTCTCTCTCTGTCTCTCTCTGGCCCTCCCCAACTCACGCTTTCTCTCTCTCTCAAAATAAGTAAATAAACTTTAAAAAACTAACCAAAAGAAACCCTCCACTATGCGAAAGAGAAACAAAAGTCAAACGCTGAAGACTGTAATTGAGAGTATTTATGTGAAATTCTAGAATGGCAAAACTGACAGAGAAGCGACCCAGCAGTGGCTCTAAGTTGGTGGGGGGAAGAGGCTAGTGCACAGGGGCACAGGGATTTCTCAGCGTGAAGGGGTGGTTCCGGTCTGGATCATGATGGTGATTACCTGATTGTATACACTCACTCAAAGTCATCAAACTGTATCTTTAACTAGGGGAACTTTATGCAAATAATATATGAACGAGAAAATAACCATTGGGCTTTGATGTGACAGCCTTGAGGAGACGGAGCGGTTGCAGACAGACAGGATTGCTTCTGACAAACAGGGATGGGGTGAGGGAGTGGGACAGGCTGCTGCCCGCACGGCTCATCTATTCGATACCTGATGCCTTCTCCTTCATGGTAAACCCCGGAACCGAGTACAACCACGCCCTGTTCCAAGAGGAGCTGTTATCATGCCTATAGTGGTTTGTTCATGATTCAAATTTAGTGCTTTTTATTGTCCTGTTGATTTTTATCACAGCTGCAACGGGAAGTGGGGATAGGTGTTAATCATATATCAAATAGCAACTGAGAAGCAGGACAAAGCTAAAAGAAGAAAGCATATGTGAAGCAGAGTTCACAGAAGACACTGACAAATGGTGCCTGCTATATTTGTATGTGCCCATAGTGGTTGTGGTCAGCATAGCGGTGTGAGCCCGGGCTTCTGGGAGAGAGACAGCACAGATCTCTGGGAACAGGATTATAGCAGTGGGTCCCCAGCCTTTCAGCCCCAGTGACTTCCATTGATGACAGGTATTTTATGAGGCCCTTTTTGCTCTCCTGAATTTAGTAATCTACCCAGACACATGATTTTTTTTTGATGAACACAATGCCCTAATTGCAAAAGAAGGAGGAGGAGGAGGAGGAGGAAGGGAAGGAGAAGGAAAAGAAGAAACAGAAGGCATTCATTTCAACATGTAAATGCTTGAGCATGATTATGCTAGAAAACATCATTGACATAGAAGTGAACGCGGCTGTTCTGAAATGCAGACTGAGCAAGGTGAGCTGAATCAGCAACTCAAATGCTACCAATGACTTTGCTGTCGGTGACATGATTCTCCCAGATGGTGAACAGCACTTGGAAAAGTTCCAAACAAAACAGTATCAGTCAGGGTTCCAGACAATAAAAGCAAAAAGCAAACGCACTAAGTACGATCCTTGGTGGAGAGAGCTCCACCAAGATGCTATTTGCCAAGGTGAGGGCCGGATGCAGGGGCCCTATGGTCTCTTTGCCTGGGACCAGGAAGTGTGTGTGTGTGTGTGTGTGTGTGTGTGTGTGTGTGTCCCTGAATCCTATTCCCAGAAGCTGCGGCTATCCTGGGGGTGGCCCAGAGAGAGCACCTTGCCTCTTTGGGACCAGGAGTGAGAAAACCAGAGATGAACAAATGTGTTCCATCTTTTTCTCTTTGTTCACAGCAGGTTTCTAACAAAGCTGTTTTCTTTTTAAAATGTTTAGTGCAAAGAGAGCCTAAGTGATTTAAAACATGCATGGGGAGCAGGGAGAACAGTAACAGGCTATCGTAAATTGTTCAAGGTGGCCTCTGTCTCCCCCTCCTCCCCCCCTCCAGCTGCTCTCTTTCCAATCAAACTTCCTGTCTCTGGGGTTCTGTTTCACAATGCGTAGTGACCCTCCCGGCCCCTAGACCTCATCCACTTCCCCTCTGGCTTGCCTCCTCCAAGTTGAACTGCTGCATTTTAAAGTTAATCCAGGACAAGGTGAGCTGAAGGTGAGTCAGGATGAAGAGAAGAAAAATCCTGGAAGAGCCGTGGGGGCCAAGTGACATCCCCCACCCCACGGCCCAGCCATAGTGGCTCCGAGTCCTCAAGGGCTGGGTCTCGGTATCCAAAGGGTCCTGAGATCAACAATGTATGGTTTCTTGCCCCTCCCTTTGAGCCCACGTGTTTGCCACAGCCTTTTATAGAAAGAGCAATTCAGTACCTTCTATGTGGCCAACACGGCCCCAGGTGCGGGGGACCCCAGACAAATGGGGCAAGCCTGTAACTCCCGGGTACTCACAGTCTGGCTGGAGGAGACAGACAAGTGGCTACACGGAATACTCAGAACCGAGGTTTAGAGAACCTTCGGGAACACAGAGGAAAATAGCTCTCTCTGCACATCATTTTTTTAAAACAGAAAATTACTTTCTATTTCCTTCCCATTAAAGAAGTTTTTAAAAACATCAACCTGGGGGAGGCCTGGGTGGCTCAGCTGGTCCAACTCTTGGTTTCGGCTCAGGTCATGATCTCACGGTTCATGAAATCGAGTCCCGCATTGGGCTCTGCACTGGCAGCACGGAGCCTGCCTGAGATTCTCTCTCTCTCTCTCTCTCTCTCTCCCCTCCCCTCCCCTTCCCTCATTTACTTTCTTTCTCTCTCAAAATAAACAAATAAACATTAAAATAAAATAAAATAAAATAAAATAAAATAAAATACAATACAATACAATACAATACAATACAATACAATACAATAATTCAACCTGGTAGGACACCAAGTTGTTGGTCTGCCCAGGGTGTCCTCATGTCCCAGATCAGCCTGGACTGAGCCTTCTTCGCCTGTGTCTGCACGCCTCCCAGCTCCCACGCTCAGCGGCTTTCAGAGACACAACCCTCTAAGCCAGGCGTCTGGACTGACCATGATTCTCAGGGTGGGGTTTTTGCAGATCAGGCCGCAGTCAACTGGGAAGCATGTCTGTAGTTTGGCCACCGAGGGAAACATCGAAAGGCAAATCCAAACCGGTCTGGACTGGCCAGGAGCAGATGGGGAGAGAGGGATGAAGTGGGAGGCGGGGAGGCAAGGTCAGGAGGAGCACTGAGCGTCATCTTGGTGGCTTTGTACAGGGTCCCCTGTGGTCACAGGAAGGGGACGCCTCCTAAGGCTTATTGGGATCACCTGGGGCTGTACACCTGCAAAGGCAGCAGGCACCCAGCCTTGGCTGCGGGCCCCCCGGGTGCCAGGTACTGTGCCAGGCGCTGTCCCCACACCGCAGATCCCACTCTGCCCAGCAGGTGGTGGGCTCGAGCCTCCGTCCCACAGAGAGAGCGGCTGTGAGTGAGCCCTGAGAATGCCTTCCATTTTTCAACCTGGTAAGAACATACGTGACACGGGCTTATTCTTCTTAACATAGATTTTTTTAAAAACCCTTCAGACAAGAAGTGATGGATAAAATTCTACTAAAGAGAAACCCAATGGGCTAAGGAGCATGTGGACGTATGCTCGGCTTCCTGAAATCAGCAGGTATGAAACCTAAAGTGAGTTACCCTTGTGTTTTCATCTATCAACATATTTTTTAAAGAAAATTCCGGTTTGGTGCTGTTTGGGCAAAATGGGCCGGCTCGTACGTGACTGGCAGGTGTGAAAATTATTCGACTTCGGCACCCCGTTGATGTGTGTCAAAAATCTTGTGATAATACTGGTCTAGTAATTCCATTTCGGAAGAGGATTGTGAGGATTTGTGAACAACGGTGATTATCACATACATAAAGGACACAAACTGGAAAGTACCCGAATGCCCAGCAAGAAAACTGATAAAATAATGAAACTCTCTCTCTGTCTTTCACATACACACACTCGCACACACATACACACACATGCATGCATCATCACACAGAATCACTGTGAGCCTAATTTTGTTTTTAAATACAATACTTACGTCTTTTCACTCTTGTTCCCTCTTTCTGTACATCCAGAGAACAGAAGATTGGTAAGACACGTACCAAAATATATCTATTTGGGGGACAGTAGGATTATGGGCTATCTCTACTTCTTTTATTTGTTTTAATTTTTTTAATTCTTTTTTTAATGTTTTATTTATTTCTGAGAGAGAGAGACAGCGTGAGCAGGGGAGGGTCAGAGAGAGAGGGAGACACAGAATCCGAAACAGCCTCCAGGCTCTGAGCTGGCTGTCAGCACAGAGCCCGATGCGGGGCTTGAACCCACTAACCGTGAGATCATGACCTGAGCCAAAATCGGATGCTTAACCGACTGAGCCACCCAGGCACCCCTGTTTTAACTTTTTTTAACGTTTATTTATTTTTGAGAGACAGGGATAGAGAGCAAGCAGGGGAGGGGCAGAGAGAGAGGGAGACAGAATCCCAATCCCATGCTAATAGCACGGAGCCCGATGCGAGGCTCTGTCTCACAAACTGTGAGATCATGACCTGAGCCGAAACCAAGAGTCAGATGCTTAACTGACTGAACCACCCAGGTGCCCCTCTCCTTCTTTAAAAAAGTTTTTTTTCTACAATGAAGTTGAATTCATTTTATTATCAGAAAAAAATGTATTTTTTAAAAAATATGCGAAGTATTCTTGCCAAAAATGAATCTAATCAAGACTTGAGCCCTCACTCCCGCTTGGCAGAAAAGAGAGAGAAACAAGTAAAATGACATCACGAAGAAACAATTTAACAAATTCCAGAAGGTGGAACATTCGAGTACCAATCATCTCCAAAAATCAATATACTCAGGGACCAAAAAATTGGGGGAATCATTCTACATCAACAAAAACTAAACAGGCACAATGACCAAATACCACGCTCAAATCAACTGGGCGCTGACTCAGAACAAGGACTACGAGATGTTCTAGGATCACTCAGGGGGAGTGAAATAGGAGTTTGTGTTTTGATTTTCCCTTGGCCAAACCACAGACGCGTTGCCCAGTTGGCCACTGCTGGATCTATAAGATCCCCAGCCCCAGAATCCCGTTAGATGCTCCCAGAAGCCATCACAGTATGCTCCTAACCCTAGAGGAATTCAGCACAACTCCCAAATAGCACATTCTTCTCCATTTTATATAAAATACCTATTCAAATCTATCTGGGGGCGCCTGGGTGGTTCAGTCAGTTAAGCACCTGACTCTTGATTTCGGGTCAGGTTATGATCTCGAGGTTTGTGGGATCAAGCCCCGCGTCAGGCTCTGCACTGACAATGCACAGCCTGCTTAGGATTCTCTCTTGCCCCCTTCCCTGTTCTTGCCCCCTCTCTTTCTCCTTCTCTTTCAAAACAAATAAATAAAAATGTTTTAATGTATAAAAATAATAAAACTATCCAAAGTCAGTTCCGATAACTAAACTTTCAGTAGGTACCACTTATGAAACGGTAAATTCTTGGCTTTGACTACACAGTAATTTCTCCTGTAGCTCCCATCCAGTAGGGACAAGGTAAAATGCTGAAGACGGCCTGGAGGGGGACCAAACAGATGCCCAGCACTGTCCCCCACCCCCTCCCCAGCACCAGACATCACCCAGTCCATCCTGAACCCCCAGAGAGGCGGGGGTTTTGTCTCCTAAAATAATAAAAGGTAAGAAACTCTTGGTTGAGAGCCCAGAATTTCTCAACAAACGGCCAATTTTGCCTCAGTAGATTTTGTTATTTGGTTCAAAAGCTCCCAGTTAAGGGCCGAGGGACAAAAATATCTAACTACTAATAATTGTCCCTGAAGTTTATACAGCAGCCAACAATTTACAGAATTCTTCTGCAGACACATCACAGTTAAGAGACTCAAAATCTCCCAAGTGGGTAGCCGTTCCCTTCAATCTTGGAGTGTGTTCTGCTGACGAGAATTTTTGCTAGTCTCTATTTTCCTCTTTGGTGCAAGAGTGGGGGTGAGTGGGGAACCCACAAGTCTACATGGTGGGTGAAGTAGGGAACTGTTATCCCATTTTATAGACTTTATAAAATATAAGTATACAGGGGTGCCGGGGGGGGGCTCAGTCAGTTAAGTGTCTGACTCTTGGTTTTGGCTCAGGTCATGATGTCATAGTTCATGGGACAGAGCTTGGCGTCGGGCTCTGCACTGCAAGTGAGAAGCCTGCTTGAGATTCTCTCTCTCCTTGCTCTCTGCCCTCCCCCCGCTCACCCTGTCTCTCTCAAAATAAATAAATGAATTTAAGAAAAAGAAACATCCCTCTAATATATGTATAAGCATACAAACACAAACTATATATATAATTACCTGCACTTACATATTTATAAAATATAAATATAAAATATAGGAGACTGATACTCTTGGCAAAATACCACCTAGACAGCCCTCAGAGCCACTGAAGCTCAACTCACTGTTATCTGCTGCAAGGGAGGCCACTGCCTCAGAGCATCAAGGTCAAGGTGCCGTGTTCATGGGATCTGGGAGTCTGGTTTAAGGTAGGTCTTCAATTGTGAGGAATTGATTGGGATTGAACTGAGTTTTTGATGTAATAGTTGAAGACTGGGGGATACAGAGAAAGGAGGATTTCGAATGGAGTTTAAGAGTAAACAGCTGTTTGATAAGCCCCGCTGAGCAAGGGGCTCCTTGTCCTAGCGAAGGCTAATAGAGAGATAAAGAAACGTTCAGGTGCATGCATCTTCAGAAAGTTCAGGAGGCAAATAATACAATTATTTGTAACTTATCATTCCTGCGGGAATTTCCTGCAGAAAGTGGAGAGTTGACTTTCCATACACAGTCTTCGAACTTAGTCCTATCAGCCTGTGGGGCTGTGGGGGGCTTCATGGTCTAAGAGTAGGGACTTACCCAAGGTCAGCTGGAAGTTGACCTAAGTCTTCAGAGTCAGGCTGAGCTCACCTTGCTTAGACTTTGCCCCCAAACCCCTCCAGTGGAGTTCAAGTAGGCTCTGCACGAATGCCATGTCAGGACGACGGTGGCCCAGGACAGGTATGGGGGTGACGGCAGGGGAGGGGGCTCCTGGCCCTGGAGTGGGCCGGCCCCAGGGATACTGTACTGGCTTAACCAGCAACCCCCTGAAATTCAGGTCTACTTAGACTTTACTTGGAAATAGGGTCTTTATGGAAATAATTAGTTACTATGAGGTCATACTGGATTAAGTTAGGCCCTAAATCCAGTGACTAATATCCTTCTGAGAGGGTCATGTGAAGAAGGGAAGAAGTCTCTGTGATGACAGGGACAGAGACTACAATGATCTGGTGTCTGGCAGCCACCAGAAGTTACAAGGAGGCAAGGAAGGGTTCTTCCCTGAGACCATCAGAGGGAGTATAGGACACCCTGATTTTGGACACCCAGCCTCCAGAACTGTGAGAGAATACATTTGTTGTTTTGAGCTCTCCCTCCCCCTACTCTGCCGAGTGCAACACACACCCTCTGAATGGGAAGCTGGGGCCCTCGGGTGGCATGCGCAGCCTCCCTAGGGCTCTGAGGGGGTGGGGAAATCTGATGAGGGCTGAGGGTCCCTGTTCTGGTTATAGCTTTTCTGACACTCTGGCCACTTTGCCAACATTCAAGGAAGGACCCTTTAAAACTAAAATGGTCCCAACCAATCAATTCTGGAAAAGCTTCAAAATGGAACACCNCGATTCTCCCCTCCAGAGGGAACTGCACAGGAAAGGGACAGAACCCGTGACAGGGTGGGCAGTTGGGTATGGCCACAGTGACAGCCTGACTGTGAGGACAGGAGCACTTAGAAATCTGGGTCACTTCAGAAGCCTCCCCACAGGATCCGGCAGCTGTTTCAGAGACCTGCACCCGCCGGCCTGAAAATAGCTTGGTCCTTTTCCCCGTGAGACAAAAGGTTTAGCAATCACGAATCTGGCAAATAATGAATTCGGTATCACTGCAATGACTCCTGCTGGGAATTGAGAGACAAAGGACGTGGGGTCGTTGGTGAGAAATAGCTAGGCTTTGAAGGGCGCCTGGGTGGCTCAGTCCCTTGAGCCTTGGACTTCTGCTCAGGTCACGATCTCACTGGTTCGTGAGTTCAAGCCCCACACCAGGCTCCCTGTTGTTAGGGAAAAATCTGCTTCAGATCCTGTCTCCCTCTTTCTACCCATCCCCCCCACTGGTGCTCGCTTAAAAAAAAAAAGAAAAAAAGCTAGGCTTTGAATGCTTGGGTTTCCCAAACGGGTCCTTACATACCCCTTTCCTTCATCCTGTTGAAGAGAAACCCTGAGGCCCAGGGAGGGTGATTTGCCCCGGCCCAGGGGAGGGGCCCTGAAGGAATCTCCAAAGACAGGGATCTGGAACCAGAGTTCAGTTCCAGGATCCAGGCTCCTCCCTCTGGGGGACACAGTACGTCTCCAGGGACAGACGTAGGAGCAGCAGGTGGGGGGGGGGGCAGGAGGCAGTGGGAACCAGGGGCCAAAGTTCACAGTTGGTCCTTGGCTGGTGGAGGGAGGAGCCTGTGAGGCCCCACCATAAGCAGCGAGATGGAAATCTGAGGGCCGGGAGCCCTGTGGGGTGGGGGTGGGGGCTGGGAGAGCACAGGATCTCAAATGTAGTCTTCAGACACCATCTCCAAAGATGGAATAGCGAAGGGTCGAAAACCCGACCTACTCCTCACGACTTCAGAGCTGTGGTTCTAATCTGCTACCACAGAACTCTCATGGGGTGGGGGTGAGGGCTTTGGGAGTCAAGGGCAGGGGCTTAAAAATCCCGAGGCTGGGTCCCAACCCCAGAGATTCTGACACTGCTGGCCGGGGTGGGGGGGCCTGAGTCTGGGGTGTCAGAGCTCCCGGGGGTTCCTGAGGGCGACCACCACTGCCTCAGAGACTTCCAAGTTTTCAGAACTCCTGTACTGGTATTTCTCCTCCTCTGAAGAACCGTACAAGGAGCCTGGGGATTTGTAGGCAGGGCACACGGTTCGCATGGGACCGCGCAGAGGCCCACCTAGGTCTGGGTGAGGGGAGCGGGCCCAAGGGACACAGGGCACGTGTGTTTTGTGTGTGCCTAAATTAGGGAATAATTTACATATTGCAGAATTGACCCTTTGAAGTTTGCGGTTGTATGGCAGTTTTGACAGACACCTGTAATCCTGTGACCATCAACCACCATCAAGAGATAGAAAGTTCTAGGGCACCCTGGGTGGCTCAGTTGCTTAAGCATCCAGCTTCTGCTCAGGTCGTGGTCTCACGGTTTGTGAGTTCGAGCCCCACCATTAGGCTCTGTGCTGACAGCTCAGAGCCTGGAACCTGCTTGGGATTCTGTGTCTCCCTCTCTCTCTGCCCCTCCCCAGTTCACACTCTGTCTCTCTCTGTCTCTCTGTCTCTGTCTCTGTCTCTCAAAAGTAAATAAACATTAAGACAAAATTAAGATTAAAAAAGATATAGAAAGTTCTATCCCTGGGGCGCCTGGGTGGCTCAGTCAGTTGAGTGTCTGACTCTTGATTTCAGCTTAGGTATGATCCCAGGGTCGTGGGACGGAGCCCCACATCAGGCTCTGTGTTGACAGCATGGAGTCTGCATGGAGAGCCTTGAGAGTCTCTATCTCCTTCTCTCTCTCCCCCTCCTCTGCTTGTGCACGCTCTCTCTCAAAAATTAAAAAATAAAACATTTTTTAAAATTTAATAAAAAATTTAAATTTAGGGGCGCCTGGGTGGCTCAGTCAGTTAAGGGTCCAACTTCGGCTCAGGTCATGATCTCACCGTTTGTGGGTTTGAGCCCCACGTCAGGCTCTGTGCTGACAGCTAGCTCAGAGCCTGGAGCCTGTTTCAGCTTCTGTGTCTCCCTCTCTCTCTGACCCTCCCCTGCTCACGCTTTCTCTCTCTCTCTCTCTCAGAAATAAATAAAAACATTTAAAAATTTTTTTCAAAAAAAAAATTTAATTTAAAATAAAAAAAAGTTCTATCCCCAAGAAACAGTCTCGAAAGACACTTTTGAATGGGATTCCAGTGGCCCGATTGGAGGCAGGGGTTACCCCCAAATTCTCTGCCCCTCTGAAAGTTGTGTGTCCGAGGCACCAGTTTCTGGCCCACGCAACTTTCCTGATACTTGGAAGTAATTATTTCCCAAGGGCCCAGCTCTGCCTCGCTAGAGCTTCTGTTGAAAAAGCCAGGTTGCTGATGTCGCTCTCCTCGCTTCAGAGTCCGATTTTCCAGGCCTGTAAAGCACCCGCAGTCGATACCTCCTTCGGTCGCTAGGGCCACTTCTGGTGGCGGAAAAACGTCCGCCTGCTGCCCAGAGCAATTACAAGTGCGTTCCTCACGCAGCTGTTCCCAGCTCCTGAGAAAACACTTAATTGGTTTGGAGGTCACAGGGTCATCTCCCAATTAGGGACCCGTCCCGCCAGCTGCCGTCTGCATCAAGGACAATCCGGACTGGGCTTCCTCATAGGACATGCAGTCATCCTCTCTTAGAAACAGCAACATAGTCCTTCAGCAATTGTCTGGCCCCTTTCAAAAGGCAGAACGCCCTGGAGGCTGGAGCTCTCCTCTTTGCCTCCGGGTCAGTTATTTGGGAATCAGGATGGAATGAGAAGAATACGGATTTTCAACTTGGCCTCTCCCTCTTCTCCAAAGCAGCCACTACCAAGAATAGAACAGGGTTGCCAGGGCAGCGGAGGGCCAGGGAGAGCTTATCTTTCAGCCTTAATGGAAGGCAAGCTGCCCACCAAGGGGCCCATCAGCAGTTTCCAGGCCTGGGAGGGGACCCAGCGACAGGCTAAGTGGCAGGAATGCCATGAACAGGGAGCAGTGTGTGTGTGGACGTGATAGCTAACAAAGTGTTCCCATTAGGGAGGACCTCTGGGAAGGTGGAGGGGGCCAAGGTGGGGCTTAGGCTGCAGGGGGAAGTCAATGGAATGCGCGCTCACATGGACCCTCCCCCACGAAGCAGCCTGTAAATGCCTAATGTCTGCTGTGCTTCTGGGCCCCCACGATGGAAGGGCTCAGGGCTCCGGGGCCCTGGAATGATTTCAGTAACGACAGAGCCTCCCAGACAGCCCAGGGTTGGGCGTCTTCCAAGGGGGCTCAGTGGCCGAACCTGTAAGTGGAGAGGGTTCATCGGACCCCTGTTCCACCCTCAACTGACTTGGATTTTGTTTTCTGTTGTGCTGGGCTTTATTCCGCACTTTGTTTCCAGAGTGGTTCCGGATTCACAGTAAACTCAAGAGGCGAGCACGGATCTCCCGTTTGCCCCGGGTACGTGCACAGCCTTCTGATCGACAACTCCACGCTTTATACAGTGGCCGATGACCCAAGAGCGACATGCCGCAGTCACCCGAAGGCCACAGCTTCCTTAGGGCTCGCTCTTGGTGTCGTGCTTGCCATGGGTTTGGCCAAATGTACGATGACATGTGTCCATCATTACAGTATGGCACAGAGCAGTTTCGATGCCCGAAAAATCCACTGTGCTCCACCCATTCGTCCCCCCTCCCCCAACCCCTGCCAACACAGACCTTACTGTCTCCACAGTTTTGTCTTTTCCTGAACGTCATGTAGTTGGACGCATACGGTGTAGCCTTCTCTTAGCTCCTCTCACTAAGTAAAATGCATTTAAGTTCCCTCTGTGTCTTTCATAGCTTGGTAGCGCGTGTCCTTTTAGCACTGAGTAACTTTCCATCGTCTGTCTAGATGGACCGCAGTTTACTCATCCTGAAGTTCACCCCCTGAAGGACATCTTGGAGGCTTTCAAGTGTTAGCAATTAACATCTGTGTGTAGGTGTTACCCTTTTTTCCCTGGAGCGGGGAGAGGGAGTCCCCCTCCCCCTCCCCCAGCCCTGGCCCAGGCCCAGAGCTCCCGGGCGTTACTGCCCCGCAACCACACTCCCAATGGATGGGATGAAGGCTGCCTGTGCTCTCATTAGGCCTGGGGCTGCCAGATCGCCTCCCGATTTAGAGAATCCTTGAGTCAAAAGCAAATAACACTTGCTGAGATCGTTGTGCGATTTGTCCACATCTCCCAGGGAGACAAGCAGCGCCCCAGAGACAACGATGTCCCCTCCTTCATCTCTTGAGTCTCTGCTGGGGCTCCTCCACTCGCTGCAAACCTGTTCCCACCCAAAGCTGCATGCCATTCAACAACACAGATGACGCCTTGTCCCCAAAGCTGTCCCTGAGTGCCCCACTAGGAAGCAATGTCTCTTCTCCTCACTCCTTGTAAAATAGCCTTCTTTTTTATACATTTTTTTAATACTTTAATTATTTTTGAGAGAGACAGAGACAGAGAGCAAGTGGGGAAGAAGCAAAGAGGGAGACAGAATCCAAAGCAGGCTCCAGCCTCCAAGCTGTCAGCACAGAGCCCGACGTGGGGCTCGAACTCACAAATGGCAAGATCATGACCTGAGCCGAAGTCAGACGCTTCACTGACTGAGCACCCAGGTGCCCCTTAAATAGCCTTCTCACTTTAGAACCATTTTAGATTCATAAGGAAGTTCAAAGATAGTAGATGAGAGCTCCCATACCTGCCACACCCAGTGTCCTCTATGTTGACATCTTGTGTTACCATGGTGCCATTGTCAAAGCTAAGAAGCCAACGTGGGTACACTAAACTTCACTCCTTATTCAGATTTCATTAGTTTTTCCTTCATGTCCTTTTTCTGTCCCAGGATCCCCTCTCAGATGCCATGTTACATTCAGTTGTCACAGGCTCCTCTGATCCACAACAGTTCCTGTCTTTCCTTGTTTTGATGATTTCGACAGTTTGGAGGATTACTGATCAATCCAGTAACTGTTTTGTTTCATTTTTAACTTATTTTTGAGAGAGAGAGAGAGAGAGCATGAGTGGGGGAAATGCAATTGGGGGCAGAACACAGAATCCCAAGCAGGCTCCGTGTTGACAGCAGAGAGCCTGATGTGGGACTCGAACCCACGAACCATGAGATCATGACCTAATCCGAATCGGCCACATTACCAACAGAGCCGCCCAGGTGCCCCTAGTCAGGTGTCTTGAAGAAAGTCCCTCGGTTTGGGATTGTCAGATGTTGTTTCCTCACACTCAGCTGGGGCTCTACGTTTCTGGCAGGAAAGGCACGGGGGCAGGGTGCCCCCAACCTCATCATTACATTTTGTTCTTTGTTCCCTCCTGCCACAGTCTCCCGGCCTCCCTTCCTTGGGGCTGGCCCAATCTGTCCTCCACAGAGTGCATCCCAAGCAGTACCCAGCCGCCTAGGTACCCACCTGAAGTGGATGCCACATGCCGGCCCTGGACCTCATCCTGAGGTCCATAAGATGCCCCTGGAGAATAGGAATGACGATATCAAATAACTTGTCCTGGGTCCTCGGGTCCTGGAGCAGGAAGACAGTCAGGAGCGGGTCTCTCTCCGGTTCCCTCCCTTTGCTGGTAGGTGTTCTCAGCATAGATGGTGTGTGTGGCCCTCATGAAGTGTGTTCTGACTCAACTTGGCCTCTTGTCACTGAGATGCCCTCAGAGAGGGACAGCTGGGCTTCTGATCCAGAGGGAAGTCATGGTACACACCCAACTACAAACATGAGGTTCAATCAGGCACCGTGTGTGAATGAATGTGTAGCGGACATGGCTCAGGAGGCATTAGGGTGGGACTGAATAGACCCCTCTGATGCCCTGGGCAAGAAAAAACACCCATCATGTCCCCTCCCTATATGCAATTCCAAACAAAAATCATAAAGCACAAACTACATGTGTATGTTGAAATTATAGTAACATCTTCTTCACTTATCTGGTTGCCATTGTTCTACATAGGTTTGGTGATAATACATTCTCCACCTTCCTTCGGCCTTGGTTCACCACTGTGAAGGTCCCCCCCCCCCCCCCCCCCCCCCCCGCCCCAGGCTGAGTTGGGGGAGGGGCGGGCTTCATTTCTCACTGCCTCCCTGGCTCCTCTCCTCTGGCGTCCTGAAGGTCAGGGGCCCTCATTCTCCTCTAGCTCACCCACTGGGCCCATAGAGCCTCTTCGACCACTGAGACCAGTTGTTTTGCAAACACCACTCTTGTGAAGGCCTTGGATCCCTTCCCTCCTGAGAACAGAAGAGCTAGGGCTCATCACCGCAGCCCCGCCACCCACAGCTGGGGCTCCCTTGCTACAGATGTCTGAAGCTCACATGCCTCAGACAAGGCATGACCAAGAAGCCTTAAGGATGGCACAGCCCACCAAAGACCCCACGGGGCATTCAGAACTTGCCAGAAACCCACAGACCGGTCCACAGTGTCACCTGACTCCCAGGGGGAGTCTGGCCCCCACTTCTCCTTCATTCACTCCCTCACCCACCGTGCGAGGGAGCCTCTCCTGCTGGCTCCTGAGAGCCTCTCTTCCTGACTCCATTCAGTGACGTGGCCATGGTGGGAGTGATTACACAGAGCAATGGGCAAGTGCTACCGCCCAGGGCTCCTCTCCCCAGAGCTGGTGGCTAAGCAAACTCCCGCCCCAAGGCCAGGTTTCCCTGACACCATGGCTCTTCTCCAAAAATCCAGGTCAATGCTCTCCTCAAATGCTCCACAGAAACCCTCTTCCTTCTACAGATCTATTACTACAGAGTCAAAGCCTCCAGTGTCCTTCCCAGCTGTGTGTCTTTGGGCAAGTCTCTGGGCTTCTGTGGTCCTCTGGTCACTCACCCATGAAACAGGGACAGTCCTATGTATCCCTTAGGCAGGTGGCATCTAATTGGGCTTTCGAATGGGCCTGTGCGGCTGTCATAGGTGACCCGTGGACCATGTGGAGTCTATGCCTCTCCCCAGTGGAGGGCGAAGGTCTGCCTCTCCCTCACCACCGGTTCCTCAGTTCCTCAGGTGAGGCTCTGCCCTGGGGACGCTGCGTCTATGGCAGCGGCCCACAGAGGGAAGGATGGGGGAGAGGTCTGCCCGGGCAGCAGGCCATGAGGGAGCGCATTGCCTATAGAGAATTAAAACACACACACAAAAACACAGGGCACCTGGGAGACCCAGTCAGTTAAGTGTCCGACTTCAACTCACATCATGATCTCACCGTTCATGAGTTTGAACCCTACATCAGGCTCTCTGCTGTCGGCACAGAGCCTGCTTTGGATCCTTCGGGTCCTCTCTTTGCCCCTCCCCACTTCCTTTCTCAAAAATAAATGAACATTTTTTAAAAAGAGAGAATTTTAGAAGAACGCTAAGACTGAAAGTTGGTCTGCTTTTTAAAAATCACCCTGTGCCAATCAATGATTTTAATAAATGTGGATCATAAAAGACTCCTCCCTTCTCAGATGGGGAAATGCTCCCACCACCCCTCCCCTGTTGCAGGCCCACTGCTGGCAGCTGCCCACTGTGGGTGCTCAACAGTGAAGGGAGGGACCCGGTTACAGTGAGGCTTTGGACACTCACAGTCATGGCCCCTCGGGTCTCTCATGGCCCCCCACAAACACTGCTCTCTGGCGATCTGGGAAGATCCACAGCATTTTCCTGCCTCGGGAGCTGTGGCAGATTTTCAGATTTTGCAGCCTGGCCAATCAAGTCATGAGGTCATTAATTTCTCCTTAAGCCTGGGCTGGGGCGGACTTGCTTTGGCCAACAGAATGCAGCGCGAGTGATGGTGTACAAGTTCCAAGTGTAGGCATCAAGGGTCCTGGCAAGCCTCNCAGCACACTCAGCTCTGTCACCCACATCGCCCCAGCCCCGCCAGCCAACACCAGGGCTGGGAGTGAGGCCATCCTAGACCAGCCACTCTCCAGCGGGCCCCCCAGTGGACTACAGACCCAAGAGCAAGTCCAGCCGAGATCGGCCATGCCTGGTCCAGATGTGTACGCCCACTCAGTGGATCAGAGGATTCAGACACCCTAAGAGACATTGGTGTTTGAAGCTCCTAAGTGGTAGGGTGGGGGTTTTATGCATCAACAGAGACAGTGTCTTTGCACTTGCTGGTCACCTCCATCCCTTCTCCATGTCTGCATGAAGAAATTCTACCTCTCCAGGGGCACCTGGTGGCTTGGTCTATTGAACGTTCGAATCTTGATTTCAGCTCCGGTCATGATCTCATGGGTCGTGAGTTTGAGCCCCCCATCAGGCTCTGTGCTGACAGTGCAGAGCCTGCTTGGGATTCTCTCTCTCTCCTCTCTCTCTCTCTGCCCCTACCCCACTTAACTCTCTCTCTCTCTCTCAAAATAAATAAATAAACATTAAAACAAGAAAGAAAGAAAGATATTCTACATCTCCCTCAAAGCTTTCCTACAAACCTCCCCGATTTCTCAGGTTGAAATTCATCTGCTCTTCCCACAGTTCTTGGTTCCTCGGTTTCTCTGATTATTGCAATTTCCTTCACCTCGGATGTATTTGTACCCCAGCCCTCGGTGAGGAGGAACACCAGGCTTTGATCATTACTATAACCTCTCAAGTACCCAAGATGCAGTGACCTTGAGGTTCCGAAATTCCAACAGCAGACAGGTCACTTGCAGACCCCCGCCCCCTGCAGGAGATTCTGATTCATCAGGTCTGGGGCCGAGCCTCGAAATCTGTATGCTTAACAAACACCCCAGAGGATTCAGACGTAGGGAGCGTGTGGATGGTGCTCAGACCAATCAACCAATTGTGCAGCATGGACCTGTCCATGAGCTAAACACGGGGACCTTTAGTGCCTGGGGGGCCAAGAGACTTGCCCAAGGTCACAAGGAGGGAGAGTCATAAAGCCAGGATTCAGACCCCGTTCCAGAAAAATGTGCACATCCTCTGTACATATTCTCTGGGGAGAAGCCACCATACCGGCCACTTGTATAGCCCCAGACTCTGACGTTGATAACATTAGCCACTATGGGCTTTCTTCCCGAAAAGAAGATAAATGGTTTTGGGGAAACACGTGTATACACACACACACACACACACACACACACACACACACACATTTAAACAGCTGTTTCTCTGCATGTATGGGAGCCTCAGTCGGTTAGGTGTCCAACTTCAGCTCAGGTCATGATCTCTCTGTCCGTGAGTTCGAGCCCCGCATCGGGCTCTGTGCTGACAGCTCAGAGTCTGGAGCCTGCTTCTGATTCTGTGCCTCCCCCACTCAAATCTCTCTCTATCTCTCTCACAAAATACATAAACATTAAACAGCTGCTTCTCGAGGAATCGCTGCCAGCGGAAGGCCCGCCTCCCACTCAATCACACTCCTGTGCCGCGTCGGGAAGATGTTGGACAAACTCGCAGATGTCGCCCGCATCGGGCCTGATGGAGAATCACCTCCTGCCCAAACCCTGAGACATGCAGAGAGCTCAGGTTCCGAGTCTGCCTTCCTCTCCCCGGTGTCCCTGGCGAGGCGGCTTAGATGAGGTCTCAGAAGGAGCCAGGGGTGGACATAACAGAAAACCGCCCAAATGAGAACAAGTGAAGGCTATTTGTGCAGAGTTTTCTGTAGCAACAGAGTCGGCCACCACCACTTGCCTTTGGCAGAGACTCACAGGCAGGCAGCAGAATGGGAGGCTCTGTAGTGAGAAAGAGAAGGATCCAGGTGTGTCCAGAGGCGAGGCCGTGGGCACCAGGGAGCGGGAGGCGGGCTAACCAGAAGCAGAGGCATCCCAGGTGATTGGTTAGGGGAGCATATTTGGCCTCCTCTCATTGTTCCCCCATTGGAAGGGGGACACGCATCAGGAAGCTGACAGATACTGATGACACAGGGTGTGTGGGTTTGTTTCCGGAACTAGTGGCTGCACGTTGGGGTTCAGGTTCCCTATTTTTGTATATGGTCTGCTCATATCCATCTGGATAGTTAGTGACACACAGAATTCAAGTCCCAGTGTATTTCTCCCTGCCATTCAATCCTGTCCTTGCTTCCTGCAGAGCAATCCATGGTCACAGTGGCACAGAACAATGTCACAGTCTCCGCGATGTGTGACATACGCCTTCCCCCAGCCTCCCCAGCCTCTCAGCAGCCAGAGGACACAGCTGAGCGGAGCTCAAGCAAACACTGCCGCCTCTTTGGGGACCTCAGAATAGAGCTCTGCTCCCATTCGCGTCACCGTCTGTCATCTGAGATGTCCGTTGGAGGAAAATCTACCTTCTCAGTCACCTAGACCCCCTGTCATCCCACCACCCCCATTTCCTCCAACACTGATCAGATACAGGCAACAACCTTTACGTTTTCCCTTTGGGGGCTCTGAGGAGGGTAATTTTGCACAAAGGACCTCCTGACACCACTAATTGTGGAATAAACAGGCTTCCAAGGGACATTCTACCTTCCGGTCTCCTTTTCACGGGCAATCTTCCATGCTGCTCATGCGAGGAGTCTGGGAGGCATCCTTACGACTCCCTGCTCGCCTCCCAAGCTCTGTGCAGACTCTTCCCCAAGTCCTTTCAAGGCAACTTCCAGAGCCTTCCTCAGTTCCGTCCAGATCCCACAGCTCCCATCCCTTCCACCCCCACCCTAACGTCGGCCGGCAGCATCTCCCTTCCAGGCTCCCGGGGTTAATGGAAACGAGCCCAAGCTACCAAACTCTGTTCAAAAAGAAATTACAAAGGACTATATTATTCTTGCAAAGAGATAAGAGGGGATGATTAATATTCTCCTCAGGGCTTCGGAAAGAAACCTCGCAAGTGCTTATTTTTAGAAAACAAAGATGCTGTTTTATTTTTGTTTTGTTTCTGCTTTCTTTAGAGTTGACATACAGTGAGAGATTCGCTTCAGGCATACAACATAGCATCTCGGCAATTCCGTACGCTACACCACGCCCACCGTGAGAAGGATGCTGTTTTAAATCAACCGTTAGAACCTGAGATACTTCAGAGGTTGGAAGTCACGGTTGAAGCTGCAGCACCACCATCTCTAAAACCCAGGCTTCTTAGAGAAGACCTTGTCAGAAAGAGCACTTGCAAAGACAGCATTTTTAAAGTTTTTTTGAAGTCTACTTATTTATGTAGAAAGATTGAGAGAGAGGGAGAACCCCAAGCAGGCTTTGCACGATCAACACAGAGCCCGATGCAGGGCTCGAACTCAACAACTGCAAAATCATGACCTGAGCGAAAATCAACAGTTGGATGTCCAGCCGACGGCCACCCAGGTGAAGATAGTATTAAGAGGGAGAAGAGCACCCGCTTTCCTACAGCTGCAAGGAAGCAGGTAACTTCTTTTACTGTGATGAGATCTTTCACCAGTGGTTAGAAGGACCTGCAGTTTCAAGACCAGGTACTAGAACTTGATTACTAAACGTCAGAAGAGGTTGCCTGAGTAACTCAAAACTTGTGGAAAAACACATGGCAGAGAGAAGGTCACAGACATTGAGGGATGCGGTGGGGGTGTGAAGTGTTGCCTCTGAGNCCCAGCTGGCTCCCTACTCAGCAGCCAGAGGGCAGCTGTGAGCCCCCACCCCACCGCCACCTCTGTGTCCCTCCTCTGTTTAAACACTTCACTTGCCTGTGCAACCCACACTGCCTGTTAAGTAAAAAGTGCCGGCCTGGGGATGCTGAGGATCTATACACCCCTTCCGCCCTGTCCCCACCCCTCCAGCTGACTTTCCCGTCCGTGTCCTTGGATGTACCAACCTCCTGCTCTTCCTTCACCACTTGGAGGAGAACCAATTGCCAATCAGGACATTTGGTTCAGACTTTTGATAGATGAAAATTAGTTCCTACCATGTTCGAGCCCACGTTACATTGTTAGGATTGTTTGTTCCAACCGCTAACACGACCTTAACTGGCCAGCCAGGGTATTCAATCAACAGCTCTCAGAGTCTCTTTTCTGCTTCTGAAGATGAGGATTACATTACCCACCTCTGGGGTTGTTAGAGGATGGTGTGAAATTCCCAGCATGGGGCTAGCTCAATGACAATGGAGCTCAGGCATGACAAGGTAGGCTGCTAGAGCTGTCGGAGACTCAGACCCACATTTCGGGATAACTGAGAGAGCAAGCGAGAAACACAGTTGCCTCTGACAATAAAGATCTCTCGGAAATAATGGGTTGTGATTGCATCAGAGCCTAGTAGAGAAATGGAAAGAAAAAGCAAAACACAGCAGTTGAATGTCAGCCTTTGGAGTTGGACAGGACTAAGTCTGAGTTCCCACTTTACCGCTTGGAAAGTTGTGTGTCTCTGACCAGGCTTTTCAATTCTTTGAGCTCCAGTTTGCCCATGAAGGTACCAAGCAACTAACCCTATGAGGAGGAAGTCCAAGTACAGTAATGAGGACTTTGGGCTGCAGGCAACAGAATCTGTTTTAACTAAGGAATTTATTAAGGAGACTAGAACATCTATGGAACTATTTACTCGGAGGGCTGAGGAAATTGGCTCTGAGCCAAACTTCCATAAACAACTACCAGAAACACACTGCCAAACCAACTGGTCTACCAGAAGGGCTGTTCCTTTGCCTAATCAGGACGCCGCAGGATCCAGAGGCAGCGGACTCGAAGACCGTGCCACCTCTAGCCCAGCCCGTGCCAGGAAGACAGATGCCTTGTACCTGCCCCTCTCTGCTCAGGTGACTCAACTGCAGATCAAAGCCTCACTCAAGACCATCTGGTGCATGCAACCTACATCACATCTGGAAACTAGATGTTGAGGGGTCTGGAAAATGTCTAGCTTTCTAGTCTTTGCAGTATAAGAAGTTACCTTAGAAAGAGGTTGGAAAAAGTGTTGAGCGAGCCAATACCTCTATGGAAAACATTTATTACTGCAGTCTCTGGCACTGCTCGATACATTTTAACGAAATTGCATAGCTGAATTGTTAAGGGTTGAAACTCTGCAGCCACATAGTCTAGGTTCAAATCCCCTCCACCGCGGTCACTGTGTCAACTTACTTCCCCTCTCTGCGTCTCAGCTGAACAGTTAGGCTAATTACAATAGGTCATACACCGTATAGGCTCGCTGTGACTCCTGGATGACTTGGTAATTGCTTCGAAGTATCTGGTTCATGGAAGCTCAATTAACATGAGGTGCTACCAGACTACTCTTTGTCCTGGTCTTCGTGACTCCAAAGAGTAACTGCATTGCTAGAGTGACACTACGTGGGCATCCAAACTTTCCAGACTCTGCAGGTCCCCTCTCATCTGAACATCTCCCTCCTTTCCTCAAATGCTACTGAGTCAAAGAACCCCTGGGTAGCTCCATCGGTTGAGTGTCTGACTCTTGGTTTTGGCTCAAATCACAATCTCATGGTTTTGTGGGTTCAAGCCCCATGTTGGGCTCTGTGCTGACAGCGTGGAGCCTGCTTGGGACTCTCTGTCTCCCTCTCTGTCTGCCCCTTCCCCACTCGCACTGTCTCTGTCTCTCTCAAAATAAATAAACAGAAATAGTAACAGCTGGAGCTGTTTATGAGTGGCTTTATTTGTTATCACAACAACATCACTTTCGAGGTTGTCATCCCTAGTTTATAAGTTAGGAAGGTGAGGTTCAGGGATGTTCAATGAATTGCCAAAGGTCATTTGCTAGTGTCAGCTTTACTACCGAAAGCCAGCTCCCTGCTCATGTTGTAACATACACACCTACCTTCCTTTCGATGCCTTCCCTAGTTCAAGTGGAGCAGAGCTGGGCTTTCCTTGTGGTTCAGGTCTGATCTCTGATTCAGGGAGCACAGCAGTAAATAAGAAAGGGTCCTTGCCCTACAAGAGTCTCCAGCCAATCAGGGACACCTAGTAGATAGTTAAAGCATGATCCATGCAACGGGGAGTATTAACAAGGTACAGAAGTAATACAAAAGAAACTTAAGATTAAACTAGGGCTTCCGACAAGAGCTTCAAGGAGGACGTAAAAGCTGAGGCGGGGTTGCAAATGCTAAAGTTGGGGCAGAAAGCAGAACATGAGAAGAAGACATACCACACAAAGAGAGCAGTATGTGCAAAGGCACTGCAGCAGGAAAAGCATCATGGGGTGTCCAGGCAATGGCCAGGAGATCTATGTTTTGGAAGTACAAGGAACAGCAGAAGGATCGGCAAGGATTGTGAGGAGCCTCGAAAAGCTACATTATGGCATTGAGGAAGCAGGGAAGAGTAAAGGATTTTAAGTAGCTGAAATACAAGGTATGACTTGCATCTTAGAACAATTCCTGTTTCATGGGCAGGTCTCAGTAAAAGTGAAAATGTGAGGCCCCTTATTCAAAAAGCAGGAGAGAAGTGTTTAAAAAAAACACTTAAAAAAACTAGTATATGAAGTTTTCTCTTTCAAAATATTTTATTACAGGGCACCTGGGTGGCTCAGTCGGTTTGACGTCTGACTCTTGACTTCGGCTCAGGTCATGGTCCCAGGATCGTGGGATCGAGCCCTGCATCAGGCTCCATGCCAAGCATGAAGCCTGCTTGATATTCTCTCTCTCATGCTCTGTCCCTCTACCTGGCTCACGCTCTTTCTAAAACTAAAAATAATGAAAACTAAAACATTTTACTACTTATAAAATATGAGTTTTGTTTTTCTACCCTCCATTGTATTCTTGATTTTTGTTCTAATCCTTACTGTCTTCCTTTGGTTTGCTTCTGATACAGTTTGCTTTTGTTATTCTAATTTCCTAAGATTGAAGGTTAAGCTATTGATTTGTGATTTCTTCTTCTTTTTTTTAATGTGGGCATTTATAGCTGTAAATATCTCCATAAGCACTGCTTTAGCTTATCTCATCAGTGTGGGGATGTCAGGGTTTTGTTTTCATTCAGCTCAAAGTATTTTCTCATTTCCCCTGTGATTTCTTCTTTTTCCCCATTGGTTACTCAGGAAACCGATGTGGAAGTTTAATTTCCCCGTATTTGTGAACTTCCCAACTTTCTGTTGATTTCTTTCTTACTGACTTTGAATTTGATTGCATTGCGGCTGGAGAATGTACTTTGTATGGTTTCATGCTTTTAAATTGATCAAGGCTTGGGGCGCCTGGGTGGCTCAGTCAGTTAAGCATCTGACTTCGGCTCAGACCACGATCTAACATTTCATGGGTTCAAGCCCCACATCGGGCTCTGTGCTGACAGCTCAAAGCCTGGAGTCTGCTTCAGATTCTGTGTCTCCCTCTCTCTCTGCCTCTCCCCTGCTCATGCTCTGTCTCTCTCTCTCTCTCTCTCTCTCAACTACATAAACATTTAAAAAAATTAAATTGATCAAGATCTGCTTTATAAATTAGCATGTGGTCTATCCTGGGGGGTGTTCCGCATGTACTTGAGAACAAGGTACATTCTGAGTGGAGCCTTCCGGAGAAGCTGTTAAATCTGGTGGTTCACGGTGTTGTCCAAGTCTTTTTATCTTCCTTGGTCTTCTGCCTACTTGTTCCATCCAGTACTGAAAGTGGAGTACTGAGGGGTGCCTGGCTGGCTCAGTCAGTAGAACACATGACTCTTGATCTCAGAATCATGGGTTTGAGCCCCACGTTGGGTGTGGAGCCTACTTAACCAATAAAGAAAGAAAATAAAACAGAGAAAGTGGAATATTGAAATTACTAAGCAGTCTTATTGAATGTTCTATTTCTCCCTTCAAGTTCGTCGGTTCTTGCTTCAACTATTTTAGGGCTCTGTTGTTCGGTGCATATATAATTATAATTGGTAGGTCTTCCTGATGGCTAGACCCTTTTATCATTATAAGATATCCATATTTAACTCTAGTAATGTGTGTGTTTTAGTCTGTTTTGTCTGATACTTGTATGGCCACTCCAGCTCTCTTACAGTTGCCATTTGCATGCTATATCTCTTTCTAGTCTTTTACTTTTTCATCCATTTGTGTCTTTGAATCTAAAGCGCTTTCTCAGAGGATAGACGCCCACAAGTGGCAGGGTGGGAACACAGTGGGCTTCAGAGGTCATACTCAGTCCTACGATTTGAATCCTGCCTCTGAAACTGAGTACCTTTTGTTATGCTTCTTCACTTGTGTGAGACTCAGTCTTGTTACCTGCAAAATGGAGATAATAACGCCTACTATTGGGAATGGTGAGACGGTAGGCATGAAGCCCACGGCAACATTCCTGGTACCTAAAAGAGGATCAACGAAAATTGAGGGCAGTGACAACGAGCAATTCCAAGCTGCAGACCCAGACAGTGCTGGAGGATCCTTCAAATTTTTTGAAGGAGGTGTTTAGAGACATCCTAAAGCAATTAATCTCTTTTTCCATCTAGAAATTCAGAGATCGGTCTTTAAAAGCTCTGCAGCAGAATCCTGATTCGCAGGGGCCTCTCTCTGGCTGTCCTCTAACACGCAAAGCCACCTGCTATCTTTGCTCTCGCCCCCATGTCCCCACACCCACTGATGCTCTTCTCCAGTTTGACACTAGGCTTGATGAAAAGATGAGAGCTTCCTTTGTGGACATGAGAATTCTGTTCCGACAAAAGCTGGCAGAATTCTCCTTGGATGTGTTGACAGCATTTTTATCACCTAGACATCCTCTAAAAAACTTGAACATGCCTAGCTTTTAATTGCCTTGCCCACCCACACAGAAGCTCTTTGGAGCATTAATCTGGGCTGTTTAGTACTTTCTGACTGTAACTCTACTGATGTAAACAGAGCCACAGCTCTTTGTCAAGATGAGAGGAGACTTGAAATTTCTTGTTCTTCTCTGGTAGGAATTTCTCAAGAATCCAGCACCAAAGAGTCCATCCACTTCATAATTCTAAGGGATATACAAATGTCACAAAGAAGCAGTCAAACTACAAAGATGAGGCCAGAAATAGAAGAGAGGAGGGAGGGAAAAAGAAGTTGTCTAACGGGATCAATGCCAATGTCACCATGAATAAGAGGAGGGTTGAAGGGGGCAAGCATGCATATTGTGCATGGCCTGTGCATCAGCCACTGGGTCACGGTGAACTGCAATCAAGGAGACTCTGACCCAAGCTAATACCACCCACGCAGGTGGCTGAGAGAGAGAGGCCATTTGCAGCCACATTGGCAACTCTTACAGGGACAGAAAAAGTCAAATTCTCCTTGTCACAATTATGCCAGGGTATAGTCATCACGCTTGTGGCGGGAACAGACTTTCCTCAAACTGAGATAGGACTTGCCTCTGGGGGAAACGAGGTCAACGCTTGTCTTGGTGACGTTGCTTGCCCCCTGGGTGACTCAGTGGGGAAATCGGCTGCAGCTATCATGGGTGGGGAGTTGAATGGGATGGGAGCACCCACCATCATCCTCAGCAAAGGGGCCAGAGAACATCCGTTAGCTTCCAGCCAAACCGGAAGGGCCCACATTTACACGAGAGATGGAGGGAGCCTTTCCCCATTGGCATGCGGCAGCGGCAAGAGCCACACCGGAAGTAACCGCCACCAGCCCGCACCGTCCCGAACACAGTCCTAACCGCACACTCGTGAAATAAGCGTGTCGTCCTCGCCCCCGTTTACCTGCCTTCCATGGACATGGCTCATTCTGATCTCTTACTGTCAGCGTTCTGGAGCTCAGAGAGGAGCAAATTGCTTGAGGGGAGTGATGGGGCTCTGGACGCTTGAAAGTCTTTGGGGTGAAGTGAAGAGGGAGGGGTGTAGAGGAAATAAAGAGGAGAGACAGATTTCACATGGGAAACGTTCTTCCTACTCATTAGTTTCCTTAGGACTTCATGCACTCAGAGTTCAGCTGATCAAGTTCAACATGCCATCTTTAGTCATGGATCCATGCAAGGCCTCTCTTTTGTTTGTTTTGTTTTTTAATCTCCAGCCCCATAATCTATCCCAGACAACCTGCTGCCCTTACAGACAGGATGCAAGTACAATGTGACCAGTGACATATCTGTTTCCACCTTTGGTCTCTGTCTCTCTCTGCATTCCCTCCAAACCATTTCTCCTTGTGTACGGGACTGTGCTGTTGGCTTGTCCTCCGGCTGCACTTCTAGGGACTGACTCCAACTCTCTCTCCTTCCGGTGCCAAAAATCCCATCAGTCTGGGTCTGAGGCCCAACTCAGACCTTCCACTCTAGTAGGGGAGTTTTAAGTCTTATTTCAACATGGCTCTCCCCGTGAAACCACCTTGTTAGAGTGGGAGATGGGGCTTTTCCCAGAAGGGAGAGGGTGCTTCTCTGGGAAGACAAAGCAATGGACATCTAGTTGGGGCAATCATTGAAGTTCATGGATTCCTCACCACACCTTCAGAAGGACTTTTTGCTCTTATGCTTATTAGATGCTGTGAACCCAGCAGCTCTCTGATTGAAGCCTGCATCAGTTTCCCATTTCCACAAAAAAAATCCCATAAATCCCAGTCCTAACCCCTCACTGTTCTTTGAGCTACATAGAGACGGGGCTGGTGATTGTGGTGGACACTAATCACAACAATTAATAAGAACACACCATGTGCGACCAACTCTACTAAGTAACTTCCATATATTAACATTCATTCCATTTTCACAATGATCTCAAAACTCAACAGGATATTTCTATCCCTTTATACAAATCAAGAAACTAGTGTGTAACGATTAACCTGTTTAAGGATTTTAAACCAAGTGTGTCTGCTTCCAAAGCCCATCTTAAGCTCTGGAGGATGCTTGGTGACAGTGCATGAGCTAGAGTGTGCATGCAGAGAGGGCAGGAGCTCACTGCTTTTTGTCTGCCAGAGCACCAGGCACAGGGCTCCGCACATCATAGAAACTTGGATGTTTAGCAAGCTGAATTGAATTACGTGGCTCAGGGAAACCTGCCTGGGTTCTTCCCTGGGACAGTGAAGCATCAGTTTCAAGAGCTGCAGCTGCACGCGTCTGAGGTTCTCCAATGAGGGAGGTGGGTGGATTGTTCAGAGTGTGTTGCAAAATACCTAGTAGGCAGCTTCAGCTTTGTACGTATTTAGAGCAAAAACATGCAATTGTGCTACATGCTGATTTGCGTCCTTTCTGCCATATTTATACTGCAATACCTGTAATTTTCAGATCTAAAGAGACTTCTCTCCGAGTCCTTGAGTGTTTTCACAGACCAACAACATTAAGTCTATCCACACTGAAACTGCCTATTTTGAGAAGTTAATGAGTTCAACCTCCTTGTCTTCTGCTGATTCGGCAGGTGCATTATTATTATTTTGTAGGCTCTAGATGACCCCAGCGAAGAATCCAAGTAGACACCAAATGTGGTCTTTATTTTTTAACGTTTATTTATTTATTTTGAGAGAGACAGAGCATCAGCAGGGGAGGGGCAGAGGGAGAGGGAGAGAGAGAAAATCCCAAGCAGCCCTGTGCTGTCAGCATGGAGCCCAATGCAGGACTCGATCCCACGAACCATGAGACCATGACCCGAGCTAAAATCCAGAGTCACACACTGAACCAACGGAGTCACCCAGGCGTCCCAACACCAAATGTAATCTTGGTGGGAACTCGGGCTCTAAGGCTTAGGGTGTTTGTTTTATATTATCACTAAGGTTCTGGGATAAAATGGAGAAATGGACCGAAGTGGAGGAATAGGAAATCTGGGAGCAAGTAAGTCCTAGACCTTTAACATGAGGAGAGCAGGAACAGGGCACATAAAGAATGGGAAGCACCCTGGGAGAAGAGCTTGGTAGATATATCACCAAGGAGCTGACGGAGAGTAAAACATGGTAGCATCACACAACGGAACTGGAACTTTCCAGGCTGGGATCTGTACGCAGCACGCCTGGGTTCCCCACTGTGCTGTGACCCACACCTGTCAGAGCGCCTGGGATGGTTCTGGGCGCCACTGAAACATGGGCCTGTTATTTAGGTGGTCCTGATCCCGCTGCCCTCCTTCTGGAATCCTCATGCCACATTTCCTATGCAATCTCATCCTGTGTACTTATTAATCACTGGCTCAAGCGGGACTCATCCTGGGTTGGCCATCTAGCCCAAGCAGGGCCCATGAGAGCCCTACATCCCTTGGCCATTTAACTGATGCAGGGTCACCCTCTACTTTCAGACTTAGAAGCACCACAGGGTCCCCGGGGTGGCCACCACGGGGCCGGATGATGCAGTACAGAAATGCGGGCGAGGACAAGTCCCTATGAGGTGAACTCTGACCAAGGGAACAGGTGATAGGAAAGAGCCAAAGAGACGAAGCTGCACTCCTTCCGCTCTTCCATGGGTGACTGTAAAGGGTAGCTCTCCCCTGCAATTTTTTGGAGAAGTCCCCTGTGCTGAACAAACGCGCCTGCTAGGTTACCTGCTCTGTCCCTTCTCAGCCTGTCAGGAAGTAGTATCCGGTGACAGCGAGTTGCACTATGTGGTTTTCCATCTTTTCTTCCCCATTGCCCCACTTCCTCCTCGCTCTCACCACCCCCGCCTAGGCACTTCTCAAATAATTAACATCCATGAGTTCATCTTTGCTTCAGCCTTTTTCCTTCTCTCGTCTGGTATTCAGCCAGGTATCTGATCAAGTCCCAACTTTCCAAATCCTTAAGGGACCTGGAAGTGATCCCTCTTCATCCTTCCAGAGAAAAGAGGACCACAACGTGTGCTCAATTTTAGTATCAGTCACATAACAACAAAACAAAGGAAATGTGGCAGCAAAGCAATGTAAAATATTACAGCTACTCCCTGAAACCTTTCTCTGTAAGGCAGTTGCATCATCCCATTTCGCAGGTGACAAAATTGAGACTCAGAGATGTTTTAGAAGTTAAGTGATAGAACTGGAACTCATTTCTCATTTTCTGAATTCTTACTCACTTCTGGTACCTCTCAGGACCAGGTCTTAAATCCCAAACCGGATGAAAGCTGCCGGGAGAGAGCAATGGGGTCTCCTTACTGTGACCAGCATGTACTTGGGCAGGATTTGGTACAAGGGAGATGGCCACAGGCCCCACTTGTGCGGAGCCCTTCCTCTCCAATGCTTCAAGATCTCGACTTCGGCCTTGAATTTCCTCCATGGGGAAAATGGCGCCATGTCAGCTCTTCCCAGGGGTCCGTCAGAGCGAGAAGCCAGAGCGTTTGCAGGCTTGTGGAAGGGCTCACAAAACTGAAATCCAGTTCTCTCTCTCTAACAGCCAGCTCTTTTTTGACAAGAGATTAACAGGCTGTCCTTTGTTACTTCTTCTCTTCCTTGATACCCCATTGACTTCTGATCATTTCACTGTCAGCCCTAGGCAAGAGAGAGATGCCAAGCCAGTCAGCTTGCTATATATAGATGTTGCTGTTAAAGTTTTCACAGGAGAGAGATGCTTGCCGTGCATGTGGATTTCTTTAACTCAGTGCTACTCAGAGTTTGGTCCCAGACCAGCAGCATCAGCGGCATCTGGGAATTTGTTAAAAATGCAGAACCTTGGGGCGCCTGGGTGGCTTAGTCGGTTAAGCGTCCGACTTTCGCTTAGGTCATGATCTCGCGGTTTGCGGGCTCGAGCCCCGCGTCGGGCTCTGTGCTAACTGCCAGCTCAGAGCCTGGAGCCTGTTTCAGTCTGTGACTCCCTCTCTCTCTGACCCTCCCCTGCTCACGCTGTCTCTCTCTCTCTCTCTCCTAAGAAATAAATAAAACATTTAAAAAAAAAATGCAGAACCTCAGGCCCAACTTCCAGACCCACTAGCCCACAGGCTCTGTTGGTGGGGCCCAGGAACCTGTGCTTTCACTGTAGGTGATTCTCGTGGGCGTTAAAGCTCGAACATCACTGCTTTCACCGGCTTCCTTCGTCCCCTCCTTAGCGCACACACTGAGGATTGGCTAAAATGCCCACATGGCTCCAAAAGACAGTCAGAGAGGCGGCTGGTAGTGCAGACAGCAATGGATCCTGGAATCCATCAGAGAGGACCTCTCCCCTTATCTTACTATGACCATGAACTGACCCTACTGAGCCTCTGACTCCTTATTGATAACATGGAGATGATCGTAACCACTTTATAGAATTACTGTAAGGATTAAATGAAATAGTAATATGCTAAGAACCAACAAATGGTAATTGTAGTGGTAAATTCTCATCATCACCATCCCCTCTGTAATGCCAAGTATGGAGTATGTTTGCAACATTTGCTATGTCATTTGGCTACCTGACACATTTTGGGGGGGCATGCTTTTATTGTATCTTATTTCCTTTATTTTTTTTCCCGTATCTTTTGAACACCGCTGCTAATTTGGGGGAATAACCAGTGGTGACAGTTTTGTGTGTCAATTTGGCTAGACTCTAGTTCCCAGTTATTCTATCAAACGCTAACCGAAGTGTCATCGTGGAGGTATTTTACAGACGTGCTTAACGTCCATCATCAGTTGACCGTAAGTAAAGGAGATTATCTTTGATAGTACAAGTGAGTGATCCTCTCACCCGATCAATGGAAAGTCCTTAAAAGCAAAACTGAAGTTTCCCCAAGGAAGAAAAACTTCTGCCTCAAGACTGCTGTACCAGCTCCCGTCGAAGTTTCCAGTCTGCTGGACTGCCCTATGGATTTCAGACTTGCCCGCCCCCACAATCACATAAGCCAATGCCTTCAAATAAATCTCATATACCAGCCTTATAAGTTCTGCCCATGGAGGGTAGAACTCAGAAATCTCAGTTCCCTGGCCGCCTCTGCTGCTGGGACACAGGCACATAAGCTCTATGCAAACTCTCAGACTCACCTGTCCGAGCTTTGATTTCAGAAACGAGCAATACAAAGAAGGAGGCTATATCCGGAACCATCTGCAAGATGGTGGCAGAGGCATCTGGATTTCAGAGTCAGTAACCATGGGTATATGGTTACTTGCTAGAGAGAAGCAAGGCTACTTCTCTGGGCACACGGAGAAGTAGCCTTGGTGGTGGGTGGGGATTCCTGGAGTGCTGGAGGCGGTGATGTCCTTATCAGGTCAATTCTGCAATGTGATTCTGGAAGTTTAGCCTTGAGCATGATTCTCTAGCCTTCCTGACACTTCTGGGAGCTATAGACATGTGTTTTTAATAAACACCTTTTCGACTTTGTCAGGGTCAGCTTTTCACCATCAGACACCTGACTTACCCAGACGTTGGGACCAGAAGTCGTTGCCAGCTACAGAACCTTGGGGAGGAATGTGACTTTGGCTATTTGACCCAGGAATGGAGCTGAAGAGCCAGCCAGCATGAAGGAACGAGACCTGGCAGCCAAGCCACGAGTCTTAAAAATGGTGAACTCAGCTATTTCTTGGGGGCTCCCCGAAGAACACACTGAAGGCAAAGTTCAGAGGGATCTAACTGCGTTGCCACCAAATGGTAGGAAAAGTGTGAGGAATTCAGGGCCAGTGGGGATAAACCGGCTACACTGCACAGCTGAACAAGAGGAGCATCAAGCCCCACTACCCTGCCCTGTCAGAACAGTGTTCTCTCCCTTCCCTGTACATAGGAGCTCTCCCTGCCTTGCTTTTGAGGCCCTGGAATGCCTTACCCGCAGAACTGACTTTGTTGGGGAACTCCAGATCTCTCCAAGTCCCCTTCACCCTCTGCCACCCCCATGGTTGTCTTAGGGGCCTATAAGGAGAATCAGATCCCAACACTCACAAGAGGCCAACCACGAGGTCAAACCTGGGAAGAAAAGCCATCTACATCAAAAGAATTGCAAGAAGTTGCCAATTTACACCGGAAAGCAGAGAGGTGTGCATGGAAATTAACGCGGAAGATGCAAGACCAGGGAGGGAGGAACATAAATAGGTTGTAAATAGGTTGCATTTGTCAAACAGCAGTGCTCTGGCCAGAGATTTGGTGTTTGACAGGCTATCTTGAGCAATCGCTTGCAGTTCTAATTACTCTTTGTAATTGATTGGTTGACTTAATCCTGGATTCGTTGACAGCCAACAGAAAACGGAGTTCTGAGGTCCCATGGCATAATGTAGGACAGCAGCTCTCAAGCCTGGCTGCACATTACAATCATCCAAGGTGCTTTTCAAAATAGCAAGGCCATGGTTGCACCCCGGACCAATTAAGTCAGAATCCCCGTGGATGTGGCCCAGCCATGAGTATTTTTTCAGAGCTCCTCAGCTGATTAAAATGTATACCCAAGGTTGTGAAGCTCTGATGTAGAGGGAAGGGCTATTAATGTTGGACTGGATTAATTCTACAAGATCTGCTTCCTTATTCCCTAATTATGCACCTTGAAAGGACCCTGAAGATACTCTCCTTGCCAAAGTATTGAGAATTACATTTGTGAGGAAAGAATCAGTCTTCGGGAGGTGCCACTGTAGCTCTTACCTAAAATTGGATGTGCCAATGGGAGAGACTGCATTAAAATGGGCTCCCTAATAATGTCAGTGGGGGTTGAAGGGATACAGAGCTGGCACCAGCTACTAGAAGATGCTTCAAGGTTACAGCGATCAGCAGAGAGGCTGGAGTAGCACTCAGGGTAGTCTGACCAATGAGGTTTCTGGAGTAGCCAAGTGATCGTGGGGGTCTATGGATTCAAATAGGCTGGTACCTAACTACAATTTTATTTGACATTAGAACTCCAAACTTCTAGTTTGGCCAACTGGAGCTTAACTTGAGGCAGCAGAGAAGTTCCCAGATCTGAGTTATTTAGAAGACTCAAGGCCCCTTGATAATGTGATAATATCAAAAGCACGCACATTATATGGGGCACCTGGGTGGCTGAGTCAGTTAAGTGTCCATCTTCAGCTCAGGTCATGATCTCACGGTTCATGGGCTCGAGCCCCATGTCAGGCTCCTGGAGCCTGCTTCAATTTCTGTGTCTTCCTCTCTCTCTACCCCACTCGCACTCTGACTCTCTCTCTCTCTCAAAAATAAACATTTAAAAAAAGAAGAAAGAAAAGCACGTACATTATGTCTTATACCTTATTACCGGCTTCTTCCAGTTGCACTGGACAGTTTAGTGAGAAAAGTGCTAAGCCAGAAAGTACCTCTTCCTCCCCAGTTTGAAGAGGCTCTTCCTGCCTTGCTTGAGGCCCTGTGACAATGTCACCTAAAGGCGTTACTTTCATGGCAAAATCCAAAGCTCAATTCCCCCACATGCTTTGCAATCACCACTTTCCCAGAGGGCCCTGTGGCCATTCCCCGGGGTAACTATGCTCTGGGAAAAGGGAAATCGTCAGGACATTTGAGTAGAATTGGACCTCTACTCTGAGGGACCCAGGACTCCAGGATGGTACTTTGGAACCAGAAAGAACTAGTCCCTGCCCCCTGCCCACCACGCCCCCACAGTCAGCCTGCTGACATCTTACACACTTCTATCCTTAGCACATAATGGCTAATTTCCCAGTTGGTGACTATATAGTTGGAATAACCGTATTTATCAAGAAGAATCCCCACACTGACTCTCTGACCTTCGATGAAAGGTCATTTTAGTAAGGGCCATGAGGGAGGCCCCAGAGCTTCTCCTGCATTCCAAAATTATGAACCAAAAGACAAGTCTACATCCATGAGAGGATTAGTTAATGGATTAACTAACAAAATTAGTTAATGTGGATTAAAAATTAATATTAAAAAATTCAAAGATGTGGAAGATGTAGGGGTACTGAGTTCTATCATATCCCCCATTTAACTCACCAACTTAACAAAGAATTTAGGAAGACTTAAAAATGGGTCTTGGATNCTCTCTCCCTCCTAAAAATAAATAAAAATATTTAAAAAAAAAAAAAAGAAATCAAGGTATCATAAGCTTAGTTAGGAGCAGACCCCAACTGTTAGTACTGTTCAAACACAGGTCTTTAATCAGCCAATAAACATAGTTTCTAGAACTGTAGCCACTCGTCTAGGGGGGAAAAATGCTCCCTATCCTAATAAACAGAGAAAAACCAGAAGCAGTTTGTTTTCACTTGGCAGGGACAGCAGTAGACCTTCACCATTTGCCTCGGGGCCGTGTCAATTTCCTCGCTCTGGAACATAATTTTGTCTACAGGGATCTTGCTTGTTTTCCCATTCTGCAAGACCTCATATGCTCCTCTAATAATGTCGTGCTTCTAGAATCTAAAAAACAGGAGGTAGACAGGGTTTCAGAGTCTTTACCGACACATGCATGCCAGAGGTGGGAGAGAAATCCCACAAAAGTACTAGGTCCTGACCCCTTGGTCAAGTTCCTGGGGATATAGTCATCTGGGAAAGGATGTAACAGCTTCTTTGAGATGAAAGGCAAGTAGTGGTACCCAACACTAAGAACAAGGCATAATAATCACTGGCCTTTGTTCTATTTAGGAGGAAATATGCTATGATGGGATGCATTTCTCCAACTTATTAACCAAGGAACCCAAAAGGCTACCAGCTCTGAGTGAGGCCCAGGGCAAGAATGAGCTCTCCAGCTAATGCCAGCTGTGTATAAGAAGTTTGGTGTCTCTTAAGCTAATGGCCAGGAAGATCCAACACTGCTCACCCTGGGAATGGTGGACTGAGATGCTATTTAAAGTATAAAACAACAGGATAATTCTAGCCAAGCCCAAAGGTTTCAGAGAAGAACCACGTCTTCCTTCCAGATAATGATTTGTCTTTTGAGCAACAATTCTTGTCTTGCTTCTGCGCTTTAGAAGAGACTGAATGCATGATCGAAAGGCACCAAGTATCATTAGATCTGGACTTCCCATGAATAATTGGATATTATCTGTTACACCACGCTGTAAAAGCAGGCACAGTGGATGTGGAAGTGGTACGTATAAGATGGGACATGAGCAGTTCTGAAGCCACTGATGGGGTGTGTGAGCAAGCTGTATCTTCCCTGCTTAAACTGCCACCTCTCCTTCAACCCACACCTACGGCTTCAGCTTCGTAGGGAGTTCCTGAGACTACTGACTGAAAAGAAAGAAGGTCAAGTTTGCTTACAGATGGCGTTCTATTTTGTGAAATTCTACAGACTCATTCAGAAGTAGCTTTGAAGGACAATAAGAAGGAAAGTGCCCAGAGGAGAAAACTTCAAGTTATCTACTTTTCCGGGAAGGAAAGACGGTCGGAGGAATGCATCCATCTTGATCCATGGTCTCTGGCTAATGGTTTGGCTGACTGGTCCAACACTGGGAAGGGACAACATTAGAGGATTGGTGTCAAGGAAATTTGTTAGGTGGGAAGTGTTGGAATGGGCCTCTTAGAATGGGTGCGGTGTGTGGTGATATTGTATCTCATGTGAATAGCTGAAAAAGGCTCTTCGGAGGAGGAGTCTTTCAAAAGAGAGATGGATAATCTCACTAACGGTATCAGTTGCCTCTGCCACCCCACTGGGCTCTCAAACGAAGGGACTATATTGTCACCAACAGAGACCATACTTGAGCTCAACAACAGGGACTCCCTCTCACCAAGCTAACCTGGAGGCCGCCACTACTGTTCACCCAATGCCAGCAGCAAAGACCATTGCTGGGCACTTGATACAGCACCTACTTGACCAGAATAGCCAGGTACCCAGTGGCAGGTTGTTTACACTGGTCAACGGCCATCTTGAAGGGGGCAATGATTTGCCCTCAGGTAACAGAAGCCCACTCTGGATTTGAATTTACCTTCCATGTTCCTTCCGGTGACATCAACAGTAGACTTACCGAATGCTCTCCCACTGAGGTATTCCACGCCACATCGCGTCTCAGCCAGGAATTTCTGTGACAGTGAAAGAGATAAGGATGTAAGATGGAAAACAGGGCATTCACGGGTCTTATAGGTTAAAACGTTTAATGAAGGCTCAATGACAGTGTTGGCTGGAGAAAACCTCCCTTGCAAGGTTGGGTTGCTGTCCTATTGATTGAGTCTATGCTTTGAGCTAGAAAGCCATGTATGGGGATGGGTGACGCACAGGCAGAATACCTGGCTCTGGGCAACCAGGTGGGTAGAAGTGGGGCGGCATCTCTTGCTACAACACCTAACTGCCCACTTGCAAATGCTTTTATTTCCTGTGTGTGTTTGTTCTGTATTTATTTTCTCAGACCCACTCTCCCACTTCCTGCCCTGCAGAAGCCCTTCAGACTCTCTCTCTCAGCCCCCCATGCCGGATAGGCTCTGGATCAGCCAAGGAAACAACACAAGCAGGTCAGTGGAAGCCAGAAGAAAGAGGGCATAGGGTGTTTCTTTCCCACTCTCTCCAAGCTTTGGTGTTGTCTCTGCCCGGGGCTACTTTTTCCCATAATATGGCGGCTGCGCAGCAATCCCACCTCAGCCCCACCCCCACTGGGCTCAGGCATACTCTCCCCCACCCCCAATCCCTTCAAGCCAAGGGGTGGGATCTGCCTTCTGTTGTGTTAGTCTCTGTGTGCCTTGACATTCTGCCTCAGGTCCCCTAACCCTACCTTCCCTCTATAACTGGTCCCCCACCAACGTCTCTTCTTTTCCTAAATCAAGGGAGTTGAACTCAGTTTCCTGTTGGGATCCTGGGATGGATATGTTATTTCTGTGACTCATCTCTTGGCTTTGAGGGTTAACGTCCAAGAAAGAAGAGAACAGGGTCATTGTATTGAGGATTGAGGCTGCCACCTGTCCATGTCAATGCCTTCGTGCCACTTGGTGACGAGGCATAAAGAGGGTTAGCAGTAGGCTGCAGTGACAGGTGCTGTTATATAAATAACAGGCCTGGGAGCAATACCGCCTACATGACAGGGAGGGTAACACCTGGTTAAGTCAGGCCCAGTATTAAAAAAAATAAATAAAGTTAATAGAAGACTTCAACAACCCCACTCAAGCAAGACCACAAGGACTCAGCTTCCTCAAAAGTCGCAGTTTGGGGCACCTCGTTCACTGGGTCAAGAACTCTGTCCAGTTGAGATGCTGCTACAGAGAAAAGGGCACATGGAACAGGTATTAGAGGAAGGATGTCAAAGACACCAAGTAAGGCTGTGTTAATGTGGTCGACAGCAACAAAGGCTGCAGTGGCCACCCACGTCTCCTTGCATGTATGTGTTTTAGCTCTTTTTCCCCTCCCTATTCCCCTACTGTTTCTATGACTTATTCCGTGGGTCACGGAGGATCAGAATGGTACTCTTGGGAACTCAGAAGAGGAGGCGGTACTACCTTGAAGGAATCTGGCTTCAAATTCGAATGCAGTGGCTGACACTGGTTTGAACTGACCTCTGGATTTCCTCGTTCTGTAGAGAAGTGATTCTTCCTTATTCTTTTTTTAATGTTTCTTTATTTTTGAGAGAGAGAGAGGGGCATGTATGTCAGCAGGTGAGGGGCAGAAAGGGAGACAGAGAATACGAAGCAGGCTCCAGGCTCTAAGCCATCAGCACAGAGCACGATGCGGGGCTCGAACTCACGAACTGCAAGATCATGACCTGAGCCTAAGTCGGACGCTCAACTGACCACCCAGATGCCTCTGATTCTCCCATGCTCTTTAAGCTGCTTGAAACTCAGAAAGTCACTAAAGACCAAGCTCATTTCAACTGATGCAAGTGTGCTCTGCTAAATGCGTGCTCTCACACACATTCTACTTAGCACAATGCTTGGCAGCGCACCCTCTCCACTCCCAAGCTTACACCAGGGACCCTAATGCAAGGTGGGCTGTGGTTACTGCTGTCAGCTATGCCACGGGATGGGCCGGTGGGGGCTACAGTGCAAAGAGGGACTTCTCAGAGATGACAGCCAGGGGTGAGTGTGGAGCCTGGTCACGGGGAAGGCTCATGCTGTTGGGCAGACCTTTGATGCAGCCACGGCAGTTGTGAAGTAAGAACCAGGCCAACCTGAAGTGTGGAGCAAGTGAGCTGTCTTGGGCACGAGCCCTGAGAGACGGGGTGTGGACAGTGGGAGCTGAGCAGGTGAGGGCGTAGGGGAGTCGCTAATGTTTGCGATTTTACTTCTTCCTCTGCCGTAGGGATGGCCCCATGTACGGAAAATCAGCCATAAAGCCAGATGAAAGATAAATGAGTTGATACCATAATTGGCTTCCTCCTGCCCTTGGCACGGATAGAAAATAACGCTTTGCCATGAGCCAAGGACTTGACTTCAGATGCTTTGATCAATTTGATTTCCAAGGCAGATAAGAAATGGCACCTCAGTAGAGGCAGCTGGTGTCCCACCGAGCTGCTCTTTACCTGGCCAGTGCCCCTGTCCCCCAGGTCCCGTGAGTGTCAGCAACTGGTGTTTCTTCTCCAGAGGAACCACCTCAGCCGGAAAAGCCTGGGAGGCTCTGCCCTCCCCTGAGGGCGGCCCGCAGCTCAGTGACCCATAGGGTGTGTAGAGGCCAAAGGCTTTAGCTCGGGGTGGAGAAATTCATGCCTCCAAGTTCCACTGAGACAAGACTTCAGAGGAACCCTCATGTTTAGCCAGCTTCCTCCCTGCCCCACCCCGGCTCCCCTGCCCCCTCAGGGGCTCCCCAAGGGTGCCCTCCAGTAAACCCCGGTCTAAGGCAACGTCTCTGTGGCTGTCAGATGCAGAGGACTCTGGAGAACAGAACTTGTGGGTGGAAACAGGCTGGCTCCTTGCAGCTCTGACCTCTTGTCAGCATTTCTGCCCAGTCGGCTCTACAGGTGTTTGGAAGATTGGTAACCTGCTTTGATAACCAGGCCAGAGGCCCAGAGAAAATCTGGCATAAACCCACCCGCTGCCAGCCTCGCTCAGCCCATGCTCCCACAAGTCTGGAGAAGCCGGGCGAGCTCATTAGGTCCATCTGTGACACCTTCCAGCACCTTCCAGTGGGTATTTTTAACTACATGGCACCTACTAGATCCCTGGGTATCTTGCGTGAGGTCTATGAGTCACCTGCAGGATCGGAGAGATGTGCCAAAGGGCATCCTCATTATATTTAGCTGGGACTTTTTTTTTTCATTAAGGTGGGAAGAAAAAGAATTAAGTTTCACGGTTACAGCTTGTGCTGTGCAACACACAGCCGAGGACCTGAGGGGCTGGAGCGCCCCGGCTGGGGTGGTTCCCGTTCTCCAAGTGGCCCCATCCAGGAGACCCCGGACACTACCTCCCTCCCCCCACCCAGGGGCTGATGGAGGACAGACCAGGGTGGCTCCGTGCAGTTCCTCGGGGGACCACGGGGGGCGCTCAAGTGCAGGGAACGTCTCCAGTGTCTGTAACGACGCTGGGACCGCAGGAGAGCAGAAAGGAGGGCCTTTGGGGTCTGAAGACCATCATTCAGGTCCTAGCTTTGCCCTTTACTCACTACCTTTCCTCGAGCCACTTACCTTCCCTCTTCCCACTTGTTTCTCCTTTCCTGTAAAATAAGAATAATAAGAAGATCCAGAGACCTTGGCGAGTATCATGTGAGGGGGGCTGTGCGAAAGGGGCTTTATAAACTGTAAAGTGCTGGACCAGCAGCTGAGAGGGGAGACTGAAAGAGGAAGCTTGCAGGCTCCAGGATTCCCTCNCACTTTTGTCGTGGCAATTCGTTCTCACGAGCTCCTCCGTGAAGGGTATTTTTAGGGGTGTTTAATTGATGCTGCCTGTGTCGGTGTGGGCAGCTGTGTGCTCAGACAGGACGGGCTGGAGCTGATCTAGGCTGTGACGGTGGAAAAGATGAATTCCGGGCCTGCTCCTCTGTGGGGATCCTGCTCTGACCGCAGATGCGCTGCACGCCAGCAAAGCATGGATGCCGAGCGTGGCTGCGGTGAGGGCGGGCGGCTGGGAAGCTGTTCCAGGGTGCTTGGTTTCACACTCCCCTTCTCGAAGACAGCTGCTGGAGGAGAGAATTCTGCCCGTCTTGCACAGTCAGTAAGTGAGAACGCGTTTGCGTTTCTCAAGTCCTGTGCGCACCATACCAGGGAGGTGGACCCGAAGCAATCCTTTCTTCTGGTGCGTTCTCAAAGCAAAGACCTGGGTTTCATGTATAGCCTCCTCTGGGGACCCGGCCTCATGCCAGGAACGCAGGCAGGGTTTCAACAGACTGCAGCGCTCTGGTTCTTTCTCACAAACCATGAGGCAGAGAGAACCGGCCGTGGAGTGAAAGGGCCCCTGGCCACGTTCCTGAATGTGGTCTGTGACTAGTTTCCTCATCTTGAAGGTGGGGGTTCCAAAGACCATTATAAGGATGAAATGAGAAAATAGGTAGGTAGGTGGTATGTTACCAGGCACAGAGAACAGTTTATGGCAATGTCACTGGGGAATATTGAACCTTATGATGGGGTAGCTGGCTTCCCCGAAATGTCCCTACTGCCACCAATGGCCATGCCTCCCAGTATTCATGCCCTTAGATCAGAAGAAGCCTTGAAGCACCCACGACTGAGGCTCTTGCAAAGTCTACTTCGGAGATACCTGCCCTTAGAACCCGGCTCCCGTGTCATGAGGAGCCCCATGTCATGTGGAGAAGCCACGTGTAGGCACGCTGATTGACAGCTGTAGTCGAGCCCCCAGCCAGCAGCCGGAACCAACCACTGGCAGTGAGCGCCGGCCATCTGGAGGACCCCAGTCACCGTCTGACAGAAACTGTGTGAGAGACTCTAAGTAGGAACTGCTCAGCTGAGCCCAGTTCAGCCCACAGACTAGTGAGTGATAAGAAACAGTCATTTAAGCCACTAGATTTTACAGCGTTTGGTTATATGAGTAACCCTTGTGGCCCAGCAGCCCTGGCCAGAGGGGACATGGGCAGAGTGGACACCTGAGTCCATAGTGTCCAGCCCACAGGTAGACAGCCGGGGGCAGGTTTCAGAGAAGGGGGAGAGGTTGGGCAATACTCCTAAAAGAGTCCACCAGACCCTGAAAATTGTTTGACTGTAAGCATCTGGTGGGCTAGTGTCTTCCACTGCTAATTGGAAAGGTGATCTAGAAGCGCTAATCAGCAAGCATTTTTTTTAATGTTTATTTGAGAGAGAGAGAGAGAGGCAAAGCACAAGTGGGAGAGGGGCAGAGAGAGAGGGAGACACAGAACCCAGGAAGGCTCCAGGCTCTGAGCTAGCTGTCAGCACAGAGCTTGACACAGGGCTCGAACCCACAAACCATGAGATCATGACCTGAGCCGAAGTTAGACGAAGTTAGACACCCACCCAGGTGTCCCAGCAAGTATTTTGATGGAAAAGTTGAAGTTTTGCTGAAAATAAAGAGCCTGGTATGTCGGGCAGCAGCCCTTTCCTCTGCGCGGAACAAGGAAACTACCAGTTAACCAGCTAAGTGCTTACCATACGCTAAGTCATTTCCCGCATGCCAGGCACGGGAGATCAACATTACTAGACTGTTGCATATATAGTGAGAGAGAAGACCTCAGAATAAGCCACCCAGCTACTCACAGTGCTTTCTTTGCTAAGAAAGAGGCCACAGGAGTCCCCATGAGCAACCAATGCCCGGGCTTAGTTAAAAACAAAACAAAACAAAAAACCAAGCTTGAATCTCCTCCAATAATTACATAATACTTGACAGCACCCACAGTTCTGCCCCTAAGGCTTGAGCAGAGAACCATGTACTGGAAGACAATGAGGGTGGGACATTCCGGACATCTGCCTCTTTGATGGAAACTTCTGGATTGCTGAGTTAACCTCAAGCCACCCAGTGGCCCATAAGAATCACTGGAGTGAATTAGCATAGAATGCATCCCGATAACAAATCAAGCCATTCTCTGGGTGTTGAAGAGAGCCAGCTGGGAGCAGATAGGTGGGGCATGGGCTGCTCCGGCTGGCGACAGTAGGCCAGAGAAGCAGCTTCCCCCAGACCCTCCCCCTGCGGCCCCTTCCTCTCCAGAAAGGAGCACGTTGGCTTTCCTGCTTGCTACTCTCAAAGACTAGGTACCTCGTTCAGTCCAAACCCTGCCACTTACCAGCAATGTAGCCCTGTATGAATTCCCTAATGTCTCTGTGCCTTAGTTTCCCTATCTGTGAAGCATAGTTAGTGCCTATCCCAAACAGTGGTTGTAAAGATGAAATAAAATATACGTAAAATGCTGAACACAGTGCCTACGTGTAGGAGGCACTCAGCGAAGGTTTACTACAGTCCAAAACCCAAAACCTAACTCCCAAAATGTACGAAAGAAAAGGGAAGAAGTGTGGCTGCCACCATAGGAAAGGGTCAGCAAATGACAGTGCAGTGCCTCAGAGAATGGGGCCACCATGTAAAAAACTAAAAAGTGATGAAAGCAATTAGTAACCAAGAAAAACACATGGAAGAGCGATAACCAGGACCCACACTTGTACGTCAGATTTATACCTATGACAACAGAAGGAAATACATTCATTCCATGGTACTAGCACTGGGATTAGGAAAGTGCAATATGAATTGTCATGACCCTTTCTGTAATGGGATTAACATTTTTATTTAAAAAAAAAAAAAAGAAAAAGTTCATGTCCCCAGGCCTCCCCAAACCAGAGAAACAAGTCAAGGGTCACAGGAGCAGCAATATCATTCCATTGGCTTTGACTCCTAACAGATGGGTGGATAGTGGCAGCTCACAGAGCCATGCTGTGACATATTTTGAAGTTCACCAAAGCCCCAGGGCACAGAATGCTAAAATCGATTAATAATGTCTGCCATGGGAGGAGAGACGGAAGTAGCAGTAGGTGAGCCTTGTGCATGTCATCCTAGACCTGGAGGCTCCATCTTGCCCAAGACTTTCTTTTAACAGAGGTATAATTTGCACACAGCAAGGTGCAATGATTGGCTTAATAGATTTAATTGACAACTGTCTATACTCTAGGATCCACCACCCAAAACAAGACATAGAACATTTTCATCATCCCGGGAAGTTCCCTCATGTCCTCCCAGTCACCTTCTCCATCCCCAGCCACATTCCGATTTCCATCCCCACAGGTTCCTTTTGGACTGGCCTTGAATTTCATAGTAATCACTGTAGATTCTTTTGCTTAGCATAATGCCTGTGAGATTCATTCTCTCTATCGCATATGCCATTAGCTCTTTCTTTTAAATTGCTAAATGTACTTCATGATATGGAAAATTTATTTGTTTTCAAGTTGATGGACATTTGGGTTGTTTTCAGTTTGGGGCTTTATAAATAAAATTGTTTATGAACAATCATATACAAATTGTTTTGTGGACATGTTTTCTTTTTCAGGGGGGAGGGTTATGTCTGAGAATGGATCTATTGAATCACAGGGTAGTTGTCGATGCATTTAACTTTATGAGAACCTGTCAGGGGTGCCTCGGTGGCTCAGTCGGTTGGGCAGCTGACTTCAGCTCAGGTCATGATCTCATGGTTCGTGGGTTCAAGTCCCACATGGGGCTCTGTGCTGACAGCTAGCTCAGTGCCTGGAGCCTGTTTCAGATTCTGTGTCTCCCTCTCTCTCTGACCCTCCCCTGCTCACGCTGTCTCTCTCTCTCAGAAATAAATAAAACGTTTTTAAAAATTAGGAAAAAAATAACCATCAAACAATTTTCCAAAGTGGTTCTACCATTTTGCCTTCCTTCCAGCAGGTGGCGCCATTCTGAGGCGAGCCAGCCAGTGGCATGAAATGGTTTTTCACTGCGGTTTCGATTTCATTTTGTTGATGACTAAAAAATTTGAGACCTATTTCATATGCTTAACGGCCACTTGTATAGCCTGGTTTGTTAAGTGCTCCTGTGTGTTATTTACCAAGTATTAAAACGGTTTCATCCTTAAAAGGAAGTGTATGGGCAGCTCCTCTGTGGGCTACGATCTGGCTTCTGTATCGAGGATAGTTCCTTGTTTGGTTGCTATGGAATTCAGAAACTCCCATTCCCATCTGGATTTCTCACTTCTAGTAACCCAGTGCTTTTTTCTTCCTATTTCTCTGGCTCTGTCTCAGGACCTTGCTCTTACTCTGCCTTGAGGGGCTGCAGTCTTCAGTTCTGCCTGCCAGCCTGCCACATGGCCCTGGGTGCCCTGTTGCTTGGTTACTGCCTCACAGGCCCAGGGCCGGTCCAGCCCTGCCTCCCCTCCCAGCATCCCCTGCCTCAGAGCCAGGCATCTGGAAGTGTCCAGTCTGGGGTCCAGGGGTACAATGGTACTGACTCAACCCCCATGAATGGCAACTGCTAAAGAGACAGAGTGACCCAGCTATCTGGCTGTCAGGCTTGTTTTATTCCTGATTTAAGTACTTTGTGGGTACTTTCTTCCAAAGGGAAGAAAAGAAAAAGAAAACAATTTGTCACTGCTCTGTGTGGAGAAAAAGAACGCTGGCAACACGGGAAGATAGAATTGCCACCCTCTCCTCGTCTCACAAAAGCCTATTGTCTCTACATCCTGGCACTTTCCGCAGCGCCCTCCATATGCATCATTTCCTAATTACAATCAATATGTTAGTTGTAAAGGACCCTTAATCATGGGAATAGAACTTGCGTCTCTCTGGCTGCGATCACCAAGACAAGTTCACGGCACAAACTCCTGCTGGCTGGTTCATGGGCAAACGGATAAAAATCAGTTAGTAGCCAGGGCTTTTTCAACCATGGCCCCAGCTGCCTGGCGTGTCCAGGCTGGAAAGACAGTGGACACAGCTGGCAGAGTACCAATCCCCAAAGCTGGGGGCTGGGGGGGGGGAGGGCGTCTCCATAAACCGNCACTTCTAGTAACCCAGTGCTTTTTTCTTCCTATTTCTCTGGCTCTGTCTCAGGACCTTGCTCTTACTCTGCCTTGAGGGGCTGCAGTCTTCAGTTCTGCCTGCCAGCCTGCCACATGGCCCTGGGTGCCCTGTTGCTTGGTTACTGCCTCACAGGCCCAGGGCCGGTCCAGCCCTGCCTCCCCTCCCAGCATCCCCTGCCTCAGAGCCAGGCATCTGGAAGTGTCCAGTCTGGGGTCCAGGGGTACAATGGTACTGACTCAACCCCCATGAATGGCAACTGCTAAAGAGACAGAGTGACCCAGCTATCTGGCTGTCAGGCTTGTTTTATTCCTGATTTAAGTACTTTGTGGGTACTTTCTTCCAAAGGGAAGAAAAGAAAAAGAAAACAATTTGTCACTGCTCTGTGTGGAGAAAAAGAACGCTGGCAACACGGGAAGATAGAATTGCCACCCTCTCGTCGTCTCACAAAAGCCTATTGTCTCTACATCCTGGCACTTTCCGCAGCGCCCTCCATATGCATCATTTCCTAATTACAATCAATATGTTAGTTGTAAAGGACCCTTAATCATGGGAATAGAACTTGCGTCTCTCTGGCTGCGATCACCAAGACAAGTTCACGGCACAAACTCCTGCTGGCTGGTTCATGGGCAAACGGATAAAAATCAGTTAGTAGCCAGGGCTTTTTCAACCATGGCCCCAGCTGCCTGGCGTGTCCAGGCTGGAAAGACAGTGGACACAGCTGGCAGAGTACCAATCCCCAAAGCTGGGGGCTGGGGCGGGGAGGGCGTCTCCATAAACCTGCTTGTTGATCTGTTTCTAGGATGCATGAGAGTGTTGGGTGTGACGTGATGTGACTGAGACTCAGCTTTGTCAAGAACCTGGCCATGACTTGGACTGGCTCTTACTCTGTTCCACCCAGTTTTCACCTCTGTAAAATGGAAATAACAATGCCTGCCTTGTCCATTAATGCATTCAACAAATAACTGAGCCCCGTGCCAGGTGCTGGGGACAGCCCTTGAACAGACAGAGGCCATCTCCGGCTTCACGGAGCCAGCACCCTGGCTGGGGAGTCAGACATTAGACTCAGGAAGTTGCACGTGATGTGTTCTATGATGGAGAAGCACAGAGAATGACGGGAGCCCAGAGGAAGGGCGGTTAAAACAGGTGCAGAAGGGCAGGGAGGACCCCATCTAACTGGCCCCCAAAAGAAAGTGGGAGCTGATCAGCCAAGGAGATATGAGAAGAACAGTTGAGGCTGGGAAGCACGTGTGTGGAGAAAGGGCCTCGGCAAGAGATATGCAGAGTGTGTGAAAGAAGTTAAGAGACTTTCAACCGACAGAGCGTGGAAGGCACAGAGGGCAGAGAAAAGGGGGTGCTGGAGAGAACTGGGGCAGAGACCACTTGCCCTTACTACGTCCTGTTCAAATTCTTGACCCAAAGACTCCATGAGCACACTAACAGGTGCTTCTCGTGTGTCCCTAAGCTTTGATGCAATATATTATGAAGCAAGTGGAGCAAAGTATGTAGGTTATTTTATAGAAGTTCAGGGGAAAAGGTCACTTTAATGAAGTTCAGGAAGTTAGAGCAAAGGAATCATAATGCTTACAAAGCACTCATCCCTCCTGCCCTGTGTCCCAAGCACTCCTGGTGGTGTCCCCAAAGGGCCATCAAACTTCAGCTCGATGCAGACACAAATACTAATCTGAATGCATGTCTCTCTCACAGATACCAGGGAATCCAACTTAGGCCCTAAAAACTTAGTGAAGTCTCTGCTCTCCACTCTCTAGTACCCAAAAACCCCTAAAACTTTCCTACTCTTCTGTTCCAACAGAATTCTCTCATCCAGGCAGCCTTTTCCCACCCTTTTCTTGGTCTCTTGAACTCTTCTCTACGAATGCATTTCTACCCAACGTGTTCCTTTTAAATCGCATAGTCCTGTCGTGCGAAGCAGCTTTAGGAACTCTTACTATGCCATGGTTCCTCTTCTTTTGACAGTCAGGCCATGCATTTTTGTTTCCGATCTTTAAAGCTGGAGAAGGGGAAAAGCGACCTAAGAAAAAACAAAATCTGTAGGGGTGCCTGGATGGCTCAGTTGGTTAAGCATCCAGCCGGCTCAGGTCATTATCTCACGGTTCGTGGGTTCAAGTCCCGCGTCGGGCTCTGTGCTGACAGCTAGCTCAGAGCCTGAAGGCTGTTTCAGATTCTGTATATCCCTCTCTCTCTGACCCTCCCCTGATCTCTCTCTCTCTCTCTCTCTCTCTCTCAGAAATAAATAAAACAGGGGCGCCTGGGTGGCTCAGTCGGTTAAGCAGCTGACTTGGGCTCAGGTCATGATCTCACGGCTCGTGGGTTCCAGTCCCGCGTTGGGCTTTGTGCTGACTGCCGGCTCAGAGCCTGAAGCCTGCTTTGGATTCTGTGTCTCCCTCTCTCTCTGACCCTCCCCTGCTCATGNTGACAGCTCAGAGCCTGAAGGCTGATTCAGATTCTGTATATCCCTCTCTCTCTGACCCTCCCCTGATCTCTCTCTCTCTCTCTCTCAGAAATAAATAAAACAGGGGCGCCTGGGTGGCTCAGTCGGTTAAGCAGCTGACTTGGGCTCAGGTCATGATCTCACGGCTCGTGGGTTCCAGTCCCGCGTTGGGCTTTGTGCTGACTGCCGGCTCAGAGCCTGAAGCCTGCTTTGGATTCTGTGTCTCCCTCTCTCTCTGACCCTCCCCTGCTCATGCTGTCTCTCTCTCTCTCTCTCTCTCTCAGAAAGAAATAAAACATTTTTAAACATTTTTAAAAAGAGAAAGAAAGAAAAAAACATCAAAAAAGAAAGCAAGAAAAAACGAAATCTGTATAGTCGTATATCTATAAGATCATTGAATTTATAATTAGGAGGAAAAAAGGCTTCTTAGGAGAAACCTGCAGGCTTACTGGTGAATTCTAGCAAACATTTAAGGAAGGAATAATATTAATCTTACATAAACTCTTTCAAAAAACAGAGGAGGAGAGATTTCATTTCACGAGGCTAGCGTGGTTCTAATCTCAAAAGCTGACCAAGACATTACCAAAGAAATACAGACCATATCCCTCATGAGCCTAGACACAAAAATCCTTAACAAAATATTACTAAATGAAATCCAACAAAATATAAAAGGAAAAGGTATCATGGCCAAGTGGAGTTTAGCCCAGGAATGCAAGATTTATTTCACATTCAAAAAGTAATCAATGAATATATTAGTTATCTACTGCTGTATAAAGAAATCACCCCCAAAATTTGGCAATGAACCTTTAGTTTCTCATTATGTCTGTGGGTGCAGAATCCAGATGCTCTTTAAGTGGGTTCTCTGGCACAGGGTCTCTGTTGAGGCTACAGTCAAGGGATTAGACAAGATGGTAGTCTCATCTGAATATCTGGGAAAGGATTTGCTTCCAAAAATCACCCATGTGGTTATTAGCAAGGTTCAAGTCCTTATGGGCTGTTGGACTCAAGCCCTCAGTTCTTTTTCTTTTATTGGCCAAAGGCCCCCCTCCATTCCATGCCATGTGGACGTCTCCACAGTTAGCTCACAATATGGCAGCTGGCCTTCCTCAGAGCAGGTAAGTGAGAGAATCCACCCAGGATGGAAGCCCCGGTCTTCTTATAACCTAATCTCAGCGGCCCCCTGCTCCCACCTCTCCTGCAGTGTATTCATTATAAGAGAATCACGAAGTCCAGGCCATTCTCAGGAGAGGGAATTACACAAAAACACAAGGACCAAGAGGAGGGGGGGTCTTCTGGAGACCATCTTAGAAGCTGCCAATCACATTGTAATAATTCACCCCATTAACAGAATAAAAGAGAAGAGATATGTGATTGTCTCATTAATGAAGAAAAACTACTTGACAAAATTCAATATCCATTCATAACAAAAACTTTCAGCAAATTATGACTAGAAGGCAACTTTCTCGACTTGATAAGGGCATCCATGAAAAACCTAAAGTTTACATGGTACTTAGTGATGAAAAAGAAGTATTTTCCCTCTAGGAGCAAGAACAAGGCAAGGATATTAACTTTTACTAGTTCTATTCATCATTGTTTTAGAAGTCATAGCAACTTCAGTAAAGCAAGAAAACGCATAAAGCCACTTCTAGGTGTAGACAATATGATTATGTACATAGAAAATCCTAAGGAATCGTCGAAATATTACTAAAATGTATAAGTGAGCTTAGCAAAGCCACAGAATGCAAGGTCAGTATATAAGAATCAATTTTAGAGGCGCCTGTGTGGCTCAGTCGGTTGAGCGTCGGACTTCGGCTCAGGTCATGATCTCATGGTTCGTGGGTTTGAGCCCCATGTCAGGCTGTGTGCTGACAGCCAGCTCAGAGCCTGGAGCCTCTTTCAGATTCGCTGTCTGTCTGTCTCTCTCTCTCTCTCTCTCTCAGAAATAAATAAAACATTAAAAAAATTTTTTTTAAAGAATCAATTTTATTTGGAGGCACCTGGGTGGCTCAGTAGGTTAAAGCATCTGACTTTGGCTCAGATCACAATCTCACAATTCCGGAGTTCAAGCTCCCCATCAGTCTCCCTGCTTGTCAGCACAAAGCCCACTTTGGATCCTCTGTCTGCCTCTCCCGTGCTTACATGCGTTCGCGCTCTCTCTCTCTCTCTCTCTCTCTCTCTCAAAAATAAGTAAACATTTTAAAAAATTGTATTTGTATATGCTGTCACAAATAATTGGAAAACAAATAATTTTAGGACACCATTTATAAGTATCAGAAAAACAAAATATTTAGGAATAAACTTAATGAAAGATGTGTAAGACCTCTGCTGAAAAACCACAAAAAAAATCATAGCAAATTAAAGATGACTGGACTTAAAGAAGAGAAGGAATCACATGACCATTTCAATAAAGGCAGAAACAAATCACTTAATAAATTTCCACTCCTATTTATGATCAAAAATCTATTTTAGGGGGCCTGGGTGGCTCAGTGGATTAAGCATCTGACTTCAGCTCAGGTCATGACCTCACAGTTCGTGGATTCAACCCCACATAGGGCTCTGTGCTGACAGCTCAGAGCCTGGAGCCTGCTTCAGACTCTGTGTCTCCTTCTCTCTCTGCCTATCCCCCACTCGTGCTCTGTCTCTCTCTCAAAATAAATAAGTAAACTTAAAAGCAATTCTTTAAAACAATCTATTTTAGAAAATTGGAGTAAAACCCCCTTAAATATAGCTGCCAAAACCATATGGTAAACGTTCAGTTACTTACTGCTGGATGAAGAACACACCACCCCCCCAAAGCATCACCGCTTATGACCACAAACTAGATTTTTCGCGATGCTCTGGGTTCTGTGAATACGGGCAGGGTTAAAGCTGATCTGTGTTCTTCTGCTTCATGTGGCACAAGCCAGGGTCGCTCACTCACCCGCATCCAGATGGTGGCTCGGTGGGGTGGGAAGGTCCCAGAAGGCTTCACTCTGAAGGAGTCTGGTACCTCGGGCTCCTCTGCGTGTCCTGTCCTTCCCCATGTGGCTTCTCATCCAGTAATCTATCTGGAGCTTCTTTACAGCAGGACGCAGCTGCCTAGATACTGGGCCCGGAACCCGCACGGTGTCACTTCTCCCACATTTCCTTGGTCAAAGCAAGGCCCACCTCCCCACAGCATCACGTGGAGGGGAAAATAAACCTAGCGTTTGATGGCAAGGGCGGCACTGATAGGGGAAAATCCGTTATAAGATGGCCGGCAGGGCTGGACAGACTGACAGGGAAAACTCCTGTCCCAGCCCGAAGACTCCCCTTCCGGGTTCTTCTTCCCGCCCTGCTTGGCGCGCGCACTAATGCGGAAGGCGGAAGTAACAGGCTATAAATTGTGGCCTCTGCTTCCGCTGGGAGTTGATCTCCTCCGAGCCTGCGGGTGTGAAATCAACCTCCTGCCTTCCAAGATCTCCGAGTGCCGCCTGGTTCTTCCGCCGGGTGATCCAGACCAGGTTCCGGGACGTTTGGTCCCCTGAGCGGGGAAACCCAACCGCTCTGGCCCGTTGTTGCCACCGGTTTGGGGAACCGGCGAGGCGGTGACAGAACGAGGAATCGCAACGGGGAAGGCGCGCCCTACCTGAATTTCTGCAGTCTCCGGCTCCGTCGCCTCTGCTGTTCCCACCAGACTCGAGGAGACTTGGCAGGTGAGGATCTGGATCTGACATTGGAAACATGTAAGGCCAGGGCCCTAAATCTGTCCTGTCTGGCCCACCCATAGTCGTGGAAGGGGGACCTGATCACTCTCCCAGACCGCAGTGATCTCACAGGTAGAAATTCTGTGGGAGGGAACATAATAACCTCCGGTGTGTATGTGAGTGTGAGTGTGCCACTCGGTCTGGCTTGCCAGTCAGGAAGCTGGGAGGAGGGTACTGACAAGTTCAAGCTTTGCATCCTGTGGCCTTGAACCCGTACACACTCCTCAGCCAGATGCCAGGCTCTGCCAGCTGGTTACCTGCCTAGATTTAAAGGATCCCCTCTTTTGCCTCCGCTTGCCCGGCCCCTCCCCCCTACTGAGCCAACCCTTGTTTGCCTTCCAATGGACCGAACCAGACACAGGGCATCAGAAAAACTCGCCTCGGGGCACCTGGGTGGCTCAGTCGGTTAAGCATCCGGCTTCAGCTCAGGTCATGATCTCGCGGTTCGTGGGTTCGAGCCCTGCATCAGGCTCTGTGCTGACAACTAGCTCAGAGCCTGGAGCCTGTTTCAGATTCTGTGTCTCCCTCTCTCTCTGACCCTCCCCTGCTCACGCTGTCTCTCTCTCTCTCTCAAAAATAAATAAAATATTAAAAGAAAAGAAAAGAAAAACTCGCTTTCCCTCTTTGGGGAGGCACTGGCCGGAGACCTCTCCGGCTTTCCAGCGGAGGCCCCACGCTGCACCCTTCTCCAGTGTGTGGATGACCTCCTTGCCAGCAATACCTGGGAGCATTGTACAGAGGGCACAAGGGCCCTCCTCCAATTCCTGTCAGACTCAGGGTATCGGGTCTCATGCAAAAAGGCGCAGATCTGCCAACAGCAAGCCCGAAACTTAGGCTTCCTCCTCACCCAAGGAAAAAGAGCTCTAGGGCCGGAGACAAAGGAGGCCCTCACCTCTGTATCCCAGCCCCCAACTAAGAGGGGGCTATGAGAATTCCTGGGGGCTGTGGCATTCTGCCGAATCTGGATTCCCAGATTCTCGGCAATAGCAAGACTCCTCTATAGTCCCTTGGTAGGGCCGGATCGAGAACCCCCTGTCCGGACAGAGGAGGCCGAAGCCGCCTTCCTAGAGATAAAGGCCGCCTTGGGGTACCAGCCCTTGGCCTACAGATTATAGAAAAGCCTTTTAGTCTCTTTGTGCATGAGAAGGAAAAGGGCGCCCTCGGGGTTCTCACACAGACCATTGGCCCTTGGCAACAGGCCAGCAGCATACCTGTCGCTGAGGCTGGACCCAGTGGTGGCAGGATGGCCACCGTGCTTAGGGCACTAGCGGCCACAGTTCTCCTCATTAAGGAGGCAGATGAACTCACCCTGGCACGAGAACTAAATGTCAAGGTCCCTCATGCTGTCATGTCTCTCATGCCTCTCCAACTCTCGGCTAGCGCAATGCCAGGGGCTCCTCTATGAGAATCCACGGGTCACTCTTAAAACAGTGCAGACGCTGAACCCCACAACTCTCCTACCTTCTGAGGAAGGGAGACCAGATCATGACTGTTCTGAGGCGTCCAATAAAGTATTCGCAAGCTGCCCAGATCTGCGTGACCAGGCCCTACAGAGCCCAGAGCTCACCTCGTTCAGAGATGGTAGCAGTTTCATCACAAAGGGCATTCAAAAGGCAGGGTGTGCAGTGACAGGCCTTAATCTGAGCCCTCGCCATTAGCAAGGACAAGCGAGCCGACCGACTCCTGATACGCCTTTGCTACTGTACACATACAGGGGCCCATCTACGAAGAGAGGGGCCTCCTCACCGCGTCGGAGAAGACCATCAAAACAAGGAGGAAGCGCTAAGGTTCTCGGAGGCTGTCTGCCTTCCAAAAGAAGTTACAGTTCCCCACTGCAAAGGACACCAGAAGGGACAGCCTTACAGCACGAGGAAATCGTCTAGCAGACAAAGCAGCCGAGATAGGGGCTAATAAGGAGGTAGACGTGGCTCCCCCCCTTATCTGCACTGTGGCCCCCACCAGGAGTTCAAAGAAGAAATTGTCCCCCGGTTCAGCTTACCAGCCACAGCCTACAGCGATAACGGGCCTGCGTTCGTGGCGGACTGCTTACAGCCTCAAAGCTCAGGAAAAGTATAACAGGTGAATCACACCCTCAAGGGAACCTTAGCCAAGTTCTGTCAGGAAACAGACCTCCCACGGCCAGCTCTGTTGCCCCTGGCCCTCCTGCGTGTCCGTTGCACACTAGGAATTCAAGGTTTCCCCCCTTTTGAGAGGGCCCCAATCTCTTTAGGATCCCCTGTACACCTCCTCTCACCAGGGCCTCCGGTCTAGGTCAAAGACTAGAAACAGACCCTCTCAAACCAGAGTGGACCGAACCCGTACGGTGGGTCCACCGCTCCAGAGTCAAGAGGCTCAATCCTGAGGAGTCCAGACTTGCAAGACTGACCCAAGTCCGAACTTCAGCCCTGCTCCAGCCACACCCCAGAAGCTGGCTGGTCAACGCACGGCAGAAGCTTGAGGAATCACCAGTCCGATAAAATAAATAAACTGTCCTTACTCCTTGCCGTCGGATTGGCAGAGGTTGCCCCCGAAAACTGGGGAAACAGCGAGAGGTTTCTGTTCGCACTCACCTTCCTCTTACGGATAGGATGTTCTGTTGGTATTGATTGCCTCTAATCTGGGCCCCATTTGTAAGAGCAGGGCACCTGCAGAGGGAAAATATGGGGGGAGGGTGGTTAAAAGCTTAAATGCGGTGTAACCTCTTTGAGTCTGTTGGGCTGCCTGCCAGCGAGGAGGTTGCTAATGACATTTTGGGGAAATGCTTGCAGTGATGTAAGTGCCTCAAACTTCAAGAAAAAGAGATTAAATAATTCTCAGGATAAAAGTTGGTGCTTAGATTAACCTTCAGCCTTATGGCCCAGGTTAAACGAGGGGTGTTACTACCCATCCCCTGAGGGGCAGGAATAGCCATGGGGATAGGGACTGGCAGAGAAGGCATAGGCTCTTCTGTGGGACTAACGAGTGGCCAACTCCCTAGTGTTCCCGCAGAGCCAAATAAGTTCCCTGGCAGGAGTTCCCCTCCAGAACAGATGGGAACTTGACCTCCTGGCTGCCGAGAAACGGGGCACCTACATCTTCCTCAGAGAAGAATGCTATTACTTTGTAAACCAGTCAGGAATAGTCACAACCAAAGTCAGGAAACTAAAGGAAGAGAACTAGTCCGTAATAAGTGAAGGTGATGCCCTCTAATACAGACTAGATCTGTTCAAAGGGGAGAGTGATAGGGGCATCTTGGTGGCTCAGTCGGTTAAGCGTCCGACTTCGGCTCAGGTCATGATCTCACGGTTCGTGGGTTCGAGCCCCGCGTTGGGCTCTGTGCTAACACCCAGCTCAGAGCCTGGAGCCTGCTTCAGATTCTGTATCTCCCTCTCTCTCTGACCCTCCCCTGTTCATGCTGTCTCTCTCTCTCTCAGAAATAAATAAAACATTAAAAAAAAAAAAAGGGGGGGAGAGTGATAGGGAAAATCTGTTATAAGATGGCTGGCAGGACTGATAGGGAAAATTCCTGTCCCTGCCCGAAGACTCCCCTTCCGGGTTCTTCTTCCCATCCTGCTTGTGGCACCGCCAAATTACTACTAATGAGGAATGCAGAAGTAACAGGTATAAATTGTTCCCTCTGCTTATGCTCGGGACTCAGACCGCTGGAGAGTGATCTCCTCTGAGTCCACTGGTGTGGATTTTACTGGTGTAAAATCTTCCCTTCCAAGACCTCTGAGTACCGCTTGGTTCTTCCACTGGGTGATCCAGACCAGGTTCCATAGCAGCATGTATGTATATGGGGAGGGCAGATGCGATATTGTGATTTATAATAAGGAATATATATTTGAGGGGTGCCCAGGCAACTCAGTCCGTTAAGCATCCATCTCTTAATTTCAGCTCAGGTCATGATCTCACAGTTCATGAGATTGAACCCTGATTGGAGCTCTGCAATGACAGCATCACATCTGCTTAGGCTTCTCTCTCTCTCTCTCTCTGTCTGCCCCTCTCCCACCCACTCTCTTTCTCAAAATGAATAAGCATTTAAAAAAAAAAGTGAGGCGCCTGGGTGACTCAGTCACTTAGGCGTCTGATTTCGGCTCAGGTCATGATCTTGTAGTTTATGAGTTCATGCCCTGCATCGGGCTTTGTGCTGACAGAGCCTACTTTGGATGCTGTGTCTCCCTCTCTCTCTGCCCCTCCCCACTCATGCTCTGTATCTCTCTGCTTCAGATATAAACATTAAAAACAGGAAGGGAAGGAGGGAGGGAGGGAGGAAGGAATGTAGGGGTGAGAAAGATTTGGTCTTTGTCCTTGTTTCTGGCCCAGAGCCCAAAAACTACTGGAATTTCCTAAGTGCTGAGAGCCACAAAGGTGTCTTGTTATATTAATGAGGTGACTTTAGGAGGGCACCTAAGAGGGGCACCTGGGTGGCTCAGTCAGTTAAGTGTCCAACTTCGGCTCAGGTCATGATCTCGCAGTTTGTGGGTTCGAGCCCCACATCAGGTTCTGTTGCTGACAGCTAAGAGCCTGGAGCCTGTTTCAGATTCTGTGTCTCCCTCTCTCCCTGCCCCTCCCCTGCTCATGCTCTGTCTCTCTCTGTCTCAAAAATAAACTATAAAAAAACTTTTTTTAATTAAAAAAAAAAAAAAGGGTGGCACCTAAGAATGGGGGAATGGTTGCCAGGAGAAACAACCACGTGATTAGAAGACCATGTGATTAGAAGGTTGGCACTCTCAGTCCCAACCCCTGACCTCCAGGGAGCCTGAATCAACAGCCAATGATTTGATCAATCGTGTCTATGCAGTGAAGCCTCCATAAAACCCCCAAAGGACAGGGTTCCGGGAGTCTCCAGGTTGATGAACCAGAAAGATTCCACCTGCCACCCTGTGGGGCCCCTAACTCCACAAGGGCAGAAACTACTTTGTCTGGGACCCTGATTATCTCATCTGGCTGTTGATTCGTATCCTTTAATGCCCTTTATAATAAAGCAGTAATTTAGTGAGCAGACAGGTCTCGTGAGTTCGATGAGCTGCCCTAGCAAATTAACCCAAGTCGAGCGAGGAAGAGGCCCATGGGACCCTCCAACCTGGACTTCCCCGTTGGCACCTGCAGCGGAGGCAGTCAGGTAGGACCAAACCCTCACCTCTGGAATCTCCCGCTGCCTCTGCATACCTAGTGTCGGCCCTGGCCCCGAGCGGGACTTTAGGACACCCCCTGGGCGTTGCGAATTGCTTGTCGACGTGGGGATCGCCCCCCCCTTTCCCATGGGCGCTGGTGGTGTCCATCTTTGAAAGTGACCTGCCACAATTAATGGATGAGAGATGAATGCAAAAGTGAGCTATCCCTCCCCATTTGCAGCCCATTAAAGCAGTGAGGGAACTAAACCCCACACTCTTGTTTCCTGTAAGCAGAGCATAACCTGGGACAGGATCTTTACATACTTCGGGGTCTATAGAAACTCCCGTGTGGCATTAGCTTCATGTTAAACGGCTGCCAACCTTTATCATCTTCTTCTAGTGTCCTCTGGGGTCCTGCTGGCCCCTCCTGCCCCCTTCTCCCACTCAGTTTATTACCCTCTGCTCTCACTTACTGGCAAGGAGCCTATTTCTACTATGTTCACCTTACGAGACCCAAAGGAATGAACCAATAATAGTAAAAAGTCACCAGCCTGGGGGAGTTAAGAGCTGGGACCCTTCCCACGGAGCCCTAATGTTTTATCCCACTGACAGCTCCACATCTTCCATGTTCGAAGGCAAGTACTGGGTCAAACCCAATTGTTATTGGAGCGCTGAGCCTCAAGCTTCCGTAGTGGCTCTTCAGTTTGACTCAAATCCCCCGACCATCCTTATGTAGCTCTGGGGTTAAGAGACGATGGAGGTTTTATACTACCTAATAAACCCGAAGCCCCTTTCTGATAACAAGCCAGGAGCACACATTATAAATGGGCTAACAGGAGGCAAGTCTGGGAGAGCCAAGGGCCCCTTCTTTCCTATACGAAAGGACAGAGCCTGGACCAGGAACTCCAGCGGCTCAGAGCCACGGCACAAACCAAAGCAGGGGTTTCTGTCCACATATAGGATTTTTCTTCCTTAAAAGGTGGTGTATAAAAAGGAACACACTAGCAATATTTCCTGGAATGTGGAGCCCAGACAATGCGTCAGTGTTTTTTATCCCGGGCATTCTGGAGAAAGACAATTAGCGGACTCTCAGTCCTGGGTGAGAGGAAGAAATGTCATGTGAGTCCTGCCTGCCCACAGCATTTCAGCAGATGCCAGAGACTGGCCACACGGTTTTCATGTATTTCATTGTAGACAATGTGTATATGCCTCAGTGCCCATAGCTTTTAGAACGTCCCCATTCCTTCCCTTCTAGCAGAGAGAAAGCATGCATCATTTGATAGCTGGAAGAAATGCATAAGATCACAGTTCCTCATTAACAAGGGAGTTAATAGAAGCCCAGAGAGGTACAGTGACTCACCTGAAGTCACACAGCTAATTAGAAACAGTGCAACAGCTACTGGCCAAGTCTCCAGTCTTCTAGCTACAGAACTTGTAGCACAGGGAATTTGACAAAAATGAGCTTAAGTCTACAGGCTCTAGAAATATGCTGCCCTATACATAGAGCCGCTTGAATTGTGGCTAGTGTGATTAAGGAACTGGATTTTTAAAATTTTATTGAACTTGATCCATTTGATTGTAAATGCAAAAGCTATTTGATTCCGCTCTTGGGAAACTTTTAGTCTATTTGGAACAACTTGGGTATACATATCTATATTTTTCAATGTAAACTTTATGAAATATAAATGCCGATGAAGTATTTCCAATGAAATCGTAGTGATTGAATTGAGATATACTATAAGCATACAGGTCACCTTGGCTTTCAAAGACTTAGTATTAAAGAATGTAAACGACCTCATTAGTAATTCATAGATTGAGGGGTGCCAGGCTGGCTCAGTCGGTGGAGCATGTGACTCTTGATCTCAGTGTTGTAAGTTCAAGCCCCACATTGGGTGTAGAGATTACTTAAAAATAAAAAAAATCTTAAAAAAAAAAGTAATTCGTAGATTAACGGCATGTTGAAATAATCTTTGGATACATTGGGTTAAATAAGATATACTAATTTCACCTGCTTTTTACTTTTTAACTGTAGCTACTAAAAAATTAAAACTGCCTATGTGGCTTGCATTATAATTCTATTGGGCAGTCTAGGGTCACATTTAAATCCCTGCTCCACTATATCACCAGCTCTGTGGACTTAAGCAAATTCCTGGGTAGCTTTGAGTGAGAAGAGATTGTCTTCTCTGAAAATCAAGAGAGAGAAAGGTGTGAGGATTTCTGTCCCCTTTCTTTTCCTGTTTCTGTACCTCACTGTGTGATGACACAGCGTCTGAGGTGATGACAGCCATTTTTGACGATGGGAAGAAATGTGTCCAGTATAAAAAGCTTGGTAAGGAACACACAGGGAAAGAAAGGGCCAGCGTCCTTGACGTAGGACAGAATCGCCGAACTAGCCCTAGAATTGCCAGCCGTGCAACTTCTCATTAAGTAGGACAACAAATTCCTTAATTATTTAAGTCACAGTCCTTGTAGATGAAAGCATGTGATTCAACAGATGTGTAAAATCATCACGTGCAGTTAGGAGACCTTGGGGAGAAGATAAGAGTGTGTAGATGCCGCCATGAGGTCTAAAGCAAAGGCGGTCAATTCTGCATGGGTTAGAGCAGCTGGAAATCAGAATAATTCCAGTTGGGCTGGAAAACGGTATGGGGTGGACATTTTAGCAAAGATGGCAGAAGGAAGGAAATTAAAGTGACAGGCATCTGTCCAGGTGGGGCTCATGCTTGGTTTCAGTGAGGAGAAGACAGCTCTGTCTGCTACAAGCCAGGGACCCGAACTAGTCATTGTCTTATTAACTGCCCTGAGGAAGAATGAGATGTAAGCTTTCAATTCAATGAGGGGATACCCCGTGATTAATTTCAGAAAAGTAAAATTAGCTCTTTGGGATGGAGGAAAGCAGAAGGACTGGACAAGGAGTGGAGAAATAGATTTCAGTCTGGTCTTTTACTACTTAATAGCAGGGTGACCACAAGCAATTCATTTAATCTCTTAGTCCTTGGGCCGCAAGTAACAGGAAACCCTAAGCAACTCAGAAAACCATTCCTTCACATAACTGGAGGTCCCGAGGTTGGGTGCCATTCAGTATACTCAGAAACTCAACCATGTCACTCAGGACCCAGGTTCTTCCCACCACTCCACTCTGCCATCTTGAGGGGTTTCATTATTGGCTTAGGAGCAGGATCATAGCTGCAGCTCCTAGAGTCATTTTCAGACACAGAATTTTTTTTTTTTTTTTTTTTACAAATAGTTTATTGTCAAGTTGGTTTCCATATAACACCCAGTGCTCATCCCCACAAGTGCCCTCCTCCATGCCCATCCCCCCCTTCCCCCCCAACACCCATCAGTCCTCAGTTTGTTCTCAGCATTCAAGAGTCTCTCATGGTTTGCCTCTCTCCCCCTCCCCCACTATTTCCCCCCTTCTTCTCCCACATGGTCCTCCGTTATGTTCCTCCTAATCCTCCTATACGTGCAGACATATGGTATTTGTCCTTCTCTGCCTGACTTATTTCGCTCAGCATAACACCCTCAAGGTCCATCCATGTTGCTACACATGGCCAGATTTCATTCTTTCTCATTGCCATGTAGTATTCCATCGTATAGATAAACCACATCTTCTTGATCCATTCATCTGTTGATGGACACTTAGGCTCTTTCCATGTTTTAGCTATTGTGGAGAGTGCTGCTATGAACATTGGGGTACATGTGCTCCTATGCCTCAGCATTTCTGTATCCCTTGGGTAAATTCCTAGCAGTGCTATTGCTGGGTCATAGGGGAGTTCTATTGTTAATTTTTTGAGGAACCTCCACACTGTTTTCCAGAGGGGCTGTACCAGTTTACATTCCCACCAACAGTGTAGGAGGGTGCCCGTTTCTCCACATCCTCACCAGCATCTAGAGTCTCCTGATTTGCTCATTTTAGCCACTCTGGCTGGCGTGAGGTGGTATCTCAGTGTGGTTTTGATTTGTATTTCCCTGATGAGGAGGGATGCTGAGCATCGTTTCATGTGTCTGTTGGCCATCTGGATGTCCTCTTTGGAGAAGTGTCTGTTCATATCTTCTGCCCATTTCTTCACTGGGTTGTTTGTTTTTCGGGCGTGTAGTTTGGTGAGTTCCTTATATATTTTGGATATTAACCCTTTATCTGATATGTCATTTGCAACTATCTTTTCCCATTCCGTCGGTCAGACACAGAAACTTCTAAGCTGCCACTTTCTTAGGAGCAAAGAAAACTTTCCTAGAGACACCCTGCTAACTTCCTCTCACTTCCCAATGGCCAAAATTGGGTCATGTGTCATTAACTAAGCAATCATTGGGAAGGATGTGGGTTATCAAATCAGGATCTATCCTGGAATTTGGAGATAGGACCATCTTCAGAGTCATGTGAGGCAGAGGTAGATAAAACCAAGAAAATAAGTAAAGTTTTGTTAAAAAGGAAGAAGGTAGAGGGGCCGCTTGGGTGGCTCAGGTGGTTGAGCGTCCAACTCTTGATTTCGGCTCAAGTCATGATCCTAGAGTCATGGGATTGAGCTCAGAGTTGGGCTCTGTGCTGAGTATGGACCCTGCTTAAGATTCTCCTTCTCTCTCTCTCTCTCTCTCAAAATAAAATAAAAAAGAAGGTAAAAATGAATGTGTCTTCTATAATATGTCTAGTAAATGGAGACAATATCACCCTGGATGTAACAAACAGGGTACTTGTAAATAGCAAATGAAAGGATGAAATATTCTTTTAAAGTTCTGTAGAATGTAAAAGCTAAAGAATGAACATTGATAGGCCCAGAGGAAACCCTCTGGGGACATCACCCACCTAAGATTGGACATTAGCCCCAAGCCTGCCTTTTGGTTGGCTTTAAATTTCCCCTTGGCTTCACTGGAATGGAATGTGAGTAGGTGACCTTGAGCTCCCTCTTAAACTGTCTCCACCTTGGGTCCACCTTACCCTGATTTTCATCAAAATCCAAGAAAATAGAGCCCTTGGCACGATGGCTATTTAAATTTTCAACTGTTGGAAAGTTTTTCTCCTTCTTGAGATTGTACAAAATCCTGGGTTCTGACTTGAGTCCATTACATGTTCCAGTGTTCTCAGAAGGGAATTACTAATTATTCTTGAGAAAAACTCCTCTGCCTCCAGTTTGCAAGCCTTACACAGGCCAGCATGGGCCATCAGACGTGTCTCCTCTTTCACCCCGTGTTTTAAAGCAGGCCTAGACCTCGCTTGCAGGGGGTGGTCGCACCTTCTGGACAGTCAGTCCCAGGGGTTCATTTTCCTGGTTGTGGCCTCTGAAAGTCCCGGACTAGTTTCCAGAAAACAGAGGCCCATATTAGGTGATGTCAGTGTTTTTCTCTGGCCAAGCTCAGAGGGGCACATTTTAACTGAGGGTTATGGGAGTCACAAATCCCCTTTCTGTGGCAGCTTTCAATCATGGGACAAAGATGGTGTTAAAGAGAAAACCATGGGGCCATGATTAAAGTCCATTTAAGTTAAAGCCCATGGAGCCACTTAAGTTAAAGCCCAACGTCACTAAACCAAAATTTACAACCTAACTGCAGTTTCAATGCCCTCAGGAGTGCAACCTTTAACCAGACACACTGGAATCTCTTGCAGGCAATCCTCTGAGAGACCCCTGCCCCCTTAGGAGGTCCACCTTGCCAAAACAATGCATCCCTTGCTAATAAATTTCTTCTTCTTTTTTTTTTTTAATGGGTTCTCTCTGCATTTAAAAGCTTTTTTCTCTCCTAGAGCTCCCCTCTACTTGCTAGATGGGCTGGCTGCCCGGTTCATGACTCCTTTAATAAAGCCAGTTGGGTCATCAAATTTACTTGGTTGGATTGTTTTTTGTTTTTCATCTTTAACAATGATGACATTGGGTTGACCAATCGCAATGCCCCCATTGCCATGCTGAATGGCTTAACTGCCTTATGTTGTTTACTGGTCTCAGGAAACTGGTGGGTTTGGTATTATTATGATCTCCCATTTTATAGATCAAAAAAAAAAGGGTCAGAGATACTAAGCAACTTTCCCCAGGCCACCTGTTCGCCCTCTTTCTCCTCCTCACCCCCACACACTGTCATCACAACAATATCAGTCAAGAGGGGCCTGGGCTATCTCTGGAGGAGATTAGACAAGTGACCTCTGCCCTGGGTCTGGGCTACACTCAACATCTTGGTAACAAATGTGTCATATGTTTCCTCCGTGGAGCCAGCCAGAACCTTCTCTACCCAGATCCATAACCCACGACTAAGCTCCATAACCCTTGACCAAACTTTAGTCAGGCTCCTGTGAACCCTCTTCCTAATGAGACCTTGACTTTTGGACATCTGTGTCTTTCTCTGCATGGGCCCAGTTTTAGCAAGAATGCGATCAAGTCCCTCTAGCCAGACTCCTCCATCCTCAACTTCTGATCACCCTTGATCCTTGATCAAACTTCTCACCTGATAAAGTAGCTGATCACCCTGACCTGCCTTCAGCAAGAATCATATCAGGCCAGTGTAGCAAGGAATTACCCTACACTTTTAGTAATTTACCACCCACCCCCTTCGAGCTTGCTCCTCAGCTCCACTCCTCCTCGTTGTATTCAGAGTCAAGCCCAGTCTCTGTTCCCTGCTTCCAGGCCCCGATTGCACTGCTCCCTCTGATCAAAGTCTGCCCTACCGTCTTCAACAAGTGTCAGAGTAATTTTTTCTTTCACACCCTCCAAGGTCAACTTTGAGGACAGACAAGGCCAAAATTATCTAAGTTGAACCATCAGAACCTCTGGGCTGGGACCCCCAGCATCAATATTTGTAAAGCTCTCCAAGTGGTTTCAACGTGCAGCCAGAGTTGAGAATCCGTAATCTAAGACAAAACTCAGCTGGCAATTCCTTCCTAATGCTCTGTCTGCAACATGGGCCATTTTCCAGGACCCTACAGCGTTAAGAAACCTTAGCATGCACAAGGCTCAGGGCCAAGGACAATTAATCCAATTACAAAAGACTTCACCGGAAGATTCCTTTAAATTACGAGTATCCCCTACCGTAAGCCTATCATTTGCTTTACAGCACTCAAGTTTATAATCTTCCTTTCAGAATGTACCTGTGGGATTCCTCTCTATCATGCACAAAAATGGGCAAGATCTATGCTGTTACAAGCCTAGAGAAGGTTACTCCAGTTGAGCCGAGTCTGGAAGGAGGCAGAAGGGCGCTCGTGGGGGTGGTGGTCATGTTCTATCGCCTTCATCTGCATGCTGGTTGCATGGGCCTGTTCTGTTCTGAGTATGTCCGCTTTACATTTATTTTTATCTATTTATTTTTGAGGGGGGAGGGGCAGAGAGAGAGGGGGAGCAAGAGAATCCCAAGCAGGCTCCAAGCTGTCAGTGCAGAGCCGGACACAGGGCTCGAACTCACAAAGTGTGAGTCGTGACCTGAGCCATAACCTAGAGTCAGATGCTTAACCGATCGAGCCCCCCAGGCGCCCCTGAGTATGTTCACTTTAATCAAAAGTTTACAAAGTGAACAGGTGTGTGCATAATGCATTTCGAGCTAGGAAGCAGGCAGGAATGTGAACACACACACAAACACACACACACACACACTCGTGCATCTGTGCATCCACTCTAGGCCCACACAAACAGAATATTCTACTCAACCTATCTTTGTTTCCTGCATTCTTCAGGGCCCCAGAACACTGCGATAAAAATAATTCCTTTTAGCATGGTAATTTATTGCCACAATCAGCTTCTCAGCATTGTTTGCAAAATTACCCTTTCAGGAACCACTAGCAACGGAACTGCCAGAACCCAGCCCGTTCCAGAACCCAGCCCTCTCTCCCATGGGCCGGGGGAGCTTGGGGGCCAGAACAATCTGTCCCGCACAGTCTGGGTTCAGGCTCTTTCCACCCTCTTGCCAAAGGAAGTTAAGTGATCCTCTAACAAACCTAAAATATTCTCCCTGACTTTGCCCCTGCACATTTTCCAAGACAGGGCTGGCATTTGCTGGGGTGGCCCCTCCCTTAGAAGGCCTGGGGCAGGGGATGAGGGTGTCTAGGGATGGGGTTTGGAGCCAGCCTGGTAAACCAAGTTCCTCTGCTAATACGTGAGCACTGTGGCCCTGGCCAGGTGTCTCTCTGCCTCTGCGCTTTCCCACCTGCACACTGGGAATGGAAAGAGGTCATGGGATTGGTTGAGGCAAAGCACTTGTCCTGTGGGTGCGGCTGGTGTCACATTAGCCCTTGTCCCCCTCCCATCCCCTTCCCCACCCTCCACGTTACTTCTGGGAGCTCTTCCATCATGTAATTACTTGCACTCAAATGGAAACACTTGGCTTCTGGAGAACTTGACCCAAGACAGTGAAAGGCATCCTGCATCTTGGATATGGCTTTTGGAGTCCCCTACAGCTCCTCACACCAGACATGTCCAAGATAGAATTTTCCTCCCAGTTGCCTTCCCCCATGGTCCAGGTCTGTCACCCAATCCCCAAACCTGTTAATCATACAGGATCCCTCCCCACCCACCACCCTCCACAACGGACGGGTCACGGAATCCTACTACCTTGGGCCCCTATATAATTTACCTGCTTATTTCCATCTCCTTGTCTCTCCCAGCCATAGCCCAGTCTGAGCCCTCACACCAGGCCTCTTTGCCCCATCTAGACTGGCTCCAGTCCATACCCCCCACTGCAGTCTGACAGCTTCCTGAAATATCTCTTTTTCTCAGTGTTCGCCTGCTTCAACCCTCATTTGTTCAGGCTAGACCTCCACCTCTTAGCTCGGTGCTGAAACCTTTAATGATCCAGCTTCTGAATCTCACCAGCCTCCTCCCTTCACTCCCCCGCCCCGCCCAGCGCCACATCATCTGCCCACCGTGACGGCGGCCCTCTGCCATCTGCTCATTCACCCAATATCTCCTACTCATCCAACAAAGTTCGGCTCAGGCATCGAGGCTTCCTGGTGCCCTGGGGCTGATAAGCCATCCGGCTCTGTGTCCCCATAGCATCCTGCACACGTCACCATCATTGCCTTTCCAAAGCTTTGCCTTTCCACTGCAAACCCCCTCAGTGTCCTTATTTGTGTCCTGACTTATCTAGAAGTTCTGGGAGTGGGCTGTGCGGCTTCTCGTTGATCTCACTGTCTCCATCACCATGCCACGCACACAGCAGCACTCAGGAAGTGCTAGTTGAGCAGATGACATACATCAGATTTCCCGGCACGCAGGTGGAGCTGAAGAAACCACCATTCTCCTCTCCTGCTCCCGTGGCCCCACATCTTGAACGCACTTCACTGACAAGCCCTCCTTGCTGACTCCAAGCAGATGCAATCTAGGGCATCTAGACAGAGTCACGTGTGTTATTTACATATGATTTGCCAAAATTTGCATGTAATTGGCTTATGCCTGCAGAATCTAATATCTGGCCATTTGAATTTAATGCTGAAGCCAGATCATGTTGATTTGCAAGAGAGGTGTCCCCTCTCTCTCAGATGATCTCTCCACTCTCCCCCCAAGGCTGGCAGTGGTGCCCCTGGCAAGTGGGGCATCAGAGGCCACGGACGGGTGAGGAGATGCTGGATAAGAGGGAAAAGGGCCAGGAAGAGGATGTCTGCTTTGCTTTTATAGCACGAGGAGCAGCGTTCATATAAAGGATCCAGACCCGGCTGAAGGCAGAGGTATCCTTTCGATGTCTCTGGGCCCTGCTGAACTGGGGCTGGGAGTCAGCTCCACCCAACCCTTGAGCCCAAGATGGGACTTCGGAGTGAAAAGAGATCAGGGCTGAATGAGGTAGGGTGACATCCTACAGGAAGAACAATAGCACAGAACAGAGACTGGGAATCCGCCAGGAATCAGGCCGGCAGGAGAAATCGAGTGCCCCGCGAATGCCCAGACACTTGTCAGAGACATCAGGTTGCCTAAGATAAAGGGACAGGTTTTTGAGGTAATTTTAATAAAATCCAAAATGACAAATTGATGGCAGCACATTGAAGGATTTGGGGGGCGTCCCCAGGTCGAGCTGGGAGTGACAAGGGGGTCTCCAAGCTGTTGCTGCTCGTGTAGCCGGTGACGCCTTCCTCCCCAGCTCCCAAACTTTCATTCGTTCATACCTTCTGGGGCCACTCAGCCCCTCCAGCCACCCTCCTCCCCTCTGGGGCCACCCAGCGCCTCCCTTTCCCACCGTGGTTGTAGCCAAAGATCCAGGAGTCAGGCAGAGAGTCTGGGATGGGCATGTGGTTGACCAGCACATTTAGGGCCACACGGCACGAGTGGCCTCGTGGACAAATGGACACAACTGCACCTTAGCCAGTCATAACCCAGATGGCACGATGTCCTAGCTAGAATTTGCTACACTCCAGGTACAAAACCCCCCGAAGCGCTGGCTGCTTCGCGCCCGTTTCACCAGCCTACGAGGTGCCAGACGCTCGCATGACGCCGAAGATGGTCATCGTTCCTGTGCTTGGCTTACATTTATCTGTCTGGCATCTAAGAAATAACGTCTTGCGAGTCAGCCCTCACAAGGAGCTCATGTTGCTGAAGACCCACAGGCAGTGTTTTGAGGCAGCTGTGCTCTGAAGTAGCTTTGAATCTACAAAAAAGAAAACCAAATTCACGGAGAGTATTTTTGACTCCTGTAGTTCCGCCACACCAGGACTCTAAAGGTTGTGCAATAATACCTTGAGAGCCGCTTAGAAATACAGAGGCCAGGTCTTCAGCCCGGGAGATTCTGGATCTACGTGTCTTGGGTGAGTTCCAACAGCTGTGAGTAGGATTCGGCTGTGCAGCCAGAGACCAAGCTCACTGACTCAGACCATTCAGTTCTGCCCTTGAGTGTCCTGCTGTGTAGAGATCGGTGGTAAGGGCTTCTGATAACAAAGTTCCCGGGTAGGGAAGGGCCGTACATCCACCCAAACAATCTTCAGGCTTGTCGTGATGCAAGAGCTCTTGTTAAACTTTCAGTAAAGTGGGTGGCTTAGGTAGGTATTCCTCAGAGCCCGCCTGTTTGAGACACAACTGTTTGTTCTCTTCCTTCAGGGTTTGTTTGTTTTTTTTTAATGTTCATTTATTTTTGAGAGAGCGAGAGAGAACATGTAAGGAGGGAAAGGATAAAGGACGAGGGGGACAGAGGATCCAAAGCCAGCTCTGGGCCAACAGCACAGAGCCCAATGCAGGGCTTGAACTCACGAACCCGAGAGATCATGACCTTAGCCCAAGCCGGATGCTTAACGGACTGAGCCACCTACGTGCCCCTACAGAGTTTTTAACGTAAGGAGAGTTGATCTGTGCACCCTATTCCCAGCCCTTTGGGCATTTGATTTTCATTAACCTTAATTAGGAAAATTAATAATGCAGGCTGAGGCACAGGCAGGTTTATTTATGTTTATTGTATACGAACCTTGCCAAAGCAGGCACCAGGCACTCGAAAGAAGACCTCAGATTTAAGGTCAGATTCCTTAATAAGGTAGAGATGGAGCAACCAAGTCTGTATGTTCTGTGTTTTGTCTAAAACTTTCAGGCCCCCTCAGCACCTCCCGGTTGTCACCATGCTCAGATCGGGAGGTTACCTAGCCTTGCTGCTGCTTAGCCCAGTTTAATTAACACCTACCCTTTGGTCCCCAACATCCTTTTAAACTGACTGTTCTCTGCCAAGGTAGACTTTTACACCTGTCTTAGCAATTCCGGGAGAGATGCTTTGAAGTGTCTTTTCAAAATCCCCTGTTAATGATCTGGTAATTATTGTGGTGACTTTTCAACGGGGTGTGAAGTGCTACAGCTAGCTGTAGCCAGGAGAATCCCAAGGCTCCCAGAAAGACAGACAGAGCAAGGGAGAGGGAAAAAAAAAATCCTGAGTCTGGGGCTGCCCCAAAGTCACAGGGGTGGCCCTATTTGGCCAGAGAAGGGATCCTGCCTGAGGCTGGCACGGCCACCCAGAGCTCCTGTTGGCAGATGAGCCCTAAGTCCTGGGACCAGTCTGATTATACACTGTGAGGAAACTACAGGAACGGCGCCCAAACCCCCTATACCACAGCAGGCAAGGCCAAGTCCCAGGGCTGATTCCGAGAGCCACACTCCTATACACAGACTCCCATATCGTCCTCCATCCTCTCCCAGTCAAGAGCCTCCCTTCCTTTCACCGTCCATGCCCATTTTATTTCATTTTTTAATGTTGATTTATTTTTTTGAGAGAGAGAGCATGAGTGGGGGAGGGACAGCGAGAAAGGGGGACAGAGGATCCAAAGCGGTCTCTATGCTGACACCACAGAGCCCGAGTGGGACTCGAACTCACGAACTGAGATTATGACCTCATGAGCCGAAGTCAGATGCCCAACCGACTGAGCCAGCCCGGCGCCCCCACACCCATGTTAAGCAGTCAGGGCAGCATCCAGAGAGGTCGGCCAGAGCCATTGATGCTTTTCTCCTTGTGCCTTCGGACCTACTACGTGCAGCCACTGGGACCGAATGAAGTCCAGCTGTGCAGGGCACCCCCAACGTCTGGAAGTCAAATATGCCACCCATCTCCACACCTGTGCTCCCCAACGTCCTGCTTCCACTTGTCAGAGTAAAAGGAGTACCCTAGGGGCCAAGGCAGGGTGGTGGGTCTCTCACAGTCTGATCACCCCTCATCACCAAGGAGGCTGCAAAAGCCAAGGTGTCCTGACTGGCCCAAGTCCTCACAACATCTGAGCTGGCCCTCTGTCCCTACTTCCAAAAAGAAAACAAGCCTAATGGAGAAGTGAAATGCCAGCCCCAAGGACCCATTTGGCCAGGGAGTCTCATGGAGCAGAGGACATCTTCTGGTACAGGCTCCTTGTTCTACCCAGGAGGCGCCATAGGACTCAGGCAGGTGCCTTGATGGGCTCAAGATCAAACCCTCGTCAGTGGACACTGGTGCTAGCACTAGAGCCAGGTCCTTTGAAACCTCTGCACCACTACAGCCTCTCCACCAGCCACTACCACTAGCCTGAGGTCTTCATATTTGCATGTGTCCCCTTTCCTCGCCCAACAGAGAGCAAGGGCCCTGGAGGCAGAGACAGCTAGGTCAGCTGTGCCATCTCTGACATGCCCTTGGCACAGTGGTACCCAGTTACAGCTGCCAGTGTATTGACTGATCCTTGACCTGGCTTCTGGGGCCCCGGACTCCAGCCCCTGCTGGCTCAACCCTACCCCCAATGTTGCTCCCAATGCTGCCACCCCCTATGGCCCAGAGGCCATGGGAGTTGCCCCGATGAGTTACTGAAATCCTCTTTGCAAGCCATAGGCCACCATCTTTAGTTAAGCAAGCCCAGCTGATGGGTGGGCTAGGATCCCCTTCTCTGCTTCTCTGGAGAAACCAGGCAGCAGATGCCCCAGGCATAAACATTTTTATGTAACATTTTCTACCTCCAATAATGATAAAATAGTATATGACAAGATGGAGGAAATACTGTTCACGAAAATTCCTCTCAGGGAGAACCTTTCATGTGTTCAGAAGAAATGGTCCAAGCAAGTATTTGGAGTGTGGTCCCAGACCAGTGACGTCACCATCATTGGAAATCCCCTGAGACCTTGTTAGAGATGTGGGCTGGCAGGGCCCACCCCGCCCTGCTGGATCAGAAATGCTAGGGAGATTCAGGCACAGTTATGGTCTGGGAAGCCATTTGTGGTGGCAGTATGGACGCTCTGGGACACAATCCAGTGGCAAAAACCAGAGCTCAACCACCTTATTTAGAGGAAGGGTCTGGGGACGCCTGGGTGGCTCAGTCGGGTAAGCATGTGACTTCAGTTCAGGTCATGATCTTACCGTTTGAGGCTTTGAGCCCCCTGTCGGTCTCTGTGCTGACAGCTCAGAGCCTGGAGCCTGCTTCAGATTCTGTGTCTCCCTCTCTCTCTGCCCCTCCCCTACTCGCACTCTGTCTCTCAATAATAAACACTTTTTAAAACAGTCTTTTAAAAAACAGGAAGGGTCTGGTTACCTGTATGGCTCTGGGGGGTGGGGGGGTCCCAGGATGAGCTGGGAGGGAGGAGCTGGGAAAGAACTGGATTGCTCTTTATGACACAGGGAAGGGCTTCTGAGGTTCCCTGAGGACATCTAGAGGGGAGGAGAGTGAAGACAGTGAGGCTTGGTGCCTCATGGGAAAAGCCGAGAGTGAGCCAGGGAATAGATCGAGGGACTGTCCATGGACTCACAAGCCCTATGCAATGTGACCTCCCCCCTAAACTGCACCAAGTGTTGGTAAAGGTCATATAACCAACCACAAGTGCTCAGGAGTTCCACATACCTTGCACGCCATGAGAGGTGCTCAGGTTAGCAGGGCGGTCTCGACACCAGGCCAAGCAGAAGAGTCTTCATAAAAAGAATTGTCACAGCCGCATACTCTTTCATAGTGGCCAACATTTCTGCCTTTCCATAACCATCCCCTTACTTGGGGGCATTTGGTTGGTTTCCAATTTTTCACTCTCATAAACAACAAAACCAAACAAATGGGCTGAGCCTTGCTTGGCCACAGTGGACAGGGCTGAGAAAGGAGGCCCATCCAGAGTAGCACTGGGGTCTTCCATGGAGAGGTTCACAGCCCACATCGCCAAAATGCAAAGCGGGAGGAAACCCAGGTGCAATCAAGATGGCGGCTGCTATCCAAGGGGCCAGCCTGGGTGGTGAGGACAGAGCACAGCCAGCTTGGGGTGGTCCTGGACCCACCCAACTTCAAGCAGATAGTGGCACAGGGGTTCCAATACCGTGTGAGGGTCTGGCCAGCAGCCCAGGTACCAGGAAGCACAACCCAACAGCCCCGATGGCCTTCCTTGGACCATGGACTCCCTGTTCTTGCCTATTCCCATGGACTTCTTCAGGACTCAAGGCTGGAGTAGGTCCAGCCTGGGCTTCCATCTCACATCTGGGTCTCACAGGGACTGACCCAGGTCCTAGGCAGAGCTGGAAGGAGCAAAGCTTAATTGCATCAGAACAGAAGCCTGCCGTGCATGCCAACGCTCTTAGCCCCCCGCAATCAATCTTCCACCCTGTAAACAGAGTTAGAAGTGCGACTCTAGCAATTATCAAGCCCATCATTTCCCTCTTCTTCTGTAAGTAAATTAGAAAGGCTCTCTGCTCTCACTTTGCAACCGACTCTCATTTGTAAAGTGCGGCTGCAAAAGCATTGCTGAGGGCTGTACTTCGAGAAAGAGGTGGCACGCCTGATGCCCAGTTGGCCAAGAGGCTTGGCTTCCAGCCCTGGTTTTGCGGCCAATCGGTCTGTGATCTTTGGCGAGGCCAGCACCCCTCTCTGGGCCTCGGTTTCCTCATCTATGAAGATTTGGGGCTAGGTGGCCTCAGGATGCCTTCCTGTCCTCATGGTCACAGGATCACAGCTGTGCTTAATTACTAGGGATGCTCCATGTAGCCAGAAGTTTAGCTTCTTTTCAGTCTGGACCTGACCCTCACCCGTCACAAACAGTGTGACCTTGCAGATGCAGGCATACCAATTTTCACAGTAGTGCAGGAACAGAGCCACACTCACTGCACACTCACCCTGCACAGGCCCTGATCTAATCGTTCTACAGCAATGACCACATTTAACCCGCACCAGAGAACAATGATTAGGCCCACTTCACAGACAAGAAAACTGAGACACAGCAATGTCAAGTAGTACGTCCAAGCCAGGTCTGCCTGGCTCCAAAAGCCATGTTCATAGCCATAAGTCTCAAATAGAAAATCTAGACACTTCAGTAGAAAAAGAATGGATGGGGCACCTGGGTGGCTCAGTCAGTTAAGCGTCGGACTCTTTAGTTTCAGCTCATGGTTCATGGGATCAAGCCCCACGTTGGGCTCCGTGCTGACAGTGTGTGGGATTCTCTGTCACTGTATCTCTCTCTGCCCCTCCCCCATTTGCTCTTTCTCTCTCAAAATAAATTAAAAAGAAAAGAAAAGAATGGCTAGACCAAGAGGAGAAGCCACCTCAGTGCAAAGGGAATGCCAGGCAAGGCCTCTGCATGACCGAGTGTACCCAAGCAGATGACAGATGTCCCCAAGCATGTGTGGGCCAGAAGGTCCTATGGGAAGGGTGTGGTTAGAAGCCATGAAAGTCTGATAAATGTGTCCCGGTGTGCCTGGCTCTCTCAAAATGGGCTCTTGCTTCCCCCAGCTCCTCCCTGCCTCTGGGAATGGAACACTAATTATTTTATTTGAAGGGAGTGTTTGGTGGTGTTTAGAAGCAGCAAGAACTAAATCGTATGACACCCGTTAGTGGCTGATAGAGGACATCCAGTTGCCTTTGCTCTGATGATCCAGCTCAGTCCCCCAGGGTTTCCCTACAGAAGCCCTGAGAATTCACATCTATTGGTGCTAAATGACATTCTAACTTTTTAGAAGATGGGTAAGAGAACCACAAAATATCACTTACTTTAAGGATTGTCTTCTCCCCACAAAATTATTTTTATTACCAAAAAAAATGTTTTCTAGAGAGAGCGTCAGTAGGTTCATCTGACGGATACCGACCCTGGAAGTTAGGTGTTTCATGGAAACAACTCTGCCATTCCCATCAGTGTGGGTTAGTCACATCCCTCGTCTTTTTCATTTCTCTTGAATACGTCCCAGAGTCATTTATAAATACATTGTTTAAGAATCCATCAATGTCAACCCCAGAGGCTCCCAGGTCATCTCAGGAGCCCCAGGCTGGACGGCTGCCCAGCTTAGTGGTCCTTGCTGAATCCCGGGTTCCCGGCCAGCACCCTGCTCCCTACCAGGCACCCTGGTGGCCCTGGAGGCAGAGCTATGGATTTGGAGAACCGTAATCCCGGGCTTCGCCATTAAGGATGCACCAGACGAGGGGGAAGTCCTCCAGCATTTCAGCATCGTGGGATTTATGAGTTGGGAGTCGATGCAGGATAGATGCACTCGGAAGCCTGAAGAGAAGCAGATGAGCCAGCCTTTGCCAGAGGCCCAGCCATCCTGCACCTGCTCCCTCGTCAGTAAAACACAACGATGCCCTCCAACTCATGAGATTGCTGGTGACGGCCAAGGCACAGAGCAGGGCTGTGATTACCAACGAGGGGCGCCTGGCTGGCTCAGTGGGTAGAGCATGTGACACTTGATCTCGGGGTCATGAGTTCAAGCCCCATGTTGGGTACAGAGTTTACTTAAGGAAAAAAAGGGTGGGCACCTGGGTGGCTCAGTCAGTTAAGCGTCCAACTTCAGCTCAGGTCATGATCTCACGGTTCATGAGTTCATGTCCCCCATCGGGCTCTGTGCTGACAGCTCAGAGCCTGGAGCCTGCTTCAGATTCTGTGTCTCCCTCTCTGTCTGCCCTTCCACCACGTACACTCTCTCTCTCTCTCAAATAAGGATTAAAAAAAAAAAAAAAAACTAAAAAACAAAAAGAACAAGATTGTCAAAGTTTGAGTCTTCTTCCACCACTGTGTGATTCTCCCCAAGTGACTTAATCCCTTGGAGGCTCAGTTTACCTTTTCTGGAAAATGGCCATAGCAATGTCTTCCTCAAGGGACTGTGGTGAGGGTGCATTTCAAGTGCTTGACACAGTGCCTGGCACTCAACAAGTGTCTGTTAAGGGACAATTGTCATCTGGTGAAGGTGCCAATGCAAGGCCAAGCCCAGAAGAAGTGCACACTCAGCAGGCACTCCTTTCCCCTTCGAATCCTTTCACATGTGGACCACGTGGGCACCGTTTCCCTCCTCCCAGGTGGCTCTTAGATGCTCCAGCCTTTTATAACAGCAGAGGCTCCTTCTTTCCTCAAAAAGTCTTCGCTGGAATCTTCCCAGAAACCCAGCATGATGCTCAGGTCCCTGGATAGAAAAGAGACAGCAGCAGCGGTCCTGCCCACCACACATGGAGGACACCCACAAGCAAACAACAAATGCACGACACAGAATGAAGTCCAACTAACAGCCCAAAGCTGGCGACAGCAGCCGTGTCCCAGGGCAGCCTATGATTAATTGCCAAATGAATTGTGCGGCTGTAATTGCTGCTGGGGTTCTGCAGAGGCAAATCTCCCTTCCAACCACAGTCCTCGGAAGAATGAATGCCCACACCCGAATATCTGGCTGAGGCGCTCAGAAAGATCACGGAGCTGGGAGCTGGGGCACCTGGGTGGCTCAGTCGGNCCCACCAACGCGGTAGCATGACCTTCACCAGTGACTCTGATGTGGGTGAGCCGCTGGTTTCTAAGCCTGTCTCTTCTCTGTCCTATTTTTACAATTCTTTTGTGGTTCTTGCTTATTTCTCAGTCTACAGTGTGTGGGAATAATATCTTAATTCCACCCACATAATAGGAGAGGACTAACGAATTACTTACTGTACCTGCAGTGCTCTGAGGTCGTCGGATGAAAGGAATTCAAATAACCCAAGGAGATCTTTTTGTTAAGTCTTCCTTCATAGGCAGTACAAGGAAAAATTAGCTAATACCGGGGAGGGGCGTAGGAAATGAAGAGAATGAAATTACTGTGCATCATCACTCATGATTTTCTTTGAAGTCCTCCGTGATTGTTTTCTACCAATACGGTCCATGTGGAAACACTTGCTCTTGGCATCTGATGAACAAAACAGAGATGTCTGAAAGTCTTCCATGTGTTTTATAAAAATTACAGGATTTGGGGGAATGGAAGGAGGCTCACTTGCCTTTCTTCCTTACGTCGATAGAAGGAAGGTCTGGGCGCATCTGGAATGTTCCTGGTAATTCGGCTTGCACCAGCTTGTGCCCCTCCTCGGTGCTGCTGGGCAGCCGGGATTCAGGAAATTGGTTTAGCCTTCTACACCAGACTCTGCCCAGCCAGGGGGTCCCCCCGTGGGGCCTGGCTCCACAGCCAGCCCTGGGCAGGGCCAGGTGGCCCCTCCCTGCCCACAGACTGGTAGGAAAACCCCAGTCTTGTGGCTGGGGAATCGGTGTGGTTCTGTCCATCCCAACTCCCTAGACCACCACCCACATCCTGCCTGCTGGACCTCAGCCTTTTGAATTCACTCATTCACCAACTATCACTGAACCTCTTACTGTCCCACTGAACACAACAGAGAAAGCCCTGCTTTGGGGGGTTAGACATTCCAATAAAGAGACATTAAACAGAGAAGAGAGTATGTCAGCTGGCAGTGAGTATAGGAGGACACAGAAGAGTTGGGGCGCCTCGGTGGCTTAGTCGGTTGAGCGTCCGACTTTCGCTTAGGTCATGATCTCGCAGTTCATGGGTTCGAGCCCCACGTCGGGCTCTGTGCTGACTGCCAGCTCAGAGCCTGGAGCCTGTTTCAGTCTGTGACTCCCTCTGTCTCTGACCCTCCCCTGCTCACGCTGTCTCTCTCTCTCTCCTAGAAATAAATAAAAAACATTAAAAAAAAAAAGAAAGGAGGACACAGAAGAGCGCACGGGAAGAAGGTGACAGGGACAGCGGCAATGGAGCTGTTCTACAGGAACGGTCAAGAAGGGCCTCTCTGAGGAGCTGCCGTTGCAGCAGAGCCGAGGGAGCCCCCAAAGTCTGTGTCAGGAGGAACAGCCGCCGGGGCAGAGGGAAAGCGGGGGCAAAGACCTCGAGTTTGCTCAAAAGCAGCATTTACTCCACGGGTTCCAGGAACAGCAAGAAGCCAGTGCGCCTGGAACAGAGCTGGTGAGGGGAATGGAAAGTGGTAGGCGATGGATTGGAGAGTGGGCCGGGACCCACACAGCACCTGAGTGGGTCTCTGTCTGTAGCTCAGGCAGCACTCCTAATCCACCAGCTCACTCAGTCGGCAATGGGGTGCTACGCACCCTATGCCCTGGCTGGCCCTCGGGGTCCCTGCCAGGCTGAAGGGAAGAGAACAGAGCAGAAAGTTGCAAAAGGGGGGGGAGAGGCTTTAATATAATGCTCTCTTTTTTAAAAAAATGTTTATTTATTTATTTAGGGAGAGTGGGGGAGGGGTAGAGAGAAAGAGAGAGAGAATTCCAGGCGGGCTTAGAGATAACAGTGCAGAGCCCGACATGGGGCACGATCCCACGAACCTAGAGATCATGACCTGAGTTGAAATCAAGAGTCAGACACTCAACCCACTGAACCACTCAGGCACCCCTATATTTGTCTTTTTTTTTCCAGAAGTAATAGTTACACATTTTAAAATGGGAAGATGCAATATGCAGAAAAGAATAATTATGGGGTGCCTGGGTGGCTCAGTCAGTTAAGTGTCCAATTGCGTCTCAGGTCATGATCTCATCGTCCATGGGTTCAAGCCCCGTGTCAGGCTCTGTTCTGACAGCTCAGAGTCTGGAGCCTGCTTCAGATTCTGTGTCTCCCTGTCTCTGCCCCTCCCCTGCTTGCACTCTGTCTCTCTCTCTCTCTCTCTTTCTCTCTCTCAAAAATAAATAAACATTAAAAAGAAGAAGAATATGTACATACAGAAGAGTAGAGAGAGCAGGCAGCTGGGGTTCTCGTTGTTTCCTCTGCTGATTCCCAACCTTTACATAAGCAGTTATAATGCAATATACTAAATATATTTATAACATATGATACAATGTTATATGTTTTTAATGTTTTTAAATATGCAACTCTTTTATTACTCTGTAAAGGTATCAAAACATACAGATGACATTTTCCCTTATTTTAACATTACAAAGTCATATTATTGTTTATATATGTTACATATACCCATATTATCACAAATAGTACAAAGTACTATTATCTCTTATATATAAATACTATATAGCTGATCATGAGTTAGGTGTGTAAGCTGAACAATGTATTCCTCTGTGAAGTAAAAAAAAAAAATACACACGAGGTACTTGGGTGGCTCAGTCGATTAAGCATCCGACTTCAGCTCAGGTCATGATCTCGCAGTCCGTGGGTTCGAGCCCCGCATCAGGCTCTGGGCCAACAGCTCAGAGCCTGGAGCCTGCTTCAGATTCTGTCTCCCTCTCTGCCCCTCCGCCACTCGTACTCTGTCTCTCTCTCTCTCTCAAAAAAAAAAAACTTTTTAATTAAAAAACATTAAAAACACACACACATATACGTGTGTGTGTGTGTGTGTGTGTTGTTTATCCTGAATAATCAGAGCAGGATTTTGTGAACTTGAACTCAAGGACTGGAGGAAGAAAATCACTGTGTGTATAAGACAGCACTTTGGACTCGGTTTCCAAAATAATTTTCACCCCCTCAGAAAACGTAAATATCCAAAGATGGAGACTTCACAGAAATCAAGAACAAATCAATCTGAGCTAATTTCAAATACAGAAAAGAGTATGGCACAGAATAATAGCCATGAATATAAACACAGACTATCCGCCATGTTATATGTATGCTATAACATATACGTATATGTTTATAAAACATGCATCTGTAAAAAAGAAACTCAACTGAAAATTTTTCTCAAAATAAAATAGACTTGCACCACATCCTCTAACTTATGTACGGACCTTGGAACCCAACCTCCACAAAGGGAGATGCCACTAGTTCTGAGCCTCTACCTCCCCTGCTAGGTCCCCTTCTCATTGCTGGTGACACAATAAGCAGCAGTCAACAGAACAGAAAATAACTTCATCTTTTATCTTTTCTTCCCAAATTCCCATTGTCCAAAAAGACAGCAGATCAATCTAGAAATTCAGTCCCTCTGAATGAGGGTGAGGTGTCGGACTCCGTGGCATGTGCTGGAAATGTGGGCAAGAGGCAGGCTCCCAGAACACGGGGCGACGTTGATACGACTTTGCAGCAAACTGCTTGCCCTACCCCCCATCCCACTCCCGCCCAAGCAGATCTTTGTCTTCTCCCTTTGCTGCCGCCTTCTCTGCTGCACAGACAAAACCGGGAAGCCCCCGCCTCTGGCTGAAACTCCAGAGAGCGTCACCCACTATTGCACACCGTGGCCAAGCTTAGAACGCACCCCTTGAAGACTGGGTCTCTCTCAGCCCTCAGATCACCCGGCGTTCTGAGGCTGTTCACGAGCCACCCTTGCTCAGTCCCCCAAAGGCAGTCAAAAGATTCTGCTCCTGACACATGCAAGGCTTTTAAAGGAAGAGTCATTTTTAATAAAAGCATGAAAATGCACATCGCTCTTTCCGGGAGCGCCACTTCCCAGCAGGAAAGTGATGAAGGCTTAAACAAAAGTCCTAGCCCCTCGGGGAAATTAATCATTTCTATAGAAACCAAGGACCATTCCAGACAGCCAGCTCTGGCAGGACTGACAGTAAGGACATCACAGCAGCCACTGCTGGACACGGGAGCACTTCTGTGGACAGACAGACAGACCCTGGGTTGGGTGCACTTATCCTAGTATCCCTGCTGGGCAGGTAACCACCGACCCACTGTTCAGATGGGGAAACCAAGGCCAAGTGAGAATAATGGCTTACCCAGCTGGAAAGAGCTCAGGTAGGTTCAGATATTTTGAGGCTGTTTTTTACATCTTTCTCAACCTGGTTTTCCCCATTGTTAGAAATAACACACAAAGCTTCCAGAAATGGCATCAGCCACGATGCCTAGCAATAGAGTTCTGTTCAGGGAACTCACCTCAGTGAGGCCCGCTTTGCTGACTGCTTCTTGCCGGTGCCTCCACCACATCCAGACTCAGGAACAGCTGGTGCTCATGGAGCCCGATGGCTTTAAACCATAGCGTCATTTGCTTAGAAGGCACCAGTGATTTCTTCCAAGTGTAAGAGGCCAAATTAACTAGGAAAGTGTTTTTAAAATATAAATCCAGGGGCGCCTGGGTGGCTTAGGTCATGATCTCACTGTTTGTGGGTTGGAGCCCCACTTGGGCTTTATGCTGACAACTCAGAGCCTGGAGCCTGCTTCAGATTCTGTATCTCCCTCTCTCTCTGACCCTCCCCTGCTCATGCTGTCTCTCAGAAATAAATAAAAACAAAAAAAATTAAAACTAAAAAAAAATAATAAAATATAAATCTGATGGTCGCTCCTTATTCTTGACAGGCCTCATCGGACCTACTATCCTAACAGGGATGAACTGTCCCTCGACACGGATTTCACAGACAAACGCTCCTCCACCAGCCAGGTGGGGCCCCTGCACGGGAGGAACGGTCTCGGGGGGGTCCCCTCCCTCGGAGCCACAGGCTGGGAGGCTCACGTTCCCACCAGCCCACCCCCACCCAAACCTCCGAAAGGAGTTCCTGGCCTTTTCCTCTGGGTCCCGCTTGCCCTGAAGAGAATACCAAGTGGGTCTCATGTGTCCGAGGCGTATTAAAAAAGAAACTTTGCAGATTTGAGATTGATTTTAAGAGACACCGTGGGAAGGCAGAAAGCCTAGGGGCCCGGAGTCCTGGTTCTGGCCTGTGGGGTGGCCTGGGGTAGGGTGGGGGGCGTCTCTCTCAGTTTCCCCTTCTGTAAAACAAGAGGGGTCCAGGTGAGCACTCGCAGGCTCAGCCCTCCGGCGTGACCAGGGGACGGTCTGCCTNGCCTCCGAGCCCCCCGGGCCGCTGTGGCTGCAGGGCGAGCCGCTGCACTTCTGCTGCCTGGACTTCAGCCTGGAGGAGCTGCAGGGAGAGCCGGGTTGGCGGCTGAACCGCAAGCCCATCGAGTCCACGCTGGTGGCCTGCTTCATGACCCTGGTCATCGTCGTGTGGAGCGTGGCCGCCCTCATCTGGCCGGTGCCCATCATC